>NC_064850.1:61587503-61917503 GCF_024139225.1 Suncus etruscus
TATTTAGATATAACTTATGAATCTAATGTAGCTCCTTATAAGCTAGCCATAGAAAAACTCCTACAAATAAAACATTAGTTAAAATGTAGTAATAAAATTTGATTAATAATTTTGCTCATTATCTGAACATTTTGTGATCTTATATTTTCATCTGTTTAAATGTAACACTGATAGTAAACAAATATCTATATATAATTTCTATATTTTAAAACATGCACAAAATGTGCTTAGAATTCAGACATACAGAAAAGATGGTGACTTGGCAAAAATAAATATTTGACATAAGGCAGAGTCCTTTTAATGTGATATTTCTAATATGCTGATATCAGAAAAGTATTTTAGAAATATGAAACACTGGTTGGGAATATTAAACTGTGATAAAGGCCTCAATGATAAGGAAATTATATCTGTGATAGGTGGTTCAGCTCTTGGGGTTAGCATTAATTGTGAGACCACTGTTTTGCTCTTTCAAACCATACTTAAGTAGATTTTTTCACATTCTAACTCTTAAAAGCTCCTGGTAAATCTTACATTGACCTGGTACTGACCCCTAGTGGTTTCTCAGGGATCTTATGTCCATATGTTAACTGAAAGGTTTTTTATTTTAGGATAGCTGAACACTTTTTAAGTGACTTTGTAAGTCAATTATTTCAATCTTCTCACTAACCATATAATGAAAGGTGTGCTTATCGGTGGATGTCTAAGATGGCTTGAATAAAATTATTTCATCTCATAATATGGGAGAGGGAGAAGGGAGGATTTTGTTGCTTTAGTTAATAGTCCCTGGGGAACATCAGCACTTTAACCATTACATAATACATTTAGGGTTAAACATAGGTGATTTTGGACATTCACTGACTTACTATGTAGAAAAAAGCTTGTATAAGTAAGTGATATGTTAAGTTGCCTAATGTAAGTGATAACAAAGCAAAAGGAAAATTTTATTAGCAATGTCTCCTTTATAAATACTTAGCCCCATCTCCTTCCATAGAGCTGTATTCTATGTGGAGACAAGTCCCATGTGTATTTAATGAGCTATAATTTCTGCTGAGTTTTAAAGCTAACAATAAATAGTGAGCACAATCCATATTCAGAGAAGCAAATTTATCAAACCTTTCTATCATCATTTTTTCTAAATTTTACTTTTAAAATTGATCAACATGAAGTTATATCAAAATAATAGTCAATTTCAAGAAAAAGTATCTGGGAATGGGGCTGGGGCAGTGGCTAAAAGCATTTTTTATCCCAAGTTTAATATTTGAATTGATGTGCTCTTTCAGGAAAAGTTCTTTTTCCCATGTATAATAAGAATGAAATCTTGGGCCCGGAGAGATAGCACAGCGGCGTTTGCCTTGCAAGCAGCCAATCCAGGACCAAAGGTGGTTGGTTCTAATCCCAGTGTCCCATATGGTCTCCCGTGCCTGCCAGGAGCTATTTATGAGCTGACAGCCAGGAGTGACCCCTGAGCAACGCTGGGTGTGGCCCAAAAACCAAAAAAAAAAAAAAAAAGAATGAAATCTTATTTAAAGAAGCTTCAAATTATCCAGGCGAGCCTTTTGGTCCATTTTTCTGTTGGCACATTTATAATCTAGTTGTGAAATATGGTTCAGTTTATTGGTGATAAGTATAGTTTTATGGGAGGTCACAAGATGCTGTTTCTTCCATTTGAGGATATGAATGTGCAGTTCAATAGGCTATTTACACTTGATATCTCCCCACTGGATTGCAATAGGATAAAATGTAAAGTATATTTTCTTTATTATCTGGGTAAAATGTTACCCTTTCTCTTAGTGCTTCCAAAGTGCATCTTCCTGATTATCTGACTTTAATTCCAGTTTGATTAATTTGATTTTGTATGACGAGTCACTCAATATATGAATTTATTGATGAGTCAAGATTCAGAATCTTTATTTTTTGTTGAGCTCCTTACTCTGTGCTTAGCTTTGAAAGCCTCATAGGAGAGAAAATTCATGGATCTTTAGCCTTCTCCTAGAAATAGGAACAAAGGAGATGTGAATTCATGCCTAGTTCTCATTAGGAGAGTTTCTTGTTGAATAAATTTTTTTATATGGCTGACCTCTTGGTTGATGATTAAAAAATTTCACTTCTTTTTGTATATATGCTAACTTACTGAAATTATAAGAAAATAATATTAATTAGTGCATAGCCAGCAAATAATATTTTATCAAACAGAGTAGAAGAGTTCATTCTGAGAGACACTTTTTTTTCTGCAAGATTCAGATTGATGCTCTTCCCCCCTCTTGAGGGATAAAATAAGCTTGATGTAATATAAAACGCTAAAGGGCAGAATAATCATATCTGAATAAACATCAGATACAATCCCTGAAATAAGGTTTAAGGGGGAAAGCAACCCCATGCCCTTTTAAGTTGTGAAGTTGATGAATTAGTAAATATTTAGCAAAAATGTTTTTGTTTTGTAATCATATTTCCTCTGCCAAGCCAGGAGGTGAGTGGGAATGCCCTTTTAAATGCGCCACTTTACATCCCAGGGATAATGAGCTTCAGATGGTCCTAAAGGCACAGATGTAAGGGACACTTTGTCAGAGGAGAGAAGATGCCACCATCTCTCTGCCAGCCAGTTACACATATACACAGAAGGGGGCCAAGTGCCTGTCCTGGAAATAAGAGTCATTCATATCTCTGCTCTGGCTCACGCTTCAGGCCTGAGCAGAAGGAATAAAAGTCTGGAACATTTTCTTTCAGAAATATTTATTCACATCAATCCAAGGAATATTTTCTTCCTGGAGTAGCTTTTTGCCCACCAGTTACAGCTTAATCACCCTCAAAGAGAGTGTTCTTATAAAAACATGGAATGTCAGCACATTGTTATTTTGCCCATCTTCTTTTATTTCCAATGACCTTTTAGTTTTACCTTATCTGGATGGCTCTCAGGTACCAGAAAAGGGAACAAATTGGAACAGACTTAGTTTTTCCTTAATTGCTGGGTTCAGAAACCTTCAGATTTGAGAGACTTGAAATGACTAGTTTACCTTATCACTTAGGGTAAATGGAATATTTTTAGAAAATATGTTTGGTTCCACAAAAGAGAAAAACAGGAATCTCTCAGTGTATGTATGTATATGTAGGGTTAGTAATCATGTAGATATTTGAAGAGGGTTGTTTAAACCCATTTCTTGGAGATTTCTTTCATTCCCATACTTCATCACCCTCTTCATTTTCCTGAATTGTCTTCAGCAAGCACAAGGCATATCAGGGATTTATGTACTATTTTTCTAGCCTGTCCACTTTGTGTTCACACTTAGACTAGTTTGGCTGATTTGGGGGCAGTTAACCTCTTTCTTTTGCCTAGATAGATTTGGGACAACAAACTTTCCCTATGGTTGCTTTATTCCCCACAGCCTCTGCCTTGCCTGCTCTTATTTTCATGACTCCAGGAGTTTCCACTGAGTGGTTGTTTGTTCACTGTTACTGCAACAGGTTGTAATGAGAATGACACCGACCACTTGGACCGGGACCAGCAGCCATACCCAGCCTCGCAGAAGACCAAGCGTATGCGGACCTCCTTCAAACACCACCAGCTCCGGACCATGAAATCCTACTTTGCCATCAACCACAACCCTGATGCCAAGGACCTCAAACAGCTTGCTCAGAAAACAGGCCTGACCAAAAGAGTTTTGCAGGTAAGAAACCTCCTCCTTTGGCTATGAATACAGCAACCCCAGTCCACCTTGCCAGGACAAACAAATCTCTTCCCTGCTTAGCATGATGCAGATATGTCCAGAACCACTTTCATTAGTTTACTTCGAAATCTCCCAAGCGGGGAGGCTGAGATTTTGGCAGGGGCTTGCCAGAGAGTGCCCCAATATTTAAAAAACAAAACAAAACAGTGATATGGTTTTTACCTTGCACTCTATCAACCTGACTTTTATCTCTGGCATCCCCTTTGATTTTCTGAGTACTGCCAGGAGTAATTCCTGAGTGCAGAGCCAGGAGTAACCCCTGAGCATTGCCTAGTGTGGCCCTCAAAACAGCTATGGCTGCAAATTTGGGCTAGCCAAAGCCAACACAACTTGCTTTGGTGTTTTGCAGATGTGAGGATATTTATCTGCACAAGCAGCTTTTGAGGCTTCCATTCACTTTAGGCCCAGGACTGGGGCTCTGGGGGAACTACTGGCTGCTCCCTTTTCCCCGCAACTCTTAGTAATCTCACTCACAGGTTAGGGCCATCCAAATTCAATGGACCAAAATTTTCCACTCTTGAAATAACACACACAGAGTTAATGTCTTCACAACCAATCAGAGCATTTATTTGCCCATGTTTAACCAGCCGTATTTTAAAAATGGAACATTGGAGTTATATCTGCTGCTGTCCAACTATCTTTCTAAAATCATCAGTGCAAGAAGATTTTCTTTAGGGAAAGTCTAGCGAGTTGCTGTGGGAACCCAATGGTCATCTGTCACTTCTCAGTGACAAATGGCAACAACTAAATTCCACCTACAGGTTTCTGCAGCTTGAAGTCTTTGGCCCTGGAGGTTTTTTGTTTGTTTTTCCCTTTGCAAAGAATACTTTGCTTGTGCCAGATTCAAGGAGAGCCTGAAGTCTATTTCAATACTATTTGTTTCCTAGCACTGATTCTTACTTGGCAAAATTTTATGGTCTCTGCCCCTTCCCACTCTCAAAAAAGGACAAGCACTGAGAAAACAGGTTGCCTTTTCTTCCCGTTATTTCTGTGCCTTCATCTCCATAATATTTATACTTAAGCATCAGTGGTCCCCAAGTGGTGCTTATTAATGCTGGGGAGGAGGGGGGGTTCATAGGTGCAGTTAAGGAAGTAGCTTTAGAATATTACTGGAGTTAACTGTGTTTAAAGAAAATAAAGACGAGAAAAGAAAAAAAAAGGCTCATCTCTAATAAGGATAAACTACAAAAATTCTCTTAAAAAAGGAAGAAAAAAAATCCCATCCAAAAAAAAAAAAAAGGAAAGGAAAAAAAAAAAGTAGAAAAAGAAATATAAAAAAATAAACATCGGTAAAGAAATCCATTGGGATTGGTTTGCAGGTTTGGTTCCAAAACGCAAGAGCCAAATTCAGAAGGAACCTTTTGCGGCAGGAGAATGGGGGTGTTGAGAAAGCTGATGGCACGTCGCTCCCGGCCCCGCCCTCAGCAGACAGCGGCGCTCTCACTCCACCCGGCACTGCGACCACTTTAACAGACCTGACCAATCCCACTATCACTGTAGTGACAGCCGTGACCTCTAACCTGGACAGCCACGAATCCGGAAGCCCCTCACAAACTACCTTAACCAACCTTTTCTAACATTGGTTTTCGCTTTTTATTTTTTTTAATGCTTCCTCTTCCTTTACTATTCGAATTCTTCTTTTATTATTTACAAGACTTTTTTTTTTCTTCTAACCCACAAGATATTTGGGAAATAATAAAAAAAATACCAACAACAACAGCTTGGTGTGAAGCATCTGCAACCACTTGGCAAATGAGTTTACAGTATTGTCTCCTTTACAGAGTGTATTTTTTTTTTGTCTACCAAGTGTATCTGAATATTTTTTATTAAAAAAATAGATCTTTTCATTGGTAAGGGGAGTTTTGGATTAATTTTTAATAAGTGCCTCTTAAAATTGTATGTTACTTATTTCCAGAATCTCGAAGAAAAAAAAAACAGAAAAGGAGTTATATGATGGGTAAATGATCATATTCCTGATTAAGTTAATAAAGAGTCAAATATACAATTAATTTTTAAAATCTTGCAATTGTATCTGTACTCAATGAACTTTGGAAACTTTGCACTTAAAAAATGGAAACAAAATGTTTAGATTTTTTTCCTGATAATTGAGGAATATGATTAAGCAAAAACATTAACTATAGCAATTCTAAAGATTAAAGATTGATTGTGCGGGAAATCTTTTTAAGGAATGAGACTTTTCTGTCTTTTAGGGATGTACAGTGTAACAGAACTTTTTAGTTCTTTGCTTTAAAATATTTGAGAAATAGTCCCTGTACACCCATGACAATTTAGAATTTGAAATCTATACTTTTACCCTCCTAAAGTTAAAACTGATAGCTGTGACATCGTTCTTTATAAATTATTTTCCCCAGGGAAATGGAAATAAGCAAAATATAATTTTTTAAGAAGTTAAAAAAGGTAGTACAACTTAACTAATAGCTATTAATTGACTTCAGATGTACCATGATATTGTATCTGGCATTTTATAATGAGTAATGTAAACAAAAACTTAATAGACTAGTACCAACAATAAGAATTTTTTTGTTTTAGTTTACTTTGGCACAGGTTGATATATTTATCAGAGACAAAACAAAACTCAACATTGGAGATTTGAAGTTATTAGCCTGAAAGTCGATATACTCAGAAGCCTTGTGGATGCCGACCTGAATATATTTCCTAGTTTACAGTAGCATTTTTTTCTTTTAATTTAAACTAAAATCCTAATGGTCTGGGCAGTGGTGAATGTTCATCTATATGCTTCTGTTGTAGTTAAATACCAATTAGATTGTGGATTTCCTAAAAAGAAAAAATAAAAATAATAAAGAAGTCAAGATATATGTCTTGCTTTAGTGGATTGTTAAGAATAACTTTGCACATGATCTCCACTTTTTGGGCCCCTTGAATCTCCTCTGGTGGTCAAAGTGGCTATTTAATAGATTTTAAAGGTGTCCTTTTGGCTGTATAAATGTGTAGTTACATATTGACAGTTCACTGCCCACATTAAAGTGCATTATTGTAACTTTTGCTCAGGGTCTTTAGAAAATTAGCACAGAAAGTAGCTTATTTTTAAAAAAAAAGTTGATGGGAGATAAGTTAACACTGTAACAGAAGAAAGGTGTGATTGCCATTATATATTTAACAAGTGTGGTTATCATCTTATATGGAGCTTAAATCTTGACTTTTCATATTTCTATTACATTTTGGGCATTTACCACTAACCAGACCAAACAACCTTGGTAAGGCTGAGATCTTATTAATACACTTTTACAGGTAAAATATTGATACTTATAAATTTTGTTCTTTGACAGAACAATATATGGTACTATAGATCTACTTTATTAAGTAGACTAATTATAACTCAGTTCTCCTATGTGCCTTATGATATAACTTGGAAGTAAGTTTGTGAAAATCAGGATCTATGTGTTGTTTGTTAAATTAACTGTTTGAAGCCCTTTTGACACCTCACTAGTTTTGTACTGTTTTACCTCTTATTTCTGAAACTCTTTTTATGGTGTATCCTGTTAGAGAGGACAAACATGTCATAGAAAGCAGTTGTGCACTCTTTCAATATAGTTGATAAATTCAATAATCTTATATATTGAGCTTCGTGTTTATAGTACAGTAAGTGGTCTAGCAAAATTGTCCATGTTTCTTTGTTTATTGATAAATGCATTGTATAGAAATTATTTCCCCTAAATATTTATGGACCAAACAATTGTGATATATCCTATTAAATTTGTGTGAATAAACCATTTTGAATCTAAGGAGTTTTATTTCTTAGTTTGATCTGAACTTTAACTGTATCAGTGCGTTTTCAATATCTCTATGTCCAAGCTATTAAAGTGGTAATACAAAATTTAGAAAAAGATTCAAGTATACAAGTAGTATTGAAATTTCTAAACTTTTGAATCATTTTAAATATCCCCACCAGTGCATATGTAGTTTAGTTTAACTTGGGATTACATTGAAACATGTGCCGTTATCATAAAAGTAATGCCCCATCAATTTGAGTCAGTCCAATTTTTAGAATAAAAAAGATAATAAGCAGAGAAAGTAATTGCATGAAATGAAACCTTAATTATGAGTAAGAGGTAATATTAGGCCTATTGAGCACAAATGGATATTTGTAAATCTAAATAGAAATTGCAGACCCCTAAAAGCCAAGTTGCTCTGTAGTTAATAAATTGTCACTATGATTTTTTTCAGGGAGAACAAATCTTGGGGCATTACAGCCAAACATCCCGACGTTTGAAAATTCCCTAAAGTATTAAAAGAAGGGGAAAGTTTGATCGGAAATCCACTGCAGTGAAGACAAAGACAATATTAGGTCATGATAATCATACATTTAAAATATATACCGAGCCAAAAAGAGAGAGAGACAGAGACAGAGAGAGAGAAAGACACACACTTAACTGTCACTTACCGAATGTTAACACAACTTTTGTTGGTTATAGTGTCTAACCTAAAAGAAGGCTTCAAATTATGTTGTCTAAAACCAAATTAGATTAACTGTGTATAAACCAGAGCAACCTGGAAGTAATATGCCCATCCCATGTTTGAAGAAAATGATTTTAAAAAAGAACCACACACATTTGTCAAGCACAGTAGTTGTAAAATAAAAGTCCCAAAGCATTCATTTCACCTGCTTGCTAATGTGTACTAGTCCTTATCTGTTGATGGCATTTTCCAATTGTAAATTCACAAAAAAGCTATTACTCATTTAAGAGTATAGGGATCAAACCCCAGTAACTTTAGTATTATTGTTTATTACTTCATTTATAAACAGAAATTTCTGCATGCACTTTTACATCTGTCACTTCTAGTGTACATCTCTGTATGATGACTTATCTTTGCTGTTTCTTGTATGATACATAGATTTCATTAATAAACATTTTATTTGATGCAAACATAGTTAACTTTATGTTAAACACGCACTGATGAGTTTAATTTGGAACACTGTCTTAAGAGGCAGCACAATACATTTACAATTTGTTATATACTTATGGGAAAAGTCCAAACAAGATAATGAGGTTAAATTCTGGTAGCTTTAGGATAAAATGACTACTTTATTTTTTAACATGTTATGCCTTTTTATTTGTGGTGTTGAATTGACACATGTATTAAGAAAAAAACCAAAAAGGGGAGAAAACCCAAATTTTAGCAAAAGAAACCTCACAATAAAGTACTATGTAAGAACTTCAGTAACATTTTTAGATGAGAAAGGTAAATTTATAGATCTTTTATACATTTACAAGTTCACTATGCAATAAGTAAATTTGTTGAAGTATACAACTATTTTCTGTATGCTTTATATACACTGTGAGAAGATCTAATCTTTTCATAGTACCAATTACATATGATTTTACAGACAAAAGGAGCAAATGAAAAGAAAAACATATTTAGAAATGAGGCTTTTAAAAATTGCTCAAGGAAATATTTGAAGAAAGAATCCTTTTTTAAAAACAATTCATATTTAGCTGTATATCCAAAGCATATGTTAAGCAAATTAACATATAACTTTCCAGATTTTTTCATTGAGATGAGATTTTTATTATATACAAATGAACCCTATGTAAATGATGTAACTTTTGAATAACAGACATTAAATATTTCACTTACTTATATCCTAAAAATTTTGAATGTTTTCTTAAATCCTTTCACTTCCTGAATACAAAATGAAAAATGAAAAAAAATTTTAAGAGAGAGGAACTTACTAATAAAAGAAAAAGCAATGCACTATGACAAGTAAACTACTTTGAGTGACCATGAAACATGTTGGTTTTGTCAGTAACTTGAATGTTTGTGCCTCGTTGAAATCTCATCTCTGGTTATAGTGACTTAAATAGAATTTCCAATACATTTCGAGCCAGTTTATTCCATTCCTTGTCCTACAACATTGCCTTCTTTCCTGTCCTGTCACCTATGGCAGATTCGTTTAGAAATATTTGGTAGCTTGCCTGGTTTTACAGACCTCTAAGTATTTGTCTGGTATGTGAAATGGTGGAAGTGACCAGGAGGGAAAGAAAATAACTGAAATTAGACACCTGAAAAAAATAATATAAATTTGAAACAGGCACATTTAAACCATTTTTAAGAGAGAGGCACTAATTATGTGAAAAGGCAGAAGGGGAGGGTAGAAGGTGGTGATGTGAGCTTACAAGGTCTACCTTGCTTTCCCAGGCTACACTGGGTCTGTGAGTCTGAGCTGCTGTATGCTTTGCACAGAAGAGATGGACACACGCTTGTATCTGGGAGCAGGATCCTGAGTTTGCACAGAGTTTACCTCCCCCATGCCTGGGTTCCTTTGACTTCTAATTGATCTTGGGCTAAAAGAAAAAAAATTACTGAGTTTTGGTTGGGCCAATTTAATGTTGATTTACAGAGAGGGCAGGGCAGTTTTTTAATTAAAAAAATTTTTAATGCCTCAAGTAAGGTAAACTCCATAATAAAGAATAAAAAGCAAAATCCTTTAAAAACTGGGTGATTTTTTTTTAATCACTGACAAAGTGGAGAGCTTAAATAAAACCCAGTGGAATCCACTGCACATTCTTTTAACAGTAAACTTTCTTAGGAGTCAGGTTTTTATAAGATGAGTATAAATACCATCTCATTTTCTGTTGCAATGCGCCTGTGGGGGCTATCATGGTAGAAAAGTGAAGAGTAGAAATTTCTGGAATGGAAATTAGGAGGTCTGTCATTCTAGGTTCTTAAGAAGAAAGAAGATCAGCAGTAGCACTATGAATTGTTGTACAAATAAATATAAGCACCTAATTTTCTATGGAGTCTTGCTATTTCCCTTTTAACTGTGTTATAAAGAAAACTAGTTTCACTAGTAGAGAGTTTTTGTGTATTCTTGAGATTTAATAATGTTTACGCTCAGGAGCTCTAGACCCCAGGGTTAAATAAAGACACGAGGACTGAGTGAACTGGAGAAATGGCACTGTATTTTCTTTGAAACCATCCATATAGATAAATCTTGGATTAGCTCTATTGATCTTTTATATTTTTAGACAATAGGAATGAACACTAAGTACTCAAATGAATTAAAACCCTGTAATGCCACAGTGCTTTGCATTATAACAAATATTAAAAAAATAGTATTTTTCTTTATGATGTGCTGTTGATTTGAAAATAACTACTCTGCCACATATTTTTCCCAGAGCATTCTCAGTTACCTTATTTTCACAGTAATTTCTAATTTGAAATTAGTGTATTACTTTTAATAATTTCTGGGAAGATTTCTATTTTAATTTTAATTTTCTATTTTAATTTTTAAGCAAAAGTTCATAACCATGCATGGTACTCAAGGAACGTCTATAAGTAAGATAGGAATAGTAATATAATCACAATGGAATTCTTTCTAAATAGGTATTTTAATCTAATATCATTGCCCCTCTCGTTTTCAACATTTCTTTGTGGAAATTAGTGTAGAAAACTCTCTATTATTCTGTATCATGTCAACAATCTTCCCATGGATGAATAATTTTAGCATCTTTGCCCTACATTTATCTTGTGCTGAAATGACAAAAAAGGGGCAAGGATAAAGATGCAGATTTTAGCCATATGTAGAAAGTTCCCATTGTGCATTTCGCTGTACTTTTCTGTCACATATTAGGATTGTCAGGAGTAATTTTTCCTTTGGAACTTCATGTTTACATCTTGCATGATCTGATAAATTAATCTGAAGAGCAACTGGATACCTTTTATGGTTATTTGAAAATAAAATTTGTTACAAATAAGATGCTTCAGTCTCTATTGCCTCATAATATGCATGCATATATTAATGGTTCCTGTACTCCTTCATTGAACCAGAAAAATATTAACCTCAGAGGATAGTTAAATTGTTATTTATGACAAATATACAAAGATGGAAGAATCCAAAGGTGAGGTTGCCTTTACTTAATCATTCGCATTCAGCTTCTGTTCCTTTTTTGAAGTAGCCAAACTCATGGAGGGCTTTTCTGCTTTAACTTTGACATTCAACATTTTGACAGCTTGCATCACTTAGTTATATTTATTATTCAGTAAACTTTAATCCTATAGAATAAGTGCCCTTTATGAAATGTGATTTTTTGAAAAGCACAAAGGAATTTTTACCATTTCAAGCAGTTCAAGCTTCTTGAATTCCACAGTGTTTTTTTCCCCAGAAGAAAAAATACAGTGAAAATTATTTTAAATATAATAAATTTGTAACATTATACAAGATTTACCTAGATGTTCTACAGGAATTTTAAAGGGCTACAAAACCTCTGAAATGTTCTGATATAAAGAAATTATGATATTTAAGTGATATAAATGGAAATAATTATTAAATAACTTTCATTACTATTTTAGTATTTAAGTATATGAAGACTTCTAAAAATTTTAAACTACATTTCCATAATTTTTAATATTTTGTTGAGCTTTCTTATCAAATATGTGAAGCATACATACTTAGGCCTGTATATATACAGTATTTTCTTTCTAGCACCAGTGAACAGACACATATATTTTAAAAGGTAGGCCCATTCTTTTCAAATATCTTTAATTAAAAGCAAAAAAAAAGGGCAAAAATAACGGGAATTTCACTCTGGTTGAAGACACTGGAACAACTGTTTTTTTTTGGGGGGGGGAGGAGGAAGTAGGAGAAAAGGAAGAAAGAGGAAGGAGGGAGGGAGGTGAGAGGAAGGAAGGAAGGAGGGAGGGAAGGAAGAAAAAATGAAGGAAGGTGGACGGAGGGAAGGAAGGCTGGCAGGAAGGAGGAAATGGGAAGGGAGGAGGAAGGAAGGAAGGAAAGAGGGAGGAAGGAAAGGAGGGAGGGAGGGAAGAAAGGAGGATATAAGGAAGGAGGAGGGAGGAAGGGAAGAAGGAAGGAAAAGAAAGAGAAGGAAGGAGGAAAAAGGGGAAGAAAGAAGGAAGAAGGAATTAGGAAGGAGGAAGGAAAGGAGGGATGGAAAGAGGAAAAATGGAGGAAGTAGGAGGAAAGGAAAGAAGAGGAAGGGAGAAGAAAGAAAGAAAGAAAGAAAAAAAGAAAAAAAGAAAAAAAGAAAGAAAGAAAGAAAGAAAAAGGAGGAAAGGAGGGAGGAAAGAAGAATTAGAAGGAGAAAGGAAAGGAGGGACGAAAAGAGGAACAATGGAGGAAGTGGGAGGAATGAGGGAAGGAAGGAGGAAAGAAAGAAAGAACGAAAGAAAGAAAGAAAGAAAGAAAGAGAGAGAGAAAGAAAGAAAGAAAGAGAAAAAGAAAAAAGAAGGAAAGAAAGAAAGAAAGAAAGAGAAAAAGAAAAAAAGAAGGAAGGAAAGGAGGGAGGGAAGAAAGGAGGATATAAGGAAGGAGGAGGGAGGAAGGGAAGAAGGAAGGAAAAGAAAGAGAAGGAAGGAGGAAAAAGGGGAAGAAAGAAGGAAGAAGGAATTAGGAAGGAGGAAGAAAAGGAGGGATGGAAAGAGGAAAAATGGAGGAAGTAGGAGGAAAGGAAAGAAGAGGAAGGGAGAAGAAAGAAAGAAAGAAAGAAAGAAAGAAAGAAAGAAAGAAAGAAAGAAAGAAAGAAAGAAAGAAAGAAAAAGGAGGAAAGGAGGGAGGAAAGAAGAATTAGAAGGAGAAAGGAAAGGAGGGACGAAAAGAGGAACAATGGAGAAAGTGGGAGGAATGAGGGAAGGAAGGAGGAAAGAAAGAAAGAAAGAAAGAAAGAAAGAAAGAAAGAAAGAAAGAAAGAAAGAAAGAAAGAAAGAAAGAAAGAAAGAAAGAAAGAAAGAAAGAAAGAGAGAGAGAGAAAGAGAGAGAGAGAAAGAAAAGAAAGAAAGAGAGAGAGAAAGAAAGAAAGAGAAAAAGAAAAAAAGAAGGAGGGGCCGGGCGGTGGCGCTGGAGGTAAGGTGCCTGCCTTACCTGCGCTAGCCTAGGAGACGGACCGCGGTTCGATCCCCCGGCGTCCCATATGGTCCCCCAAGCCAGGAGCGACTTCTGAGCGCATAGCCAGGAGTAACCCCTGAGCGTTACCGGGTGTGGCCCAAAAAAAAAAAAAAAAAAAAAAAAGAAAAAAAGAAGGAAGGAAGGAAGGAAGGAAGGAGGAAGGAAGGAAGAATAAATTAGGAAGGAGGAAGGAAAGGAGGGACAGAAAGAGGAACAATGGAGGAAGTAGGAGAAAAGGAAAGAAGAGGAAGGGATGAATGAGGGAAGGAAGGAAAGAAGGAAGGAAGGAGGGAAGGAAGGAAGGAAGGAAGGAAGGAAGGAAGGAAGGAAGGAAGGAAGGAAGGAAGGAAGGAAGGAAGGAAGGAAGGAAGGAAGGAAGGAAGGGAAGGAGGGGTCTGCGCGCGCGGATGGGCCGCGCCACCAACAACTGTGTTTTTAAGCTCCATAGTTTTCATGCCAGCAATCTTTGAGATTCTGTGTAGCTGATTGTCTTCATGAAGACTGGCCATAACTTCACTTTTTTTTTTATTGGAGTTGTGCTGCCATTTTGAATTTTTCTGTTCAACTAAATTTGACAAATGCTTACACTTCAATGTTGATGACCACACCACAATAGAGGACACATTGTGTTGAAATGAATAATTTAGTTCATCATTAAAAGAAGCATAGTGGAAATAAGACATTCAAAAAAGATTTTATTTTTAGTATTATTAGTTGTTAAGGTAGCTACATGAATAATTATAAGTATAATTGTATTTATGTACATGAGCACTATGATATGTTAAAAATATCAGAGAGGGGCTGGAGAGAGAGTTCAGAAGGTAAGGCACTTGCTTTGCAAGTAGTGATCAGCGATCCCTGGAATCCCATATGGTCTCCCAAGCTTGCCAGGAGTGATTCCTGAGTGCAGAGCCAGGAGTAACCTCTGAGCATATCTGGACATGGCCTAAAAACAATACCCCCCCCCCCCAAAAAAAAACCCTAGATAAACCAATAGACTTTTACCACATATAGTAGTTAAATAATTATTAGGTGTTTGTGAAACATTTGATATCAATCTGCTGTGCTTGATTAGAATATATCTAGTTAGAACATATTTTTAATATAATTTTTATTTTGATCATAGTGGCTTACATATTGTTGACAATATTATTTTACAACATTTAATAAAGAGAGGTTATTACCATGGGCATTGCTTTTGTTTGGACTCAGATGTGGACGATTATATGATATCAATATGTGTCCTTGATCATTGGGCTTCAATGCTGCCTTCTTTAGCAGTTGAAAAGTACCAAGATAGATGTGTATAGTTCAGGCTAGCATATGTCAAATATCAATATCAAGAGTCACTTTTGGTATTCCTTCATATGAAAGCAAAGAAGTACATAGGTAGACTTGAAATGGCATATTCTGTAGATAACTTGTGTTCTTTATACAGATAATAAAGTGGTAATTATAAAATATCCCATTTAATACTACTGAGAAGCCATTCAAAATGTCTTGATTTTAAATTTTACTATAAGTGATTAAAATGTTACAATTAATTTTTATATTTTCTTTTTCATTATGACAGAATTTTTTTTGTTTTGTTTATTTGTTTCTTTTTTGTGCCACACCTGACAGTGTTCAGGGGTCATTCATGGCTTTGAGCTGATAAATAGCTTCTAGTAGGCTTGGAGGACATTATAGGATACTGGGCACTGAATTCAGTCAGTCGGGTCAGCTGCATGCAAGGCAAACTACTTACCTCTGTGCTATCGCTCCAGCCCCAGACAGCATTTTTTTATGATGGCCAAATGGAAAATAGGGAAAAATGTTTAGTATCTGTATGTATGCCTTTAAAAAACATTGTTAAAGTAATGTCATCTTAGCAATATGGCCACCCACTATTTCCTTCTTTCTGATTTATTCTACTCTATCATGAGAATGATTTACATTCCATTTAGACATGTTCCTATTATTGCCAAGAACCAAAGATTCTCTTTTTTGGTTTTTGGGTCACACCTGGCAGCGCTCAGGAGTTACTTCTGGCTCTACACTTAGAAATCGCTCCTGGCAGGCTCAGAGGACCATATGGGATGCCTAAATTTGAACTACTGTCCTTCTGCATGCAAGACAAATGCTCTACCTCCATGCTATCTCTCTGGCCCAAAAACCAAAGTTTTTTTGGGGGGTCACACCTGGCAGTGCACAGGGGTTACTCCTGGCTCTATGCTCAGAAATCGCCCCTGGCAGGCACGGGGGACCATATGGGATGCCGGGATTCGAACCACGGTCCTTCTGCATGAAAGGCAAACGCCTTACCCCATGCTATTTCTCTGGCCCCATAAAAAAATCAAAGATTTTTAATAAAATATTTTAGACATGTTTACAACTGCTAGTCAGCATATGTTATTCACTCCATTCCTTAAATCTTGTTCATCTCACTTTATTCCCATTGCATGATTGAAACCATTTTCCTTGGAGTTCACCATGATCTTTTCCTTACCAAAAATCATAGCACTTTGCCTGTCTTTCTTTATTCACATTTGCTTTTGTGCTAGATTTTACACTTCTTATTATGTGCTTCTCTTTAGAACCATTTCACTGATTGGCATTTGCCACAGGCAAAGCACCTGCTGCTTCACTTGCACCTCAGCTGAGTCAGTATGTGCACATCACAATCCAGGCTCCAGGATCTTCACTCTGCTAGCTTTTCCAGAAACAGACTTTTTCCTTCAAGTTTAAGCATTTTAATGAAGAGTCCTAATATATGACTTGGGATATATTTTCATCTGACAGTTCTGTTACTTAAAATGTAAAATAAAGGAAGTTGAATTATTTTTTATTTCTCTTCAGTAAACTTTACTTCTGGACCTTTTGTTCTCTTGCTATGATGTTACTCTTCATGCAGTTACAATTAGTATCTGTTGCCAAACTACTGATCCTTTCTTCTATTGGTAGACCCTCTTGATTAACTATTTTTGGTCTGTTGTTTCATTTTGGGGCCACACTTGACTGTGCTTAGGGCATATTTCTGGCTCTACACTCAGAAAACACTCCTAGTGAGCTCAGGGGATGTATGAAATGTCAGGATCTGACCCAGATCAGCCACATGCAGAGCAAGCACACTACTGCTGTACTATATTGTTCTGGCCCCTAGTATTGTACATGTGTGTGCCACACTCCCTGTTACTATCCAGTCATGTGCACCATAGTATTTTGGCCAGCAAGCAACAGTATGATGACCCCCAAATGTCACAAATATACTGTTGATGAGGTAGCCATGGAAGCATCATTTGTTTGATGATAGCAGTGTCCTCACCCATTTCTTAGTTTCCATTCTTGGTAACACCCATTTTCTTTGTGCTTGATTTCATTCCATATTGTCTTGTTCATGATCCTCAGTGTACACAATTTACTGCTAATGTTGTCTTCACTCAAGAAGATAGTTATCTAATGATGCATTTCTCAAGGCATCATATTGTTAAAAGTGACATGCATTAGGATGTCATTAGGATGGATTTGCACTCATTTTAGGATGACTTGTGGGAAGATATTTGTTTATACAGTGGTTTTGCTTTCTGCCTCCCCCAAACTAGATCCCCTGTAAAAGTAGAAACAGTGATCAAACATTTAAATCAGGATGTATTTAAACTAATTATATGAGATAATTTTTCATGAATATAGAACCATATGATCCAGAAGATGGTGACTATTCCCTGTGGGAATTTAAAAATAACTGGTTGTCACTGATCAGAGGCAGCTGCAGGAGAGCTTTCTCAGTTCATGTCTAATTAGACTAGAATGTACTAATGTACTTATTAATTGTAGTTGATGAGTTCAGTATTGATTTCATATTGCAACAAAGAAGAAACACAATAAAAGCAAACAAAAGTGTTAATTTTTTATTGCAAAACTAAAAGTCATATATTTTTTAAAGAAACAACTGGTTTGCAGGTGAATCTTTAGTATTGTCTCCAGCCCTTAAGAACTCTTTAGCAGAAGGTTTGCAGAGTGCTGCAAACCAGTGCTGGTGACACAATTATGAAGGAGCAAAAGAGTCAGGGTTTTGGACAGACATACCTGAATGCATGGTCTAACTTTTCTGATGAGATCAAGTCCAAACTCTCATTTGCTGACATCTTTAATACCATGATCAAAGTACTCTGATATTGTGGATCACTTTACTTCTGCTCTCTCTACTCAAAATCCTTCTGTATGAAACTCAAGTAACCTTTCTAAGAGGTATTGTTCAGTTGTGCCATCTTTCTCACAAATTTTACTGTCTTCCATTGGAAAGACAATTGGACATAAATTGATCATGGAAACTGTCAAAGGACTAATATGATTGTGGCATGTGTATTAGGGGCATGGAGGATAGTACCCCTCAGGGTTTAATCTAGGCTCTGAACTCAAGGATTATCCTTAGTGGTGCTCAGGAGACCATGTGGTTCTAGGGATGGAACAAAGCATATGCTCAGCTAATCTAGCACTTCTTCGACCTCAACTCTTTTCCAGTTAAATATTTACAACTTTCCAACGCAGAATGGTTTCACTCTCTATAGGTTTTAAGAAAAATCAAAGACATTCTTACAATAATAATTTTCAGAGACAAAAGAGAGGAGGGCTGGAAGTTACAGCTCACCTCAGGAAGCTCACCACAAAGAGTGATGAGTTTAGTTGGAGAAATAACTACATTGTGAACTATCCTAACAATGAGAATGTATGAGGGAAATAGAAAGCCTATCTAGAGTACAGGCAGGGGTGGGGTGGGGAGGAGATAGATTCGGGACACTGGCATTGGGAATGTTGCACTGGTGATGGGAGGTGTTCTTTACATGACTGAAACCCAACCACAATCATGTTTGTAATCAAGGTGTTTAAATAAAATATTAAAAAATTTTTACAACTTTCCAATGCAAAACCTGCATTCTATAGCACACATAATATTCTTCGTATCAAGTTTTGTACACAATAACTCCTCTGTTAATAAAGCATTTTCATTCATCTTTAACTTCCCAAATCCTATAAATCCTTTATGATTTATTATATTATACATAATATTAACTAATTTTTTCAGAAAACTAATATTGCCTTCAAGCTTCAAATTGCCATATACCATCTCTATTAATGTGTTCCAACTTTATTTCAAGTTTCTGGTATTTTTCTATCATTAAATTATTATAATTTTGTAAATTTTATGGTGTGATACCTGAGGCATGAACTCATAAATGTTCATTCATTTGACTCAAAACTGTCATTTGCATAATTGATTCTACATTTATGAAAATTGTCTGTAGAAACACTTGGCCTCAGTTGATGTCTTTCTTCATGACCACCCCACAACTCTTCTCCCTATAAATATGTTTCAGTCATCTGTTGAATAATATTACTTTTTTATTATATAATATCTCATTTTTGGAGACTAGGTTTATTTTGCTTTGGGGCCACACCTGGTGATGCTTGGGACTTTCTCCTGATTCCGCATTCAGGATTACTCCTGGTAGTGCCTGTGGGACTATCAGGGATACTGGGAACTAAACTCATTCATATATAGGGCAGAAACCCTACCCATTCTTATTAATTATCACCCTGGCCTTTGAATAGTACAAACTATAATGGGAAGTGCTTGGACACTGCTCCTAGCTCTGTGATTCAGAGTTTCTCTCTGTGGTCCTCAAGGGACCATGTGATGCTGGAAATGAACCAGTTGCTATATCCTAGGCATATGCTTCATCCCTCTATTTTGTCTCCAACTCCTATAGTTTCTTTAAAAAAAAGAATGGTGTCTTATGCTTCCAGAATTTTTCTAAGGTGTTAGGAAAATAGGTGCCTGGTAAGCATTTAAAAAGAATCAACTGTGAAGCAGTTAGTCTCACATAAGTTGGTGACTAGGACAGGCTGAATGATAATATCTTGACATCAGGTGTGGGGAATAAGAAGAAGCTGGTCTCCAGATGAATTATTTCTGGCACTTAATGTTTTTTATGGGGCAGGTCAGGGGAAAGGCTACAGATTTAGCTCTATCAAATCTTGTTCTAGTTTCACTTTCCTTCTCTTATTTGGATCAGCAATTCTTGACACTAACCTCTCAAGAAAGAACAGGATGCAAGAACAGAATTGTCCTCACCTAGCATCATCTTGACTTGCTGATATGGAAAGCATCCCACTGATCATCCTGGTATCTTGACTAGTAAGTCAATATCATGTTACTATAAGTCTTTTGCTTTTTTTGTTTTTGTTTCTTGAGCCACACACACCCAGAGATGCTCAGAGGTTACTCCTGTTTCTGTGCTCAGAAATCAGAAATCACCCCTGGCAGGTTTGGGGGACCATATTATATGCTGGGGATCAAACCTGAGTTGGCTGTGTGCAAGGCAAATGCACATACTATTCTCTCACTCCAGCTCGAGTCTTTTTTCATTTTTGTTTTGTTTTATATCGAGCTATTCCTGGCTGTGCCTAGAGAATATTCTTGACTCTCTAGATATTGCTCAGAAATCACTTCTAGCAGTACTCAGGGGCCTTATGGGTTCTGGGGGTAGAACCTGGCTCAACGGCATGCAAAGCAAGAGCCCTATCCACAGAACTATCTCTCCAGTTCTTTTCGTTTAATAATATTTAACTGGGCTGGAGAGATAGCTCAGTGGATAGCACTCTTGGCTTGCACACTGCTGACATGTGTTTTAATCTTCATTTTGTCTCCTGAGACCCACCAAGAGATCACTGTGCATAGAGTCAGAGACAGCCCTGAAAACTGCTGGGTGTTGTTGACCCCTCAAACCCCCAAAAGGAACATTTAACTAATCTTTGTTTAGAGACAAACTTTAATAATATTTAAAAAAAAAAAAAAGGACATCTGAAGAGATAGTGCAGAAGTTAAGACACTTGACTTTCAGGTAGTCAAATCTGGTTTGATTTCCACTGGCAGATTTAGATTCCCCAAGCACTGCCAGGAGTGATCCTTGAGCACAGAACCAGGAATAGACTCTAGGCACTGTCAGATGTGATGCAAGCCCAGCCTTCCCCCACCTCCACTCCCAAACCCCCCCCCCAAAAAAAAAACTCAAAGGAAAACTTCAAAACAAGTCACAAAGTAAGACAACACAATCACAATTACTGAGTCATGACAGCTCACAAGAGTTTTATAGCCATTTAGAGGCTTCATTGTTTACTGGCATTTCCTTTAGCTCTGTATCTAGGATTGAGTAAGACCCTGTTTGTACTTCTCTGGGCAGACTCCTGGAGTTAATTACAAGATCAACTTCCTATTGTCACAATAAAAATGGTTTTATTTCTGAGTCTCTTAATATTGTATTACATCAATAATGTAATATTGATGCCACTTGTCCTACCCTTTTGCTGTCTTGATCCAATGTACAAATTTCTAGTCCTCACTATGACAATTATAGTTGAGAATGATTACCCTGGACAAGAACTGGGCACTGAAAGAAGGTAAAATGATAGGAATTAGATACCCTTTCAGTAAAAGTATTGCAAACCACAGTGTTGAAAAGGAAAAAATAGAATCAGAGAGAGCGTGAGAGAGAGACAAAGAGACAATGAGACAGAGAGACAGAGAAATTGAGAGAGTGAGAGAAGAAAAAAGTGTCTGCCACAGAAGCAGGCAGTGGGGAAGGCATGAGGGAAAGTGGAAGGAAAACTGTGGACAATGTTGGCAGGAAATGTGCACTGGTGATGGGTGTTGGGAATTGTATGATTAATATACATATGTGTATGTTAATTGTATGTTCAATCATGAACGACTTTATAACTGTATCTTACAGTTTTTTAATGAAATAATTTATTTAAAAACAAATAAAACCCCAAATTTCTGGTCCCGACCTAGCTGTCTACTCACCTCCAGTGTACATTGGCCTGGTTTGGTTCCTATATGTGTTTCAGGTCTGATACCTGTAGCAGAAACTTCATTATCTAGGCCCTCCTACCTGCTCCTCTGGAATCTGCTCTGGAACGCTCACAGGTCCTTTGGACTTTCTTGGATCTCTGTCCAGGCCATGTGCATAAGGCATTTATGCTGTCCAGCCATCCACTTTGGCACAGGAGAGGGGAAAAAAAGGAAGTTGCCTGGCTATGAACTTCCTTTAATCTCTTAAAGGTCTTATAATTTCTCACTGTGGGTTATCATGAAATCTATTTTGATTGGCTACCTCTCCTTGGGCGAGTTTTAAAGATTCCAGTTTAATTAACTAGATGATCTGAAGTCCCTTTCCTTTCCTTTACTTCCACTGTAACATTATTTAAATAAGCATAAATATTATTTTTAATTGCCAGATCACATTAAGCTACATTTTTCCTCCTAGTCCTACCTAGTGTATATTATTCTACAAAGCTCCACCTTATCAGACTATAAAGCCAGAGCAAAAGTTTGAATACTGGTGCAAATTTGGCATCAAGCCTGTTTGCATGTTCACAGCTCAGCTGTGAAGGCTTCACAGGCCGAATCATTTGAGTTGAGAATCACTGTGCTAGAGAAAGTGGCATGCTGTTTTCTCCCCGAGAAACCACGGCTCACTGAGGCTTATATGTTCTATTATTTTCAAAGAATGCTGATTGGGTATGGATTGCATTAGAAAACAGATATTACCATCTTTGAGAAAGCTCTGTTAATTGCCTTTATTAGGCATGAACTGTTTGACATAAATGGTGATCAGTAATTGGCCTTCATGCCATTAATAAAATAAATAGTACGTTTCAATATATGTACATCACTAGTAGAGAGGATTAATGAACATTGACTGGATGTGGAAATGAAGGGACTGTGGAATTTCATTCTTTTCTTTTTCATTTGATGGAGACAGGTGAACTTTTAAAGTTTGATTAGCTTTGCAGACATTTTAGACCTGTCACTCTCAAATTCTTCTTTTAAGCAATCAACCTTTGTCTGTTGAACTTTTTCACATGGCTGACTTGATAAAAAATAACAGTTAAGTAGAGGGGTCACTGGTAAAGAGGAAGGGCCTGTGGGGTGCCGTGGAGTTCCCATGCTCCATTTCCTGTAAGAGAGGACAGCCCTGATTTGCAGGGGAGTCCAAAGACTTGGAGGTGCCCCTTTAAAAACCTTGAGGTTGTATTCTGGGCTTTGGTCAGGGATTGTTTCAAGAATGTGCAAGGAACAAGAGGGATATACTGTGGGAATTAATTTGGTGGGGAAAAGTTGAGAACTTGAATGTTCTATGGGAGCAGTACTGGTCTTAGTTTATTTTTCTTTCTTTTCTTTTCTCTTCTCTTCTTTCCTTTTCTTTTTTTTAGGCTACTCCTAGTGACAATCAGGGGTTACTCCTGGGTATGCACTCTGAAATTGATACTGGCTTGGGGGACCATATGGGATGCCAGGGATCGAACCAATGCCTATATTGGGTCAGCCGTGTGCAAGGCAAATGCCCTACCACTGTGCTATAGCTCTGGTCTTGGTCTTAGTTTTATTTGTGGGGGGTTGTTTGAACTGAAGGGAAGGCTGCCCTCAACCACTGTTTCTAATATAGCCATGATACTAATGTTCATTGGGAGGATTGCCGAAAACAAGATTTCACTCTACCTTAATCTCCTCTTTTCTAAATGAGGGCTTCAAGGTGTTAGTTCATAATCATGTCTCTGTGATGATGGGTGATTGGGAAAGTACCAACTTAGGCACTTAAAACTTTTCATTTCAGCAATATCTTTTTTGTTTATTTGTTTATGTTTTGGGACCACATTAGGTAGTGCTCAGTTATTGCCTCCAGTAGTGCTTGGGGATCATGTAGTTCTGGGGATAGATGAAATCTGGGACTCACACATGCAAGCATCACTTCTGACCTTTAAACACTCAGTTTCAGTTTCTTTAACTCTAATAAAGAAACTAATCCATCATGTCATTCTGTCAACTTTACCTCCTACATATTTTTTTCAAACCCAGTTCTCGTCTCTGCTACTTATATCCAAGCCTGAACTTGAAATTATTTTTTTAGACTATGGCAAAAGCTTCTAATGGGCTCTACCCAGCCACTTCTGTCCACTTCCATTTATTTTCCACACCATAGACTCAGAGATGGTCTTGTCAACACTAACCTCACTGTAGTGCTCTGGCTCACAGTCATTTTAGAAAATGAATAACAGGGGGGCCAGAGCAACAGCACAATGGGTAGGGAATTTATTTGCCTTGCACATGGCCGGCCCAAGTTCAATTCCTGGCATCCCATATGGTTCCCCCAAGCCTGCTAGAAGTGATTTCTGAGCACAAAGTCAGGAGTAACACTGAGTACTGCTAGGTGTGGTCCCAAAACAAAATAAAAAGAAGAAAAAGAATAAAGTTATTTACTTGGGTGGGAAGATTTAACTTTCATGATGCAACTCTTTATTTTCTATAGTCCAGATGTACTGGCTTTGTTCCCCTGCACAGGCCTTTGCAATTGCTATTTGCCATGAACGGAGTGTAAGCTTCTCTATACCTGTTAAACATGTAATCATCCTTCATTTACAGATCTATTGACTCTTTTACATGAACAGAACTTAAACAAGATCAATTCTTTATTAATAGCTTTTCAAACATCATGGGCTTTTTCTTTACACTACTTTTAACAGCTGCCTTGTAATATTTATTGGTGAAATTACTTAATTTTTCTCAGTGGTACTCTTACTAGCCTACAAACTTATGAAGACATTTTTTGTACTATATCTTTAGCATGATGCCAGGCAGGTAATAGATACACTATAAATATTGAATGAATGTGGGAGAATTCCCATTTCTTATAATTTTGAAGTTAACACTTAAGTTTAATCTAAAGTCCATCACTTTAGGACATTGAAAACATGCTTATGATTTGATTACTATTCTTCAAAGTATTTACATTATTGCTCAGATTCAAATAGTAGATATAAGAAATATGAGTTTAAAAACAGCATTTGCAAATTTTAAAAGCTGAAATAGAAAAGAGGCTTTGATAGTGCTGATATATGATTGCTATATCAATTTGTGGGGATCAATATTTACTACTGATCTAATAAAAAAAGCTTACTTCAGACATTGGTGGTGGAAAAGTTGCACTGGTAAAGGGGGTGTGTATATTTTATGACCGAAACCCAACTAGAAACATGTTTGCAAGCATAGTGCTTCAATAAATAGATTTCAAATGATTATAGGAATTGTTCATGAGACTGAAGATGAGTCTAAAAGGAAATTTAAGAAAGATTAAAGTGTTAATTCCTTAGATTGAAGTAATTGAAAAAATATATGAGAGACAATATTGTAAAAAGTGGCAATTAGTTTGTATCAGAATAAATAAAGGGGACACAATTTATCTGAAATTTGGGATTCGTATGATGGAAGGATGTAAAATTAGACAGGTCATAAGGAGAAGTGAGGGGTCAGAGAACAGTGATAATGGCTGGAGAGTCAAGATGGCCTTGAGAGTCAAATGTTGGCCTCATTTTCAGGGAACAACAGTACTGGGGGAAATAAAGACTACTTAAAAATTTAATCAATTTTTATTGAATAACTGTCATAATACAGTTACAAAATAATGATGGTTGATTTTCAGTCACATGATGCTCCAACACCCATTCCTTCACCAGTGTTCACTCTCTGTCACTCATGTTTCCAGTTTCCCTCCTGCCCCATAGATCCCAGTCTGTTGCTATGGAAGGTATCTTTCTTCCCTGTCTCTCTGTCTCTCTTTCTCTCTCTGTCTCTCTTTTTCTCTTCCCTCTCTTTCTCTTTCCTCCTTTTTTCTTTTTAGGCATCGTGGTTTACAATACTATTCCTGAAACTGCATAATACAAAAAACACTACCTTCTTTCAGCACTCAATTCTTTTATATATAGTTTGATTACAAATATGATTGTAGTTGGGGTTCAGTCATGCAAAAAACACCACCCTTCACCTTCAACATTCCCATCACCAATGTCCCAGATCTCCTTCCTCCCCACCCCACCCTGCCTGTACTCTAGACAGTCTTCCTCTTCCCTCGTTCATTCATTATGATAGTTCTCAATGTAGTTATTTCTCTAACTGCACACATCACTCTTTGTGATGAGCTACATGTCATGAGCTGGACCTTCCAGCCCTTCTCTCTTTTGTTTCTGAGAATTACTGCAAAAATGTCTTTTATTTGTCTTAAAACCCATAGGATCCAAAATGTTTATGCTATTTTATCATACTGTAAAATTGTCATGTTTCTGAAGTGATATATTCTAAAACCAAAAACTGCCCCTGTGAATCTGACCAAATAGTGTTTCTGTGTTTTCTGGTGGCTAAATGTTTTTACTGCCAGCTGGTGGGTGTTTTAAGCACTCAATTCTTGACCAGAGCCATCTTTTCCATGATCAATGAAGACTCCTTTCATGAGGAAATAGGTTCTGTGGAAGAAAAAGTATTTCATCTCTATTGTTACAATCTCCAGTATAACATTGCAAGGCCAAAGTAGTGGACCAAGAGTGTTAACATTTTTGTAATACTTGAAGTGTTATAAGAATGTCCTGTTACAATTACCTGAACTCATTAAGCTCCTACTTTGCTATTTAAGGTGCTAAAAATGTGACTATATAGTAACTCTATTAAGCCATTTTTAGGCATAGATTGCATAGATTGTTGCTAAAAATGTTACTATATAGTAACTCTATTAAGCCATTTTTAGGCATAGATTGCAAAATGCTCTGGGCAGTGTTGAAATGTGAATCTTTCAGAATATAAGAACTTTGATCATATGAAAATATAGTGCTCTGATAAGTGCAAAACTTTACTCATACTCACACCAGGTGGTAGATTGTCAAAGTTGACACCCACCAGCTGACAGTAAAAATTTTTAGCCACCAGAAACACTATTTGGTCAGATTCACAGGGGCAGTTTTTGGTTCTAGAATATATCACTTCAGAAACATAAAAATTTCACAGTATGATAAAATAGCATAAACCTTTTGGATCCTTTATTTTGAGTAATGAACAATTTTATTCTATGAATTGACTCCACTGAACCTAGGGTTCTTTACATACAACCAAATAATTTTAGATATAATTTTAAGTCACATGTTGATAGAGGCCATATAGTAAATATTCTTTTTTTTTTTTTTTGGTTTTTGGGCCACACCCGTTTGACGCTCAGGGGTTACTCCTGGCTATGTGCTCAGAAATCGCCCCTGGCTTGGGGGGACCATATGGGACGCCGGGGGATCGAACCGCGGTCCGTTCCTTGGCTAGCGCTTGTAAGGCAGACACCTTACATCTAGCGCCACCTTCCCGGCCCCATATAGTAAATATTCTATAATACTTGACAAATGTTAGCATCTATTTCAGTAAGTTAAATAAAATTTGTCCTCTAAAAAAATTTCCTCATCAAAAACTCTATTGTTTACTCACAAGTGTGAAAATAATATTTAAGAAGAAAATTCTGTCATCCCACACATCTACTCTGAGAACTAACAGTTTGTTTAATGTGTAAATTCTCTCTGGTCACTGATGATTGCCTTGATTTAAAAAGCAAAAATAAAAATAAAAGTAAAAAAGGTGATGGAGTGATAGCACAGCAGGTAGGGTGTTTGCCTTGCATATGGTCAATCTGGGTTTCATCTTGTCAACCCATATGGTTTCCCAAGCCCACAAGGAGTGATTTCTGAGTGCAGAGCCACGAGTAATTTTTGAGTGCCACCAGTTGTTACTCTCCAAAAGTGTGTATATATATATAATCAAAGGTAGCTTTATCACTAGCTTGATGCATTTCTCTCTTCTTCCTTTGAGTCAGGAAGTGTCAGAAGACGTATCTTGTTCCCTTCAGCTAACAAGAAGGAGAGTTGTGGGATGTTTCTCTTCTAATAAGGAACTTTTGTTTGTTTTTGGGTCACAACTGGATCTTCACATAGAAATTAACCCTGACAGGTTCAGGGGACTATTTGGAATGCTGTGCTGTTGTTCTGGCCCCAGAAATATTTTTTAATTAAAACTACTTAAAAAAGTGATTTTTGTTTGAGGACTACACCCAACATTAGTCAAGTGCTCAGGGACTCAGGGAGCCATAAATTAGAATCAAATCCAGATTGTTTGTCTGCAATGCAAGTGCCCTATCCATTGTACCATTTCTCCAGCTTTGTAATTAAAATTTTATTATAATGTAGGGGCCAGAGAGATAGCACAGCAGTAAGGCATTTTCCTTGCACACAGATGACCCCGGATGGAACCGGTTCAATCCCCGGCATCCCATATGGTCTCCCAAGCCTGCCAGGAGTGATTTCTGAATGTAGAGCCAGGAGTAATTCCTGAGCATGACCGGGTGTGGCCCCAAAACCAAAATGCAAAAAAAAATTATTATAATGAAGGTAACATGGTGACAATAATGTTAATTGCGACAGTGTATCTTCACTGATCAGGACATTTTTCTATTGGTTTGTTTTATGAAATGTATGTGGCATTATTAATTAGAGTTTGCTAAGATTTAAATAAAACTCTGTTTTTATATATCTAAATGCCATATAAGGCCTTCCTTTAATTAAAAAAAATACAGCCAACTAGTGATGCTTCATATCACATACTGCTTATGATAGCCTTTTTGGAGCTTCAGTTGTTGTGCTCTGTGGGATCTTTCCTTCTCTCTAAGGTCACATGTTTTATACCCCAGGGATGGTGCTGTGTGGTTTTTTTTGAGGATATTTGGGAGGTCAGTATCAGTGCCAAAGCACAGAAAATTTTCCTGGATGAATTTGTGGTGTCAGTAGTAAATCTTGGAACATCTGTTCATTATTCATCAGATTATGGTTATAGTCTTAAGATTCAATAACTAGGTAGTGCTTTATTTTGTTTCAGCCCAAGAGATGCTGTGATATATCTGAATATTAAATACCATAAAAAGATATCATTTATATAAACAAACAATAGAATTTGATTTTCATGTATGCATAACTTATAAAGTAACAGAGAAGTTGGTGTGGTCTGAGTTTGACTTGAGGCAAGACAATCAATGGAAGCAAGTGATGAACTAATGAGTCCTCTTCAAATCTGTATGTTGAAACACTAGCACCAATTTTTCCCTGCACCTTGAAGAAAGTATCGTATTTTTAGGTCTATAAGATGCACCTATACACATAGTTTTTAGATAATGAAAACAAGAAAGAAAATTATTCTAAAGCAAATATTGCAAGTCGAGAAGCCATCAGGAGACCAAGGCTGAAAACAACCAGCCTGGGAGGCAGAAGTATATTTACAATATGCCAGTCCACAGCTGGTTAAACACATTTACTACTTTATTTTTAACACCAAAAAATAAAAAAAATGGGGCTGGAGTAATAGCACAGCTGTAGAATGTTTTCCTGGCTTGTTTTTGACCCGGGACAGATCTGGGTTTGATCCCTGGCATTCCATATGGTCCCCTGAACCTGCCAGGAACAATTTCTGAATACAGAGCCAGGAGTAAACCCCTGAGCGCTGCTGGGTGTGGCCCCTCCAAAAAAAATAACAATAAATAAATAAATAAAATTTAAAAATAATAATAATTTTTGGGGGGTTTGGACCACACCTGGTGATGCTCAGGAGTTAGTCCTGGCTATGTGCTTAGAAATCGCTCCAGGCTAGGGAGATCATATGGGATGCCAGGTCCATCCTCGATTGGCATGTGTGAAATGCCCTACAGTTGTGCTCTCGCTCTGGCCTTAAAAACTTTTGTTTGTTTCTTTGTTTCTTTGTTTCTTTGTTTTTGGGCCACACCCGATGATGCTCAGAGGTTACTCCTGACTATGTGCTCAGAAATCACTTCTGGCTTGGGGGGGACCATATGGGATACCAGAGATCGAACCCAGGTCCATTCTAGGTCAGTGCATGCAAGGCAGACGCCTTACTGCTTGTGCCACTGCATTGTCCCTAAAAATCTTTTTTTGTTGTTTCATTTTGGGGGGGCCACACCTGTTAACACTCAGGGTTTACTCCTGGATATACACTCAGAAATCTCTCCTGGCTTGGAAGAACCATATGGGACACTGGGGGATAGAACTGAGGTCTGTCCTAGGCTAGCACTTGCAAGGCAGACACCTTACCTCTAGCGCCATCGCACTGGCCTCTAAAAATCATTTTTTAAATACTTTTTAGTTAATGTAAAAACTAAAAGTCACAGCAGAGATCAAATAGTCTTAAACAAAAGCTCTATGTGATGGTGAATGTGCATTAACCTGATTGCTCATACGATATGATATGTCTGTGCAATAAAGGGGGCATAACACTGTGGATGTCAAGTGATTAGGTTCTGCTCTCCTCCCCTGCACTTAGGCTTTAGCTCCAGGTAACATTTGTTCCATAAGATGCACAGACATTTCCCCCCACCTTCTGGGGGGAAAAAGTGCATATCATGGTATGAAAAATATGGTAGTAAAAGTGAAATAAGATCAAAAGGCAGAATACTGATCCAAGAGGATCTGTACATACAAGAAGAGACAATAGATATCCATCCCACCCTCCCTCTCTCTCTCCATCTTGTTTTCTACCTATCTCTTTTTTCCTACCTTTGTACACATATATTGGAAGAAGAACCATGTGCAAATATAGTGGGAATTTGATCATTTATAAGACAGGTAGAAATTCAGCCCCTGAAATTCTCCTGCAATCTACACCAAAGACCAGAACTTAAAATTTTGGGGGGTTCTTTAAGCTACCATTTTATGAGGGTTTTTTTTTTATGGTAGCCCACAAAGTACTCTAGATTATACGTGGTTTGCATTTGCTTTCCCCTCTACTCGTAGCTTTCGTCAGTCAGTAGTCCCTTATGCCCAAAGGTAAAGCTAGTGAGGATTTTAAACTTAGTCTTGCTTTAAGGGTTATGAAGAGTGCACTACCTAAGATATAAAGGCACTGAAGACCATGGGGATTACATAGATTTTATGTGTTACTTATGTCCTTGTTTGGCATTATTTGATGTCCTCCTTGGTGTCAGACACTGTTTCAGGTGCTAGAGGTAAAGTGGCAGGTAGATAAAAATCCTTGCTTTCAGGAGGCAGACATAGAGCACACAAGTTTATTGTGTACTATAAAGATGCAGAGAGCATAAACACAGCCAAGTACAATTCACACACAGTGATGGTGCTCTGGAGAAGGATAAGAACAAGAAAGAGAGGAGGGGAAGAGGAGCAAGGGTCAGATGTCAAGTACAAAGGTTGCTGGGGGAAAGAGCAGGTAAACTAGGTTAATTGGAAAACGAGAGCTCCTGGCCTGGGATGGCCTGAGTGTGCTAGAAGAAAAAATAATGGCAGAAGCCAGTTTGGCAGGGCAGGGGAGCTGAGGCAGATAAGCTGGAGCCTTGGGTACCCAATTATGTAGAGGCTTGTAAGAGATTCCCTGGGCTCTCCTTTTAATGCTCTGTTAGATGGGATACTATTGGATGGTACATATGACACAGTATATCTAGCAGCAAGTGTTTCAACCACACACTTGGACCACAAATGTTAGAAAAGTTCTCAAGGGGGACTGGAGTAATAGCACAGTAGTAGGGCTTTTGCCTTGCAAGTGGCAGACTCAGGACTGATGGAGGTTTTAATCCTAGCATCCCATATGATCCCCCATGCCTGCAGGACCGATTTCTGAGCGCAGAGCCAGTAGTACAGGAGAAAGCCCTGAGTGTTTCCGGGCATGGCTCAAAAACAAGAAACAAAAAACAAACAAACAAAAACAAAAAAGAAAAGTTCTCAAGAGAGTCAAGAGATTTGTTAGGTTGCTAATGTCATTTCCAATTGAGAAATGATGGCAGATTGAAGAGAGGCTGTAAGCAGCAGTGACAGTAGGAAATCATCAAATTGGGTATGGTGTTTTGGTTTTTGTTGTTTTGTTTTTGGGTCAGGGGTTTGATTTCAGTGCTCAGGGGTTACTTCTGACTCTGCACTCAGAAATCACTCCTGGAAGGCTCAGGGGACAATATAGGATGCCAGGACTTGAACCACGGTCCATCCTGTGTGCAAGGCAAATGCCTTACCGCTGTGCTATCTCTCCAGCCTGGATTAGATATGTTTTAAAAACAAAGTTGGAAGGACATTTTTGTACCTTATATGATATGCAAAAGAACAAATTGAGGATGATTTCTTAACTTTAAATCTCAACAGAGATGGACAAGCTGCAGAGAAAAGGCTGGAGTTGGGGGAAGAAACACTGAGAACATGGGTTAGACAAGTATGAGTAGAGATACTTGAAAAGACACAAAGTTGGCTAAGATGAAGCTAGAGGACAGTATATGCATTTGATGGAGATGAGGTTATGGAAGAGATAGGAAAAAAATAGGTGAGACAGATTGGGGTTTGCTGAGATAATGTTTGCTGGATAAAGGAGAGGGATTCCAGTAGCAAGTCGTTTGTTTATTAAGAGCAACAGGAACAATTTATAATACAGATTCAGGGTCTGGGTTGGAAGACTTGGCAGAGCACAGGTTTCTCCCAGTAGAAAGCAGCACTCCTAGGAAACGTTCCCTTAGCAAACAGGGAATAAAGCAAATACACCTTCCTGGATGTATGTATGGAAAAAAAAATGTTTGAGCATTTCACTACCTTAAAAAAGAACCTCCAGGCTGGAAATTTCAGCTCACTTCATGAAGCTCACCACAGTGATGAGTGTAGTTAGAGAAATAACTACATTGAGAACTATCCTAACAATGAAAATGAATGAGGGACGTAGAAAGCCTGTCTAGAGTACAGGCAGAGGTGTAGTGGGGAGGAGGGAGATTTGGGACATTGGTGAAGGGAATGTTCTTTACATGACTGAAATCCAACCACAATCATGTTTGTAATCAAGGTGTTTAAATAAAGATATTTTTAAAAACCCTCCAGAATCATACTAAATACCAAGCCCAAATTCTCAGCACAGTCAAGGCAGGATTGAGAGAATAGTTAGCAGCATCTACAGTCTGAACTGGGCTTCTGTGTTCAGGTTTTGGGGGCGTGGAATTGTGAAAAAGCAAATCTCTTCCACCCTCACTCTTGGAGGAGAAGGAAAGAAGCAGAGGATGAACAGTGAGAGTGAGGGGTGTCAGAGCTTTGATGACAATGCTGGGAAGCAGAGAGCAGGACCTGGAAATCCTGCAGGTCTTCAGGGTCCCTGGAAGGTTCTGGCTGTGAATTTATGCCCACTCCAGCCTGCTTGCAGGCACAGTCTGCTGCTTAGCAGGTGCAGGCACCCACACGACAGAGCACTGGACTGAGGCCAAAAGCTGGACTTAGTCTTCATAGACTAAGCCCGAAAAGGCCCAGTGCGTGAAGCTCACTCTCAGGGCCAAAGATCCCGACGAACCTGCAGAACTGAGCTGCTCATCGAGACTGAGTCATATCCCATGGGGATCAAGGGTCCTAGAAGGGGCAGGCCTGGCAGATCCATGCACCCTGCACAGTCCTGGCAGCAGGAAGGAGACCTTGTGGGGGGCCAGAGGGTGAAAGATTTGGAGAGATGGCTTCATCCACTGTGACGGGACTCCTAGAACCTGGTTTCCACACAGCACTTTGAAGGACAAGTAAAAGTCATTTGTCAATAGAAGAGTTTTTAAATGTCAGTTTATTTTGCCTAGAATCAAGGTCTACTCCTTGTTCTGTACTCAGGGATCACTCCTGGAATTCCTCGGGGGTCATCTGTTACGTCAGGAGTCAGCTGTGTGCTAGAAGCTCCTTACCCTGTTTTAGTCTCTCCAGCTCCCATCAGAAGAAAAGTGCCTGATACCTACAACTTCTATATGTGGAAATAAAAATGTTCCTTTCTTCCTGGGAGTTCTTAACCCTAGAAACATTTTTCTGGAAGTCTCTTATAGAGAACCTTGTTGATACTGACCACTGATTCTTTATATTGAATAGAAAGGTGCTATAAATTGATCAAGTTATAGTTTTGTACAAATATTTTAGTTAAAAGTTTGTGAAATCATATCATTATCGCCTCCATTATAATCTTCATCACCATCATTGTTATTTTGGTCACAAGATATAGAAAAGTAGATCAAACATAATTTTTACAATCCTTTTTTTTTTTTTTTTTTTGGAGATGGAGTTTGAACTACAGCTAGGAAGGCTCAATTTTGGCCCTCTGCTCAGGAGTGACCGTAGGTGATAAGGGGAGCATATGTGTGTCAAGGATTTGAACAAGGAGAAGTCTTGTTGCCACCTGCAAGGCAAATGCTGTCTATCTCTGTGCCCCTTTGCTTATTTTCTCATTGGCTTTGATTGTCTGGTCACCTGCTGGTTTAGCAGGAATGTGAGGAAAACAGTTTGCAAGGAGATTTGTTAGAGAGGAAGTAGCTGGCTCAGGTAATCAGGAGGAGAAGTTCATTCTGAGAAGAAACACCATTATTACAAGGCCTTATTGGGGTTTTGAGCCTGGGACAGGCCAATGTTATAAATCATTATATATATTTATGCATATATACATATATATATTTATGCATATATATATATATCATCTGCAAGTGCTTCTTCTGGGATGAAAAGGGTGGTGTGTTTATATGCTCCTATGGCCATGCTAAGATGGAGGGCAATGTGCTGCATCCACAATAGCAAGATCAGTATGCTCAGAAACGATCTGGCCTTCGGGCATCTTTCTATGCTTGGAAGGCAGAGGCCTAATCGCTGGCAACATCTATCACAATGCCGAGGCTGGCTTGGACATTTGAAAGAAGTCCAACCCATTCATCTTGTGTAATCAGATCTACCATGGCCTGCTCTCTGGCATAGTCATCCTTGGCAATGAGAAAGGCATCATCAGGAACAACCAGATCTTCTCAAAAAAGGAGGCCTTGTTTTGTATCCTGTACCATGGGAACCCAGTTGTGAGTGAGAACCACATTTTCAAAAGCCATGCAGCTGGAATAGTGATAAATGAGAATGGCAAAGGCCTCATCACAGAGAATGTCATCCAGGACAAATAGTGGGGATGGGTGGACATCCACCATGGTGGCATGCCCATGCTCTGCAGCAACCTCATCTTCTTTGGCTACTTGGATGGAATGGTCATGGGTGACCAGGGCAATGGGCTGATCGAGGGAAAACCATCTACACCACAAGGGCTGTGGGGTATGAATAATATCCTACAGCCTGCCCCATGTCACCAGCAACCATGTCAGCTACAATGGCCTGTACGAAGTGGCCGTATTCAGCCAGAAGGATGAGCTTCCAGGAGGCCACGGGGCCCATCAGAAGGATGGGATAATATCCTCTGGGACACAGAGTTGAAGGATGATGACCTGTTGCTCTCACTTGTCACTATGGTGTTTGTAGAGTCCAATAGCATCAGCCACAACGGGGCCTCCAGACTGTATGTGCAGAGCAGCGAGGCACTACATGTGGTCACCAACGTAATCCATGCCAATGGGGACCAAGGAATCACCGTGGCACAGAGCAGCCAGTTTACCCGAATGGCCAACAACAGCATCTCCTGCAATAAGCAGAGTGGGGTCCAGGTAGAGGCTCAGTGCAAGGTGGAGCTCCTGGGCAATGGCATCTATGACAACTGTGGTCATGGTGTCATCACCAAGGGCGACAACACTGTGGTCATAGAAACCAACATTATTGACAACCAAGGCTGCAGCTACTGCCCAAGTCTGACACCAACGTGATCAAGAACTGGATCCACTCGTTCCAGGCCTATGGCATTGCTATGCGGGCTGTGTCCAGGCTCATCTTCCAGAACAAGAATAACAAGACCATTTTTCAGCAGTTCGCAAATAATCGGAACTACATCATGTAGAACAAGTTCTTGGTCTTCAAGAAAAAAAATATGACATGTGGCGTCTTGTGAATCCCCCAGCATGGCCCAACCTGGAGAACATCCTCCATGGGCCCTCAGCAGCCCACAGTGTATAGAAGATGATGGCCATGGCAACCCGAATCTCAGCCCGTGTGGAAGGCGATTACCACAGCAACTGCAGCATCTTCTGCACCATTTTGTGAAGAGAAAACCCTTCAGTGTGACCTCTGACACATTGCTCTCAGGGTGCTCATGACTAAGGCGTGGAAGCCGTGTGGCCGAAGAAATGGTGCTTGTGAAGATGCTGGGTCCCCACTGTTCTCTCCTCAGCCTCTCACAAAAACAGGTTTTCTATCTACCCAGAGAACTTGGAACATCACCCCCTAAACACACCTTTCTGCCCCACAGTTTTCAGCAGTTGGGACCTAGCAGGGATGGTTTCCAAGGAGAAAACGGAGCCAAAGGTGGTGGCTTTGTCCAAGCTCTTGGGACGAATTGGCAAGGAGAAGGGACCTGGAGGTCAGGCCCATCCACAGCTGACTCTTCCCAGGAACATCTGCACTTATGTCCCATGTACCCCCTTTTCCTGACTTTCCTGTGCCTCTCTGAGACTGCCACACCCATTAGCTGTGCACAGAGGCTGAAGTCTGGATTCTTTGAGGAGAATATGGTTCCCCCATTTCTAGACAGAGGTGCAGAAGTTGCCCAGGATGGCGCCCCTCACAGAACCTCCCAGGCTCAGGAGGATGAGCCACACCAGCTACCCTGCAGGGTTAGGGTTATACATATATATACATACACACACACACACACACACACACATATATATATATATACATATGTATAACATACATATGTGGGACTTTAGATAGAAGATCCTTTTTTTTCCTTTTAAATGCTAGCAACATGAACACCAGGAAGACTAATCAGCAAAGTGAAGGAAAAACTTCTTACTGCCTGTTGCTGCTGTGGACACTGAGGCTGGAATCTGTTGCTTGGATGCTTCTGATTCTGACTAAATGTAAGTAGATTTGGAAAGGAAATGCTTTGTCAAATAAAAGAGCCTAAAAGCTCCCCTCTCAAAGATAAATGAGAACAAGATATATTATGATAAACTCGCCTCGTGGACCATGGCACTAAGCACCTCTGTACTAAAGAGTGAAAGAAGGGTGCAGGCAGAAGGAAGAAACCAGCTATTCCAAGGTGGGGTGCTGCGTGGGACGAAGGTAAGGAAGGGAGAGAGGCCTCAAAGAGGAAGGAAAGATGAGTCACAACAACCAAAGTTGCAGGAATCAATACCTTAAGGGGGGGAAGAAAACTCAGATAAAATATTTGGCTGAATCAGAGGTACTCAGAAGTTGAAGGAGATGTAGGTCAGTCTCAGAGCTGTCTTTCTCTTGCCTTCTCTGAAGACTTCCATTGATTTTTGTTTTCCCCCTCCCCATAATTCTTTATGATTTCTTCCTTTCCCTCTTTCTGTCTCTGTCTTCATTTTCTTCCCTCTTTATCCCAGAGGTTTGTGTTTTGCTGTTCAAGGACCCTAGAGCTCCTGTTCTTGTACTGGGGCCCAAACCCACAGGGGACAATGAATCTGCCTTTATGAGGATAAAGACCCAGAGGCAAGATTCTGAGAGGCCCTGCTGCTTGTTTGGGGCCAAACTGCAAGGTAAGGACCGAGAGTGGCATCTGAAGGACACATTCTTCCCTTTGGTAGGTGAGTGAGCATTAGAAGTTCTCTCAGATAGTTGTGAACGGAAGTCCATTAAATAAAAGATGCTTATCATTGGTTTGGCTAAAATAGGACTTGGGAAGATAATTTGCTTGAATTGTGGTTCTGACTTTCTTTTCTTTGTGTGTGTGTGGGGGGGGGGCATATCTGGTGGTGCTCAGGGCTTACTCTTGGCTTTGTATCCAGGGATTGTTGGTGAATGTTCAGGGTATAGTCACAGCACCAGGGACTGAACCAGTCAGTCGCACTGCATGCAAGATAAGTGCCCTACCTCTTGTACTATCTCTCTAGCTTCAGTTTTGTTTTCTTTTTCTTTCTTCAATTGTGTTTTCTTTGTCTTTTCTCACAACAGTGTTCTGTGTTAAGCAAACTTTCTCCTGAGACCCAGGAGGACAGAGAGTCCTACATTTCATCATTAACTACAGCACAGCTTGGCCAGTGCTTTCTGTGCTGTCAGACACAAGTCTGGATCTAGAACAATAGCACAGTGATTAGGACACATGCTTTGCACATAGCCAACCTATGTTAGATTCCTGGCACCTAATATGGTTACCTAGTCTGCCAGGAGTTATTTCTGAGTGCGGAGTCAGCTAAAGCCAGCCTGAGAATAGCTGGGGTATCCCTCCAAAACCTCAAAACCAAACAAACACCAAGTACAGGCCTTTTTTGTTGTTGTTTTGTTTGTTTTTTTGCCCCATTCAGCAGTGCTCCTGGCTTATTCCTGTCTCTGTGCTCAGGGATGACTTCTAGTGGGGCTCAGAGGAATATTTATGGCACAAGCTTTTGATGTGACATAATATGAATGCATCAAGCTCCCGAAGATAAAAACATTGTTTTTTTTTTTAATCCTCTCTCTTCAGTGCAATGAATTGGACTCATGGATGGAATGAAACTGCAATTTCTGTCTTTTACCTCTAAATGCATTAGCACTCTTTTAGTAAATATGTATTTAAGCTAGGCCAGAGATCTTGGAATATGGGCAGGACTCTTGCCTTGTAGGTGGCCAATCTAGGTTTGATCCTTGGCACCCCATATCATCTTCTATTTCCACCAGAAGATAGAGCCAGGAGCAAGCCCTGAGTACCACTCAGTATACCTACTAAAAAGAAAACTAACACAATTAGATAATACACTCACTCATTGTATTTTTAAATATTTGAGAAATTTCTAAGATGAGATTGAAAAAGAAATGAACTATAGTGGGGTTAGAAAGATAGTTACTGGGTAGGGAACATGCATTACATGCTGCTCACCTGGGCTTAATCTTCAGAATCATATATAGTCCCTTGACATTATTAGAAATGATTCCTGAGTGCAGATCCTGGTAAAGCCCAAAGCATGGTGCTGGTGTGGTACCAAAACAAGCAAATGAATAAAATTGCTCCCAAGAGCAGAAGATAGCATGCTTCTATGATAGTCTATGACAAATAATCAAGAAAATCTTGCTGGGCCAGAATATTAATTTGGGTACTTGCCTTGCGTGCTGCCAATTCAGTTTGGATCTTTAGCACCATAGGAGTAATTCCTGAGTGCAAAGCCAGGAGTGAGCATTGAGCACTGCTAGATGTGGCCCAATCCTCTTATATACCCTCTCAAACAACAACAGCAACAACAAGATTTCATTTGGGTGGTATATTTTTGAATCTCTTCTTTCTTTTTTCTTTTTCTCAGTCACACCTGGCACTATTTGGTGGACAGAGATTCAGTGCTGGCTTGAACTTCCAGCCTTCACAGGCAAGCATGCCCTCCAACCCTGTGAGCTAGCTCCATGGTTCAAGATTCTGAAATCCCATAGTAGCTTAGAAACTCTTTGCTGAGCAAAAAAAAAAAATAAATGTGTATTTCTGCATTTATTTGGATGGTAGTAAAACAAATGTGTGAAACCATGTAGTTTATTGTGAGTCAAATATTGTTCTCTGGGGACTGTGATATTTCACACATCTTCCTTTTTCAGAGTAAGATGGGGAGGGGAGTGTCTCTCTCTTTTCTTAATAGAATATATGTTTTCACTTAGTAGATTTCTGAGAAAAATTAGGACTTATTTTTGTACCTCCAAGTTTTACATGCCTTTTGGCTCATATGTTTTCTTGCCAAGAAGCTTTGAGAAACCAATTGGTTCATGTTTTGAGACACTATTTTCAATCCAGAAGTAAACTGTGAATTTCTCTGTATTTTTTAAAATTTAAAATAGTTGGGAGGCACTTACTTTATGTTTGATAATATTGATATGAGTATATTTAAGGCTGTAGACTCCATTTTCATTTAAAAGACACTAACACACTGTGTGTTATCAGTAACATCTGTATCAGGACCAGAGTGGAAAGGTTAGATTCTGCCTTTGTTTTCATAACAAAATTTTATAAAGCATGTAGATTAGTATACCATGAAGATATCTATGTTGGCACTTAAGATAAAGGCTTGTTAGCCTCAATGATGTTATTTTCTAGGTGAGATACTGTCAGAGTCTAAGATGAGACTAAGAGTTTTCATCCTTGGCTGTTGACACTTGATGTATGGAACCCAGTGAGATTGCTTATATTATTTTTTAGATTCTTCATATTCTAATGTAAGAAAGAAAATGACAGCTACTGTTTGATCTTTTCAGAACCCGAAATCATCAGCAGAATCATTTTGACTGCATTTTCATGGCTGACATGAAAGATATTGTCAGTGGAGGCAGGTAGACAGGGTTTCTTAGGGAATCAGTCATTTGAGGGTGTTCTTACCTTGGAATAAGATCCCCTGTGTGGAAAGCAAAGCATTTTTTTGCCATGTCTACACATTTTATTAGGTCTTTAATTCTGGCTCATGTCAACTAAATCAACAACATCCATAACAATAAACATTTTCTTTCATTTAAAAGGTCAATTTATTAATTTCCAGAGACTATACATTTTGTGCCTGTCATCAGTGATGCTAGCTTCTGGAAGTACGTTAGTAAGAAGGACATATTAATAATAAGAATGATGCTTTGTGGCTATGGAATGGAAGCAAATGAAGCTGGGTTAGTTTCAATGTCATGTTAATGGTTTCCATTATGAAAATAAATGGATTTTCTTTGTCATTTACAGTGTATATTTTGGTGATGTGACTCATCTAATGCAGTGTCTTTTTTTTTTTTAATAAACACTGCAAAAGCTTTAATCTTGGGGCTGGATAGGTAGTACAATAGAATGTAATGGGTAAGACACTTGCATTGCACACTGCCTACCCAAATTTGATCCTCTGCATTCCATATAACACAGTCAGGAGTGATTCATGAGTGCAGAGTTAGGAGTAACACATGAGGATCAGTGAATGTGGCCCCAAGACCCTCCCTCCAAGGAAAAAAAACTTTTAATCTTGCTTCTTGTATTCATCATTCTTTGCAGGTTGCAGCTCCTCTGTTAACATGTTCTTTTATTGCACTATTTGCTTTGCCAAGTCAATCATACATTACTGAAGCTAACGGTCCAGTATAAGTGATTGAATCTGAGGCTTTCAATAACTTGATCACCCACTTTGAAGCCACATTTCAAGGGATCTTCTCCTATGGATGATCAGACTCATAGGAATAAAGTGCCTTAAAAAAAAAAAAACTTGTCAGCCAATATGGTCAAAATCAAAATTATATATAATTAAAAAAAAACCTTGTAATCTATCACCAGGCTAGGATCCTCCAGTTTTCAGACTGTGAATTATGATGCCTACTGTAGAATTGTTGAGGCTCAGCAGGATTAAGGGTTAGGGTAATTTGCCTAAGTGATATGGCTCCCTCCTGAGTACCAGAGCATAGGGCCATAAGCTTTGAGCACTACCCAATATACCTCCCCACCCCCACCCCAAAAAAGAGAAAATGTAAAGCCGGTTATTTCTGACTCAAAGCATGTTTCTTACTCTGTTTTTTTTTTTTTTTTTTTTTTTTTACTTATTTTAATATCTCCACTTTCTAAGAACACTACTTTGATCTGAGTCTTAGAGAAGTAGAATTCATGTTTTGAAATAAAATTATGGCATGCAGACTTTGTACATCAGTATAATAGAAGTTTTATGTAGCTTAGATTTATTTAGCACTTAGTATGTTTTAGAGATAGTTTTTCAGTAGTTTTTTTTATTTGGGGGAACATCTGGCCACAAATAAGGCTTGCTTCTGGCTCTGTGCTTAGGGAACACTCTTGGTGTACAGAGAATCAGATGTGGTGCTAGGGCTCAAACTGGGGTCAGCAACATGCAACTCAAGTGCCTTAACCCCTATATTATCTCTATATCTCTGTGACTTTCTTGAGATAATTTTTCCTTTCTTTTTTTTTTTTTTTTTGAGGGGATTTTTTGGGTCACACTCAGCAGAGCTCAGTGGTTACTCCTAGCTCTATGCTCAGAAATCGCCCCTGGCATGCACAGGGGACCATATGGGATGCCGGGATTCAAACTTCCATTCTTCTGCATTACCTCCATGCTATCTCTCTGGACCCTATTTTTCCTTTCTTCTTTTCTCTTGGAAGCGAAAGTTTGGACCACTCCTGTGGCCGCACCCAGAAATTAATCCTTGTCTACTTTGATGTGCCCAGGAGTCACTGCTGGTGTGTCTTGGGGACTATATGCAGTGTTGAGGATTAAACCAAGGTCAGTCTCACACATGACAAGTGCTGTAATCCCTATATCTCTGGCCCATTTATTTCTTTTCTTTTTTTTATAAAAATTCTTTTGGTCACACCCAGCGGTGTTCCCAGTTTACTCCTGACTCTGTGCTCAGAAATTACTCCTAATACAGTTTGGGAGACAATCTGGGATGCCAGGATTGAACCAGGGTCAGCCATATGGAATACTACCTGCTGTACTATTGCTCTGGCTTATTTCTGATCTATTTCTTTTCTTTTTCTCACTTTCCTTCCCTTTGTTACTGTTGCATGTTACATACATGCCTGGTGTGGCACTCACACCATTGGTTGTAGCACTTCACTACTCAGCCATGGTGCTCACCAGGGTTGCATACTTCAGTTGCATTGCTCTCACACACCTGCCTGTAGAGTGGCAAGAAATCACTTGCAGTATCAGAAATCACAGAAAGCAGAGCTGCCAGGTACAAATAGCTAGGCTGAGATTGGTACCATGAGGTCATAGGAGGGAACTTGAGGCATCGTAGTTACAAGGCAGATGCTTTAGCCACTGAGCATCTCCTGGCCCCACTCTAGAGATTCCAGAGCAAGTCTCACATACATTCTTTCATTTATTCCAAGAAACAGTTCTGTTAAATTGTTTACACTATTAATTATATATGATTAAGAAATTGAATCACAGAGAAGTTAAAAAATTCTCATCATGACACAAATCCTGACTCAATTCTGCACTGTTCTACAGATTCCTCTTTCCCTTTAAACTGCATTGACTCATCGGTAAATAACCGCTTTATACTTGACACCCCAAAATTTGATTGTCAGAATTGTGTTACATAGAAATTTCATTAAAAATATTTTGTTTATGCCTGGCTTGGTGTCAGATTATGCTAATGAATAAATCCTTTTCTTTAAATAGTTTATTGACATATCAGCAACGTAATTACAGCCCAAAGTGATAATCCCAATGAGCATAAAATTAATTCTGCCTCAGGGAGGGGTATAAGAGGACAAATGAAGGAAGTTAGAAGTGATGATTAAGGTAAATGTCAAAGCAGAAGCCAGAGAAGGAATGAGAAAGTCTGCTAGGGCAAGAAGCCTGGAGGCAAAAATACACAAGACATGTTTTAGAAAAGGGAACTGAGAGTTGCAGCTGAAACAAGATAGAAGAGGGTGCTGGTGAGTGACTGGAAAGTTCAACTAGGAAGCCACATTGGCATCCAGTTTACAAGAGTTTGAATGTTGTAAGCCATAGAGGTCCCTGGAGTTTTTTTAAACACCATGATGAGCTAAGATGTTATAGAGAATGAAAATTCAAGAGAAGATTGCTGTGGTTGAAAGTTAAGTCAAGCAAGAGCAAAGCTAAGTATCTAGTCTAGACTAACAGCAATGGACATGAAGAGTGTTAAGGAGGAATCTGCAGGACAGTTGGCTGACTAGATGGGGCCAGGAGCCAAGTCTGACTTTGGACATAGACTCCAAGGTCAGCCTTGACTCCAACCTACATAATGGAACGAACAGTAATCAAGTCCTTCCCTGAGGGCAGGAACTTCAGTGGAGTTAAGCTATATTCAGTGGTGCTCTGTAGCTATTGCTGACTGTGCTCAGGAGTGATCCCTGGTGGTGCTTGGAAAATCATATATGATATTGGAGATTTGAGCAGGGGTGAGAAAGGCGAGAAGCACAGCCCTTAACCCCTCTACTGTCTCTCTGGTTCCTGAAGGGTGGTTTTCTAAACCAGTGCAGGTAATTTAAGATGTAAAGCAGTTTGAATACATGTGCTATATCTTGGAGAAATATGGCCAACAGTGGTTACATCCCTGGCACCATGTATCTAAGTTTTAGATGTACATCATTCAGAATCAAGTGTATACTACATCAAGTTCCCCATTGAAAGTCCAATTCAATCTTTTACAATACGATTGACTCTGTTCACACTATTTTGTTATTGTGCTCTAATAGTTTCATTTTGCTTTATTTAATACATCTGTTTGGATTCCCTGTTTTCCAGATGAAGAATGTCATGTGATATTTTATTTGTATAGCTTATTTCACTTATCAAAATATTTTAGGTTTTATTCATGTTTAGCAATATTTCCTCTTATTTTTTAGTACTTTAGTATTCTATTCAGTGAACATAGTAAGCTGCACTTATAGGACATTTGATGCAGCAACTGGCAGCTGAATCTTCTCTGTCTGTGCACCATGCTTTGCCAGTTCCCTTCCCAAGGTGGCCCCTTGACATGGATCTAAGAAGAAAGGAGAGTTAAAGGGAAGAAGTAGCTCTTAATGGTCCCATATCTCTATACTCACTATTCTTCTCATGGTGGTTGTAAAATTTTTTGAATATTTTTCTCTATTTGCTGTAAACCCTCTGGTGTATTTCCAGAGGCTTAAATTATTTGTTTCGTTTTTAAACAATTTTTACCAGTTTTATTGCGGAATTGATCCTCTGAGTCCTTATACTGTTCTTCTAAGCTGAAACTCTTTTGGGTTGTTTCTCAAATATTGTCATAACTCTAGAATGAATAAAATATCAATTTCTCTTACATAATATCCTATGGCTACTCCAATATGGTTATTCATGTATATGCTTACATCTTTTAATATTTGTTTTTTAATTTTTAATTCAATAATATCTTTATTTAAGCACATAGATTATGAACATGATTTATGACTGAAAGTCAGTATTTTTTTTAATTATACTGCTGTTTTGTTTTTATTTTTGTGGTTTTTGGACCATAGCTAGCTGTGCTCTGGGCTTCCTACTGACTCTTCACTCAGGGATCACTCCTGGTGGGGTTTGAGAGACCATCTGCATTGTTGGGGTTGAATTGAGCTTTCCCACACATGTAAAGCAAGTACCTTAGCCTCTATACATTCTCTCTCAGTCCTACCAGAGTGATTCTCAAAGAATAAAGAAACAAACAAACCCACCTATTTATTTATACATATGTAATCTTGTTCTCTACAAAAAAAAAATACTGCTTGCCTGCAATAATACTGTTCTCTCCTTCCACTATAGTCATTCTGAATTCCAGACCACCTCCCTCTCAGATTTCTTGTAGAGGGAAGGAGCTAGTGACAGTTACTCAGGGATCTCATATCTTGGACAAACCTGAGTCATGAGTACTAGATTCAAAGAGAGAATTAAACTTCATGTTCCTCATTTTCATTAATCTATCTAGTGTTTCTGCTTGTTTTATAGTCACAGGGAATGTTGGAGAGGAAATTATTCTTACACAGAGGACTCCCTAAGTCTGCCCAGTGACCACCCTGTAACTTCCTCTCTTGGAAGTTTTCCCTTTTTACCCATTGCCTTTTCCTTTACTTCCAGATTGGCCAGCTTCTTGGACAGCAAACTACACTGCTGTCCCATACCTTATGCTAGTAAGGGCCCTTCACTTGCTTTAATGTGTTCCTTATTGCTCTCTTGAAATCCTTAATATAGTCTTAGCAAGGGGTTTGTGTTTTCACTATGCTATAGATACTGCAAACTAAGGAGTTAGTCTTTTCAAGAACCAAATAATCATATTCTGGAAACCCCAGCAGTATTTCCTAAATCTCCTGAACTAGGTTCTTTGACCAAGATTCTGACATATTAGGAACCTGGTCTACATAGGTACCTGGTCTACATGGGTATTGACTAGCCCATGTTTCTCACTATGGTGCATTTAACAAGTATTTGATAAAGATCTACTATATTCTTAATAGTATGAGGCTATAATAAATATAAGATAAAATATCATTGAAACGAATTAATTTATAGCTGTGATAAATTAGAACTGCATTTTAACTGACATACTAAGAAATTCCATAAGATGCTAATATCCTAATGATATTGTCTTACTAAGAAGTCAGTCAATATGTTCATTATACAGTGGATTTTTATTATAACATGCATAAAGAGGTTGACCTAATCATATATATCTTGAATATTTTCTTTTTTTTTTTTTGGTTTTTGGGCCACACCCGGTAACGCTCAAGGGTTACTCCTGGCTATGTGCTCAGAAGTTGCTCCTGGCTTGGGGGACCATATGGGACGCCGGGGGATCGAACCGCAGTTTGTCCAAGGCTAGCGCAGGCAAGGCAGGCACCTTACCTTTAGCGCCACCGCCCGGCCCCGAATATTTTCATATTTTTAAAAATAGTATCATTTAGGGCCCGGAGAGATAGCACAGCGGCGTTTGCCTTGCAAGCAGCCGATCCAGGACCAAAGGTGGTTGGTTCGAATCCCGGTGTCCCATAAGGTCCCCCATGCCTGCCAGGAGCTATTTCTGAGCAGACAGCCAGGAGTAACCTCTGAGCATCTCCGGGTGTGGCCCATAAACCAAAAAAAAAAAATATACATATATATATAGTATCATTTAAACCTAGTATTATTTATTGCTCCGCTATCCTCTGCCAGGCATTTACGTTATTTCTCTACCAACAGAATAAAAGTGGATAAAATTGTAATTTTTCTAAGTTTAAGAACTTGTGGATCAATCTCATTCTGATGCTTTTCATTGCTAGCTTGAAATAAATGAGTCAAAAAATCTGGGAATTATATTTATATTGATTTTAGGATACCAATTTGAATACAGCCTTATGTGAGCTTAAGCAAAAAATCAACTTGAAAATAACGTTGGTTCACAGAAATGTCAAGCAAAAGTTACAACTTAATGTGACCTAAAGTCATAGATTAACTTTACTCTGTGGGGCATCACTCTTTATCAGAGTCTCTGAATTGATATTTAAGTTGACTTTGGAAATCCTTTGTAGAAACTAGTTCTTTGAAAAAGTTCTGGATTGGAAAGAGAACATAAAAACTGAGTCAATGTCAATGTCTGTATACTCATGAGACTAGACTTCAGCAAAAGTCTAATTGTATTTGCCATTTTTCAGTGGACAAATTAAGATCAAAGAGGGAAAAGTGCTTGTTTATGACTGGAAATGATAAAAACACAAGGGTTCATTCCAACACACTTCTCTTGCCTCTAGTCTAGAAAACATCAATTATCGGTTAAGTAAATAGTCAACATTTATATTTGAAAAGTTCTTTCAGATTTCCCAGTCTACTGACATTTTCTAAAATTCAGTTTGATAACAGAAGAAATAGAGACTTAAAAGCCCTGATACATATAAAATCCAAAATATGTGAAATGGGTAGAACACATGATAATGTCACATTGCAAGAGAGCAGATTTAGCATAGACTGAGATGATAAAGAAATAACTCAAATTATAAACACCTTATCATTGGAAGGGTTCTTGGTCCCAACAAGACTTGAACTATGGAGGCCTCTGTGGCAAGTAGAAGAATCAGATAGAACTGGAGGGATGATCAGTTCAGATAAATAGAAAGTTGATAGAAATTTGTTTGAGACATCTAAATGTCTGAGACACTTAGATTTGTTTAAAGTGAAATCAAAACTTGTCTAAGATATCATACTACAAATAGCATGTGTGTTTCTCTTTACCTGGTTTTTAAAGATGAATATAAGAATGCAGATTTTCAGTAAAGATGCTCCTTGAATTTAAGAGAGTGACATATGCTTTCTAAACTCATGTAATGGTGCATCATCTAAGGCAATGCTAGATTTAGTCTCATTAATGTACTTCTCTTACTTTTTTTTGGTATGGGGGATGTTGAGCCATACCTGGTGGTGTCTAAGCCTTACTCTTATCTCTGTGCATAGGGATCACTCCTGGAGGTATTTTGGGGACTACATGGATGTTAGGTTTGTACTATCACTCTGGTCTTCCTTTTAAATTCTTCCTTGGAAACACACTACCCAACTCCCCCCCCCCCTTTTTTTTTTCCAACTCCCCTTTTTTAATTGCTTTCATTGCTCTGGTCTTATCTTGTGCACAGATCCTGATATTCTGTATCTGCTATTGCAGTACATATCTCTTCCACATCAGTGACTTTATCTTGTTGATACATGGTGGCAGGTGCAATAAGAGTAACATCAATACAACAGTAGTTTTTTGTTGTTGTTGTTGTTTTGTTTTTGGTTTTTGGGCCACACCCGATGGTGCTCAGGGGTTACTCCTGGCTGTCTGCTCAGAAATAGCTCCTGGCAGGCACGGGGGACCATATGGGACACCGGGATTCGAACCAACCACCTTTGGTCCTGGATCGGCTGCTTGCAAGGCAAATGCCGCTGTGCTATCTCTCCAGGCCCACAACAGTAGTTTTCAAAGCCAAATCTATACTTTCTAATTAAAGTGAGCTGTTTGAGAGTTCATTACTTAGGCAATTTTCTCTCATGCTAAGTATATTAAATGTGCATTTTGGTCCATATCCAGGTAATGTACTGCTGAGTTTTAGATCAGTGATTCTTAGCAGGATTTTAATTTAAATGTTGAAGTAAAACAACAGGATTCACTTCAACACATTTCTTTACTCATAAATTAATTTACCTTTTTTCTTGTTAGAAGAATAAGATTTTCTCTATCAGAATTAAACCTTCAGCTGGAGAAATAGTTTACCAGACTGAGTACATACTTTGCATGTGTAGGCTTCTATTAGTTTCCCAGCATTGCTTGGTCCCCAAGTACTCATGGGAGCGACATCTGACCACTGAACAGGAATTAGACCCTGAACACTGTTTGGTGTAACACCAAACAAACAAACAAACAAACAAACAAAAGAGCAGAAAAGAAACCATTGAAATATTGAGATTTTTTTTTATCTTCACCCAGGAATAACTTTCTGACCTCCTGGATGATATTTTCTAACCAGTAACACATATGCTAGAGTATTTTAACCCTTAAACAGGGACTTCTAAATTCAATTCTTGATTTAAGAAAAAGGTATCAAATTATGGAATAATTTTAGAAACTGTCTTTGGAATTTGAATTTGCCACTTTCAGCTTTCTGAAAAGATTCTTTATGAATAGAATTGGTTATTCTTGCATTCAGTTCATCACACCTACCCACCATCAATGAGCAACTACCATATGATACATTGTAGAGAGCAGGGTAAAGAGATGAACAAAGGAATAGCACCTACTGGGTTGTAATAAAATATACTCTTCCAATGTGGTGGGGAATTATTGTGGAAGCATTAACAAAGCACTATGCACATACCATGTGGAATTGCTAAGGAAGGAGTACTACAGGATTGACATCAAGAACAATATGAGAGATTGCGGATCGGGTCGGCACCATTTTGGGACCGAGACTGGCGGTGGGGGAGGGAAAAGCGGCAAAAGGGGATTATTCAAAGTACCGAAAACCTCCTCCCGGGATCGAGCGCGGCGGCACTCCAGGCCCGGAGCCCCTCTGGTGCGGCCGAAGGTGATCGAATTACTCAGATATGAAGATTTTCTTCTAGGTTTTGTGTGAAAGGCCCCGGATATTTCAAGTGGCCATTTTGGAATTACAATGTTTTTGGATAATTTTGCCCCAGAAGTTTAAGATCGGCAGGAATCGTCTCGGAAGTGTTCTGATAGTAGTGAATGTTTCTACAAGCCGCTTAAAAAGAGTGACGGACACCGCTTCACTATTTCGGTTCAGACGGATTCTATAACATACTCAAGTATTGCAGCTGGTGGTATTTTTGCCTCCCCCACCCTCTCTGTTGGTGTTCTTCAGCCAGAACTGTAAGATATGTTTGATTTGTGTACTGAATAGTTCCGACAGTTTCAAATTACTGTTTAAATATTTCTGACGTCCCATGGCAGTTTATTTTTACTTTTATTAAAAATTTTAGGAATTGTTTACCTCAACCCTTTTCAGATCACAATGGGACAGATTTTCTAAATGAAGACATTGAAAAACACAATCTTTCTCCTTCTATCTTTTATTTAAGTGGGATTTAAGATGTTGCCATTTCCCAGCAGCATGGTAGTATTGAGATAGCTATGTGTCTGTAGATGCTGAATGTTTAGGAATGCCCTTCAGATGTGAAGTTTCTTTTTGTTTTTGCTTTTGGGCTCATAACTTGGATATTTCATCTGGAGTGGATAAGTACAACTGTGACAAATACATGAAATAATTCAAGAAGACTATAGAATCTTAAATCCAAGGAACTTGGCTTATTCTGAAGATAGCCATATGAAAACTTTAAAACAGAAGTATGGGTAGCTGACTTGAAGTAGTAACTCTATGTCAAATAGTCGTAGGTTAAGTATCTTTAAAGAACTTGGATATTATTTCAGAGGATACAAAATAAAAAAACAAACTGGAAAACATAAAGATTACAGAGAAAAACGCAACACCTTCCTGTGCAGTCCTATTGGAATTTGGACTTGCCATGAGGTGTTGAAGCCTATTTCATTGAGTCGGAGAGACTGGACCTAAATGGCGCAGCATGACTTTGCACCAGCCTGGCTTAATTTTCCTACTCCGCCATCGTCAACAAAGTCGTCATTGAATTTTGAGAAGCATTCTGAAAATTTTTCATGGACAGAAAATCGGTATGATGTGAATCGTCGACGACACAACTCTTCAGATGGCTTTGATTCTGGTATTGGACGACCTAATGGAGGTAATTTTGGAAGGAAAGAAAAAAATGGATGGCGTACACATGGAAGAAATGGTACAGAAAACATAAATCATCGAGGGGGGTACCATGGTGGAAGTTCCCGTTCTCGTAGCAGTATTTTTCATCCTGGAAAAAGCCAAGGACTACACGAAAACAGCATACCTGACAATGAAACAGGGAGGAAAGATGATAGGAGAGAACGTAAACAGTTTGAGGCTGAAGATTTTCCATCTTTAAATCCTGAGTATGAGAGAGAACCAAATCAGAATAAATCTTTAGCTGCAGGTGTATGGGAATATCCTCCGAATCCTAAATCTAGAACCCCAAGGATGCTGGTTATTAAGAAAGGTAATGCAAAAGACTTACAGCTCTCTGGATTCCCAATTATAGGAAATCTTCAGTCACAGCCAGTTAAGAATGGGACTGGCCCAAGTGTTTATAAAGGCTTAGTCCCTAAACCTGCTGCTCCACCTACAAAACCTACACAATGGAAAAGCCAAACTAAAGAAAATAAAGTTGGGAGTTCTTTCTCTCATGAGTCTACTTACAGTGTTGGTAACTTTAATGCTTTTAAACCAACTGCCAAGAATTATAGTCCATCAACAACTTCAGTAAAAGAGTGTAATCGCTCAAATTCCTCTTCACCTGTTGACAAACTTAATCAGCAGCCTCGGCTAACCAAACTGACCCGTATGCGTACTGATAAGAAGAGTAAATTTTTGAAAGCATTAAAGAGGGACAGAGTAGAAGAGGAACATGAAGATGAAAGCCATGCTGGTTCAGAGAAGGATGACGACTCGTTTAATTTGCATAACAGCAATAGTACTCGCCAAGAAAGGGACATAAACCGAAATTTTGATGAAAGTGAAGTTCCTCAAGAGAATGGCAATGCCTCAGTGATATCTCAACAGATCATTCGTTCTTCTACCTTCCCACAAACGGATGTTCTTTCAAGTTCACTTGAAGCAGAACACAGATTGTTAAAGGAGATGGGCTGGCAAGAAGACAGTGAAAATGATGAAACTTGTGCTCCTTTAACTGAAGATGAAATGAGAGAATTCCAAGTTATTAGTGAACAGTTACAGAAGAATGGCCTGCGGAAAAATGGTATTTTGAAAAATGGTCTGATCTGTGACTTCAAGTTTGGACCCTGGAAAAACAGCACTTTCAAACCCACTATTGAGAATGATGACACAGAAACAAGTAGCAGTGACACATCAGATGATGATGATGTGTGAAGGATTTCCTAACAGCTTTAGAAATTTTAGTGTGATACATCTCATACAATTTGGGGTGAATTGTAAAAATGAAGAACTATAATTTATGTAGTAAAAACCCCATTAGAAGATGATTTTTTGGGGGACTTCAATATGAAGAAAACCCAAGAATGTTGTGTTGGGCTGTGTTGAACTTTATTTCTTTGTAAATGAATGTTGTAGAAATGAGGACTTTGGTTGATCCAACATTGACCTTCTTCATCACTGCAGCATTTCTCTGACTAGCAATGTGACGATGTAACAAATGAGATTTTTCTCATTTAATAATAAAAAATTGTGTAATGTTTTGCAAAGCTTCTGTCTTAAAATGTCCAGGTCTTAAGGAAAAAAAGGCAGCTTACACTGTTTTGCTTGCAGAGTCATACCTTTTTCTTACAATGGAACTCCTCAAGTCTACTTTGTGCGCTCCCAATTCCCTCCCCTCCCCCCAAAGGACAATGTAGCATGTTGGCTAAATCTGGAGCAAAGTGCACTAAAATTAATTTCATGAATTCAATTGTTGTATTAGTCACCTTTCCAAACATAATTGCTCTTTAGCCATTTGTAGTTCAGTAAATGTTACAGGAAAGACTTGGCCACACTTACAAATTTTAAGAGGTGATTTCTAAGAGCTTTATTTGGGTATGTTGTCAGACCAGGATTTTCTGGGCTGGTGGAAAAGAATCTTGTGGGAAAACTTATTTTGATAAATTATTACACATGCAGAAAAACTGATCACATTGACTGGATCTGTCCACAACATGGAAAATAAACTGGATTTTCAGAATGTTGTTGTTCTCTGTAGTATTCAAGGTATTGGTCTCTACTAAATAAACACTGTGCTTTATTCACATATTAAAACAAAATTATACTTTATGAAAGATGGTGATTACTTTCTAATTTTACAAAAAGAAAGCTTTGGAAAATAGACTCAGCTGCTTTAATCTTACTAAATGAATGTTGACCACTTTTTCATTTGCACATCTTTAATTTGTTTTACTGCTGACTGGAAAGTAGCTTGGCTTTATATGTATTTTTTGATTTTTTTGGTTTTAACTCATTTGCCTTTAGCTGTTCCCATTCACATCCCCCATGTTTAAATATATTTCACTTATAAATAACATAATCTTAGAACAAAAATGCTCTAGATTTTGTTAAAGTTGGCTAATTCTCACTTTTTTAAAAATTTTAATTGATCTGCTTAGAAAGCTACAATGTTTTTGCTTTTTCCTTTTCAATATTTCAATATTCAGATTTCATAAGCGAATTTGGGGGAGATTCACATTGAGACTGATGAACAGCACAATCTTTCCCCCCTCAGAATTAATGATAAGAGTGATAACAGAAAATGTTAAATACATTTTAAATATCATGTGTGGGTGTAGGTAGGTTTTTTGGGCCCCATCTAGCAGTGCTCAAGGCTTACTCTTGTTTCTGTGTTCAAAGATCATTCATGGCAGGCTTAACCATATGAGGTGCCAAGGTCAGTCACATGCCCTACCCACAATACTATCCAGCCCCATATCTATATTTTTAGAAGGTATTTATTGTATACCCTAATTTAGTCACTTTTAAATTTTATTTTACCTAGAAGAGAACCTCAAATATGTTACAAGATCTACCTTACCATATTTACTATTTTTTTGGGGGGGGGGAGAATTTTTAGGGCCTGAGCTGTAGTACTACTGTAGGACATTTGTCTTCTATGTACTTGGCTTGGGATTGATCCTCACCAAATATGGTTCCCTGTAGCCTGTAGGTGTGATCTCTGAGCACAGCCAGTATTAAGCCCTGGGCACTACTGAGTGTGTCCCAAATATAATCTCAGCCTTTTTTTTTTCTCCATTTTTTTCTGACATCTTCATGCCTAGATGTTTAAACGGGGGGCATAATTCTTGCCATTTGTCAATTATGTCAGTTTATGCATTGTAATATAGGAATATAGTTAATGTTATGCTTTAAATATGGTTATTTAAAATATGTTTTAAATATGGTTATGTATAAATGATAGCATTAATAAGTTTGATTACTGAGATTGTACATGTATATTTTTTTTTTTTTTTTTTTTTTTTTTGTTTTTGGGCCACACCCGGCAGTGCTCAGGGGTTACTCCTGGCTGTCTGCTCAGAAATAGCTCCTGGCAGGCACGGGGGACCATACGGGACACCGGGATTTGAACCAACCACCTTTGGTCCTGGATCGGCTGCTTGCAAGGCAAACACCACTGTGCTATCTCTCCGGGCCCGTACATGTATATTTTGATGGAACTGTTAAAGCTTAGTTTAATTTGAACTTATTAATGAACAACTGGTTGCATATGGGCCATATTGTTTGAAAGGGAGCTAAAAGTAACAAACCTGTTATAATGTACATCTAGTAGAAATGTTGAACTCAGAATAGGCTGTGGAGGTCTTCAAAAAGCTAATTTATGATTCTTCAAACCCAAAAAAAAAAAAAAAAAAAGAACAATATGAGAAAGGTTTTTGGGATTAATGGTTCTAAATCAGCTAAGCCAGCTCTGAGGTAAAGAAGGGGAATGTCAGATTTGCAGGGTAATAAATAGACCATTTTGGCCTTTGGTCCTATCATATTTGAATTTTAGCTGAAGTATACTTTGCATGGTTACCATATATACCTTTATATATACTCATAAATATATAGTATGAATATGAATATATGTGTCTATAGAATATATATGTATATATGTGTCACCCTAAATACAAAATAAACAAACATTATGAACAAACTTTCTATATAGATGGACATAAAGTAGCTGTACCATTTTTCCAGCTTTTTAAAATTTTTTTATTTTATTGAAAGTTGTGATCAACAGAATCCTCAAAGAGTTGGGATAAAAAGAAAATCTTTAAGAATGATTCTGATGATAATTAAGGAAGGAATAAATGCTACTGACAAACCAAGAAACTTTGCCAGTGATCTAGACCGTGGATAAGCCTTTGGTGCCAGAGGAGGTGCAGAATGAATGTTCCTGTGAAATAAAAAGATTCCAATGAGGGAGACTGAGAAAAAGGCAAGTATGAATAGTCTTCAAATTGTAATTGCTCTCTATAATGAGAGAACAACTTGACTTATATTGTCCAGAGTGCCAAATTTTATAATCATTTGTACTAATCATCTATTATAGATATTTATAGAGAAATGATAGATATGTATTATAGCTATATGAGATCTGAGTCCTGCAATTTATTTTATTTTATTAAAACAATTATGAGCTAGAATACTTCATAGATGAATTTGAGATATACTATGAGCCAGGAGTCTTCCCATCACTAGTGTCATCCTCCCTCTACCAATGGACCCAGAATGCATCTTATACCACCACCTTTGTCCCCTGGCCTGTCAGTATAACAGGCCTCTTTAAGTTTAGAATGTTAAAGTTTAGGTCCCTTGATTCTTTTATCATTGACTTTGGCTTGGATATTTACTTCTGTCCTATTTATTTCCCTGCCAATATATATCCGAGACCACTTGGCTGGCCCCTGGCCTCCAGCCTTTCTTTGATCATTTCTTCTTAGTTTTATAGAAAAATATGGGAATATGTGGTAAAATAAAGTAATCCCTGTCCCAAGGTTCTATAAAAAAGAAAGGCGAGAGCCCCAATTTAAAAGATAAGAGATTAAATAGATTCAGAAAAACAAAGGTGTGGGGGGGCAGGTTTTTGTTTGGTTTTGCATAGGAACAGCAAAATATGGGGGAAATAGAAAGGTAAACCTTTGGACTGAAAACAGGGAGACCTGTTTAGGGTACATGAAGCATCCTGGCATAAGAACAACCACAGGCTTCAGGCATACTAAGAGAAGTCTTTCTCTGTGGACCAGTAAGAGGTTCTTCACAATCAGAATTATCACGATCAGGTTTCTGTAGTTAGAGATCCTGGTTTTAGTACAGATCCTATGTCAAAGTCAAAGTGATATGGAGCATCTTCTGGTTTCATCTCACCATTAGGTGGCAATGCAGGGAGCCCTGCCCTGAAAGCAAGTTGTTGCTGTTATCAAGTCATCAGGGTAACATAGCTCTTCCATTTTAATTCATATTCCTATTCAGGGTAAGCATTGTTAACCATATGACATTTATCTTTAAACTTTTTGTTTGTTTGTTTGGTTTTTGGGCCACACCCAGCGTGCTCAGGGGTTACTCCTGGCTGTCTGCTCAGAAACAGCTCTTGACAGGCACGGGGGACCATATGGGACACCGGGATTCAAACTAACCATCTTTGGTCCTGGATCAGCTGCTTGCAAGGCAAACGCTGCTGTGCTAGCTCTCCGGGCCCTCTCTTTAAACTTTTTAATGCCCCAGGATGATAGTATAGCAGGTAGGGCACTTCTATGACTCTGGGATTCCATTATAGTCCTCATAAACCCACCTGAATGCAGAATCAGGAGTAATCCCTGAGCAGCACCAGGTGTGGCCCAATCCCAACCCCCCAAATATTTTTTTTTATTTTGGGGCCATACCCAAGTGGTGTTGGGTACTTCTCTCTGTTCTAAGTTTAGAGGTTGGTCCTGGCATTCATCAGTGTGCCAAGCAATGCAGGGATTGAAACTAGGTGTCCTGGATTTAAATCATGCAATTTATTCAACTGAGCTATCTGGGGACCGATACAACTTTTTTGGGTGGGATTTCTCAAGAGGTGCTCAGACAATATAGAGAATGGACAGGCTCAGAGATTCTAGGTCAGGTAGGTGGACAACTGAATTTAGCCTGAGGATGCAGATAGAGATGACTGGAAAAACCTGTGATTATCAGAGACCCCGAGGGCCACACCTAGCAATGCTTGGTAACTTACAGGGCTACACCCAGAGAATTAGAGTCATGTGATGTGGGAGAGCCAATCAGGAAGGTTCATGTATTCCCCAGCTCTGGGGGACTATTTTGAAATAGTTGCATAGTTGCCCATTTTTCGTGAACAAATATTTTATCAATAGACCTTACATTAGTAATGAACCATCAATGAATATACATTTAATTATTCCTCATTTATACAATGTCAAATGAATGATGAGTTATCTTTTATCAATCAAAGCAGTGTTCCCATTAGACTAATCCTTGTGGCATTTCTTGTTTGATTCCAGAATTTTTATACTTTTCAGGCCTCATAGAAAACAAACTGAATGGGGCCGGAGAGATAGCATGGAGGTAAGGCGTTTGCCTTTCATGCAGGAGGTCATCGGTTTGAATCCCGGCATCCCATATGGTCCCCTGTGCCTGCCAGGAGCAATTTCTGAGCCTGGAGCCAGGAATAACCCCTGAGCACTGCCGGGTGTGACCCCAAAAAAAAAAGAAAACAAACTGATTTTTTATTACATAATGTATCCAACATATCTAAGCCATATATTAATTTATGGAGATCTAAATAGATTATATAAATTTGTCAAGATAATTGAACTGCAAATGTGTGATAAAGTAAGGTGAAAACCATAAAATTTTAAAAGTAAAGCTAGACTCTCATGTTATAAAAAAAATAGAGCATAAAGAAAAAATCATTTCATTTTCAATGACTTATGATTTAAAAATTGTGAACTGGAGTGGATAGGATTCTTGCCTTGGGCTCAATCCTCAGCACCCACAAAGTCCCTAGAGCCACACCAAGAGTAATCCCAGAGGACAAAACCAGGAATAACCCCTGAGCACCGCCAGGTGAGGCCTCCAAACAAAGCAAAAGAAAAAAGAATGAAAGGAAGGGAGGAAGAGAAAGAAAGAAAAGTATAAAAAGAAAGAAAGAAAGAAAGACAGGGGACCAGAGAGGTGGTGCTAGAGGCAAGGTGTTTGCCTTGCAAGCGCTAGCCAAGGAAGTACCGCGGGCGGTTCGATCTACCGGTGTCCCATATGGTTCCCCCAAGCCAGGGGCGATTTCTGAGCACTTAGCCAGGAATAACCCCTGAGCATCAAATGGGTGTGGCCCCCCTTAAAAAAAAAAACAAAACAAAAAAAAGAAGAAACAAAGAAAAAGAATCAAAGAATGAATGAATGAAGAAAGAAAAGAAAAAGAAAGAAAGAAAAAGAAAGAAGAAAGATTGATTGAAAGAGAATGAATGAAAGAAAGAAAAGAAGAAAAAGAAAGGAAGAAGAAGAAAAAGAAAGAAGAAGAAGAAAGAAAGAAAGAAAGAAAGAAAGAAATGAAAGAGAAGGAAAGAAAGAGAAAGAAAGAAAGAAAGAAAGAAAGAAAGAAAGAAGAAAGAAAGAAAGAAAGAAAGAAAGAAAGAAAGAAAGAAAGAAAGAAGAAAGAAAGAAAGAAAGAAAGGAAGAAAGGAAGGAAGGAAGGAAGGAAGGAAGGAAGGAAGGAAGGAAGGAAGGAAGGAAGGAAGGAAGGAAGGAAGGAAGGAAGAGAAAGAAGAAAGAGAAAGAAGAAAGAAAATAGCGACCGTTAGTCAAAGTGCCATAATTGTAATGAACCTTTCCTTGGGTGAAGAGAAGTGTTTGCCCCTCACTCTTGAAATGCCAAGTGTAGCAGACGCTTTTCATTGTTCTCTGTTAAAAGCAGGAACTGTAGCGCCAGCCAGCAGCCTGGTACACCCTGTTGACAGTCAATTCGTTCTTGTTGGCGACTGACACATTTTTCAAGCCTTTGTGGGGAGTGGGGGAGAGACAAAGGAATGGATCCTTTAGAAGGGGCCTTTTTTGATAAGATAGGACAGCTTCAGCTGCAGTCCCTAGAGTCATTGCACCCGGGAGAGCATCAAGGCTTTGAGGGACAGACTGGCACTGTGGGTGATTTACTACTCACTCATTAGTCCAGAGAGTTCTTCCCGCCCTCAGACACCTGTGGCCTGGCAGCAGGGAAACTCATCTGGAATAATCTGCACCTCGAACCTGTCTTTGGAAAAAGTCGAGGCTCTGTGTTTTCGTTTTAATGCATTGAAGATGCTTTCTGTTTTAGAAGTAATAAACTGTAGCCAAAACATTATCTAAAATGCTTTGTTTAAGTATAAGACATAGTGCCTCTCCTTAGTCATTAAAATTTTTTTAAAATGCTTAACAGCTTTTAAAATTTAGGGCCACTACTGACTTTGCTGGGTGTAGGGTGAAGACAATGTGATGCTGGGGATTGAACTCCAGAATTCTGTAGGCAAAAATTGTGCCCCATGGGCTGACGCTCAGTGGTCTGCAAAAGCACCAGCCCTTTGAGCTCTTTTCCTGTCCCAAATAACATTAATAAAGAAAAGAAAAGAGGAAATAACTGATGTACATTTTGTTAGTTTAGAAATAAAGACCCTTATATACATTTAACTTTTTGTGTTGAAAATTTATGTCAATTGTTCCTCTTATAAAAATCCTAAAAGATAACTCAGAATAAAAATTCTAAAAGACGCTGTGAAAAAAAAAAATCCTAAAAGACAACTCAGAATAAAAATCCTAAAAGCAACCTTATCGGGGCAGGGCGGGGAAAAAAAAAAAAAAAAAAAAAAAAAAGCAACCTTATCTAGAGAGACTTAAGATGGGAAAAATAAAAGGAGGCTCGTGGACTGGTAACCCTTTCCGAAAAATATATTATATGCCAATATATGTTAGGCAAAGCTCTTTGATGAATGTTTTTCTTTTTTTTTTTTATTTTTCCTTCAAAAGAGAAAAGCTAGTGAAACCATTTACTCTCTCCTAGTTACAAAAAAAATTACCCCCCACCCCAGTAAAAGTAGAGACACTTCAAATTTTAGGACCCTCTTGGCTCCTAAAACCTAAGTGCTGCTTGAAAAATGGCCCTTTCAGCTTTTAGCCAGCAGCCACAGATTAAATCCACAAGAGACATGTCTAACAACTCTGCTGTATATGGCACTCTGCCATTTCAGAAAATTGTAGCTTTTTGAAAGAAGAAGAAAAAAGAAAAACAACCAAAAACCTAACAAGTCATTTTATTCACCCCCTTGGAGCAAATGCATGTTAAGAAAAAAAATAAGTAGAGTGAGAAAAAAAATAAATAAAAGCCTAATTCTGATTTTAAAATCCTTTTAACATTAGGTTGAGAATGTAGTCAGAGTGTTTGCTTAATAGTACAAGCAGAATAAATTAAAAAAACTCAGTTTCCGTAAAGTTTTAAGAAGTATAATTACTATTCTTCCAGTCATATCTGGACCAGAAGATACAGCAGACACTTAATTACACAACTAAGATATGTGCTACTCAGAATGGTAATATAATATGTAAATTTAAGAAAAATATTTAATACTTGATTCTTATTTTTTTTATTTGTTTTTGGGCCACACTTGGTGATGCTCAGGGGTTACTCCTAGCTATGCACTCAGAAATCACTCCTGGTTTGGGGGACCATATGGGACACTGGGGGATTGAACTGCGGTCTGTTTTAGGATAGCATGGGCAAGGCAGACACCTTACCACTTGTGCCACCACTCTGGTCCCTTGATTCTTAATTTTTATCCATTTTTGCTAACATATTAGCAATATATAATATATATTATATAATATATATTATATTATATAATATATATAATAATAAATATATGCAGAAAAATATATCATGCTACAACTATCTAGTAAAATATCTGGGAAACTTCAGTTGTTTAATGCTGCTGTCATTAGTAAGGAACATCCCAATTTAATAGACTGGACATATAACAACAAAAGCTTACTAAACCTTCTGTATTGTATTAATGACTTCATTGACAATACAGTAGTTTTCACAAATGAGCTTGCTTGTTCTTTTTCTTTTTTCTTTCTTTTTTCTCTTCATATCCATTTTATTTTTTCTTTCCCTTTTTTCAGTAGCTTTTCTTTCATTTATCTGGAAACAAATGTCTTATAATCAATTATGTCAACTATGTTATACGTTTTCTTTAAATAAAATACCAAAAGTCTAGTAAAACAAATTAAGGATTCAATAGTATAATTATATATGCATATAGTTTCAAAAATGTTCCAAATAGTGAGAGCACATTTATGACCAGATCAGTGTTCCTAAAGGGAAAGAGTAAATTCACAGAACATTCTATTCAAACTTTATCATTGCCAACATCACATAATAAAATGTGATCAGAGACTCTGTTGATGAAAGATAATCCAAATTCAAGTAATTTAAAATATATAGTAATTTTTGCAAGTGTGTTCATTTATGGTAATGTCAACATTCAACATATGCTTCTTTAACACCTATACAGTGGGAGCAAGGTTGTGTGCTTGGCCTGGTGAAGCACAATAAGCCAGATACCATCTTAGTTTCCAAGAAGTTAAAAATGTAGTGTTAGGTATAACACTTGTATAACATCAAGTCTTAAATTTCAGATTCCAGGGCCCGGAGAGATAGCACAGCGGCATTTGCCTTGCAAGCAGCCGATCCAAGACCAAAGGTGGTTGGTTCGAATCCTGGTGTCCCATATGGTCCCCGGTGCCTGCCAGGAGCTATTTCTGAGCAGACAGCCAGGAGTAACCCCTGAGCACCACCAGGTGTGACCCAAAAACCAAAAACCAAAAAAAAAAAAAAAAAATCCAGATTCCACCAGCCTCTTAAAGGAACTGGGCTTCATTGAGATATGACTGATGTCCTGTCTGGGATGGACAAAAATACAAGATGAACTTAAAACAAAGCATGGAAATCCACAGGAAATGATAGTAAAACAATAAAAGATACAAAATACAGCCTTGAAAGGAATATAATATGTCAAATATTGGACATTTTAATAATGGAATTAAAAATTACTACTCTCCAACATCTATATCATTAGTATAGGCATGTAGAGTCAGTGGATGTTCCAACAATTATGTAAACAAGAATAGTTTAAAGATATGGTCTTAAATATTGCCCACAGAATACAGGGAATGTATTCCTGTACAATGGATTGATGTGATGTGATAAAGAAGAAATTAAACTTTTTTTTGTTTTGTTTTGTTTTGTTTTTGAGTGACACCCGGCAGCACTCAGGGGTTGCTCCTGGCTCTACTCTCAGAAATCGCTCCTGGCAGGCTCAGGGGACCAAATGGGATGCCAGGATTTGAACCATTTACATTCTGCATGCAAGGCAAAGGCTTTACTTCCATCCTATCTCTCTGCCCCAAGAAGTTAAACTTATGGTTACCAATGATGAGATAAGATTATACATATGTCTCCATGGAAATCACATTACAATTTTTTCTTACATTCTGTCAAAGGGTGTTTAATTGAATATAGTCATGGGATAAGGGTCAGAATGACCCAGATCACACAATACATCTGAAGACATTTAGGGAAGTTCTTTAAAAATATTGATGCATGAAATCCTACCATTAACAGTATTATAGATTACAAAGTTTTACATTAAAAGATCTCTTAAATTGATGTGAAAGAGAAGGTGAATGTCTTAGGTTACAGAGACATGACAACTAAAAATAGTATAGAACTTGGTTAGATTCTAAATCTCTCTCACATGGAGAAAGGGAGTAGAGACTGGGGGCTATATAGTATATTTTGATAGGAATTGTAAAAAATTTGAATGTAAACTTATATTTGAAAATATTGTGGCATAATGTTAGATATTTTTTAATGTGACAGTCATATTGTGATTCAAAAATATACTGTCCTAATCTTTGGAAAGATACACTGAGAAATCTAGAGGCAATTTGTCATGTTTGTAACTTATTTTCAAGGAGTTGAAAATAGATTAAATGGAAAAAATACTCCACTATTTCCCCATTTACTCACAAGTGAGATGAAGGGAAAGAATAAAGATAAAGAAACAAATTAAGTATTCAACTGCTATTAATTCCATAAGAGAAACACATTAAGTAGATGGCTGACAAGATAAATTGCAAAACCAGAGCTTCAGGCAAATGAGGGAGAACAGAAGTGATTATCAGGGGATAGAACAGGTTGAGGAGGCACGATTAAGACCTATCCAAAATCTATTTAGCTGGAGGATGGGAGATAGGGAGATGTGTAAATGAGGCTGGAGGTGTAGTCAGGAGCTCAACTACAGAAGGCCTTAGAGACCATGCTATGTCTGAGCATTATACAAACATTACATCAGCAACTGAGAATTTTATTATCAATGTGTAGAAAAAGGATTAATAGAGTTGAGTGTTGCTGTTCTGCTGTCTATTAGTATAGATGGGAAGGAGTGAAAAAAAAAAAAACAATAGATACTGAAAACATGGAATCCAGAGGACTCATTAGAAGTCTTTTATCGGTGGCGCTAAAGGTAAGGTGCCTGCCTTGCCTGCGCAAGCCTTGGACAGACCAAGGTTCGATCCCCCGGTGTCCCATATGGTCCCCCAAGCCAGGAGCAACTTCTGAGCACATAGCCAGGAGTAACCCCTGAGCGTTACCGGGTCTGGCCCAAAAACCAAAAAAAAAAAAGAAGTCTTTTATCAAGGAAGTGCAGTTAAGAATGACTCTGAGGCTTGTGACTTGGTGATTAAAAGTCACAGAGACTGGTATTCAGGGAGCTTGAGGTGAAGTCAGATTTAATTTAGAATACTATTTTCCCAGAATAAATTTTGGCTATGTTGAGTCAGCCAGTAGATACCTAGAGACCAAGTCTTTTGGACAAATCAATAGTTTCACTTAAACATAAAAACACCCCCCACAATAATAACTCAAAAGACTTAATGGAGAAGCCTATATTTCCTTTATATGTTTAATAGCTCTATAATAATATCTCTCAGTCTGCTTATTCCCAAATATAAGGTAGCCTCTTACATCACTTTTTTCCTTAATTACTTTTTAAAAATTTATTGTCTATTTTATATATATATATATTCCCCCCCCCTTATCTTTACCTGTTTTGTTTCTGCTTGGTTCAAAAACCTACAAAAAAAAAATCTTGCCTGAGATAAAAGCTGAGGTCAAAACCAGGGCACAGAGATTGTGTAGCCTGTCATTCTTACCCCCAAATGCACCAGCACCTTTCCTTTTTGCAAAGACATACTTAAAAGGGGGAAATTTTATATATAGAAACAAGCTCTTATCCATTAGGGATATAAACTCATACATTTTATAATACAGGAACATGAATACATGTTTTATAATACATGAACATGTGTCATGTGGACCCAACTTAGACTCCATATAATCAGACAGCCACTGTCCAATTCTGAACCCTAGAACCCAGACATAGAACCAACACACACAGCTCCCTGTAACAGCACCAGGAACCAAACTTCCCCTGGGAAATTCCTAAACTGCTCTGGCACCAACATGTGCCAGTTTTGATGTGACATCCTAACAATGAAGAAATGGTGGGGCCGGAGAGATAGCATGGAGGTAAGGCGTTTGCCTTTCATGCAGGATGTCATCGGTTTGAATCCTGGCGTCCCATATGGTCCCCAGTGCCTGCCAGGAGCAATTTCTGAGCCTGGTGCCAGGAATAACCCCTGAGCACTGCCGGGTGTGACCCAAAAACCACACACACACACACACACACACACACACACACACACACACACACACACACAAGAAATGGCAGCAGCTTGATCTAAAAGCAGGTTGTCTTATCTCATTATCTAACGATAAAATGAAAGCAGAATACACGTCGTCCTTTGATCTGTGCAAAATCCAAGATCTCTAACTACAGAAGACTGACTTTGACAACCATGACTGGGCAGAACTTATCCTGGGACCAACAAGAAAGACCCTAGCCTAGGCTTTGGCCTAGGAGCTGTACAATAACTAAGATCTCTAATTCCAGAGGTCTGACTTTGACAACTACAACTGAACAGAACTTCTGAAAGACTCTCTCCTAGGCTTCATCCTAGAATCTGTGCAAACACCAAGACCACTAATTACAGAAGACTAATGACAACAAAAGTGATGGAATAGAACTTCTAGAACCATAAAGAATCTATCCTAGGCTTCGTCCTATGGCCTATACAAATACCAAGATCTCTAGCTATAGAGGCCTGATTTGATCATCTACAACTAAGCAGAAAGTTTCCTGGCACCATAAAAAGACCTTGGGGTGTGAAAATGAGTGAGTATGGAGCCTGTAGTAGTTCCCATGGCAGAATGCTTCAAGGGTGAAGAAACCCTGTATCTCTTAGGCCAAGGGAATTCCCTTTCTAATTTCTCTAATATTGAACTGTGCCTATGCAAAAAAAAAAAGTGGGGGGAGAAAATAAAATAAAGCACAAAACTTTGCTACACCAACCCTCCTCCCCACCTTTTTTTTCTCGTGGTTATTATTTTGTTGTTGTTTTTTATTGTATTTTGTTTCTGTTTTATTTTCTATTATGTTTGTCTTCTTTTTTCTTTCTGATTTAAAATTAATATTTATAACCTCAAGACAGACTCCTCCCAGTTTTTTTCTCTTTTTTTTCTTTTCTTCTTTTTTTCCAACAGAACCACATAACTTGAATCATCTTGTTCTGCCTCATAAATTGAGGGGTGGGAAAAAAATGGATGGTACCAGAACCAAACAGTTGTATGATCATTGAGTAGGAAAAAAAATGATCAGACTTAAACACCAAATCCAAAGTCAATGACAACAGAATCAATACCCAGTCTACAACAAGCTATACACAGAGGGGGGCCAGTTACACTAGCAGTTCAGAAGGCAAAGGAGTGAGATATGGATGTATGCTGGAAACAGGGGTGGAGGGAAGACAGCTCTGGTGGTGGAATGCCCCATATTTATTGTCACTATGTACCTTGAATGTTACTGTGAAATATCTGTAATTCACTTTGGTCACAATAAAAATGAAACAAACAAACAAACATGGAACCATAACTAGCTGTTAAGAGGGTGCACAGAGCTAAAGGTCATGACAGAAAAATTACCTTTAAAGAGTTATGTGAAAAAGCATGGATTATCAGAAAAGCCCTCGAAAAGCACCCTATTTTCCCTTACTTTTACAAAGGCACTCAATGGAAAGTCTTGACCTGGTAGTGCTGTTTTAGGCTACAGAGTGCAATCCCAAATAAAGTTGGCAACAGAGGGTCTCTATTGTAACACAGTCTTCAGGCCTTATGGTATGCTTTTCTTCAGTGATGCATTAGTAAGATCACTAGAATGACTCAACCTGAGGTTGCTCTCCAATTCTTTTACTGGTTATATGATGATAAGATGCCATTTAACTTCTAAGAACCAGTTTTCCACCTTAAAATAGAAAATGGGATAGGATCCTCATTATCCCTGTTTCATGGGGCTGTTGACAATCAGATAACACATTTGTGAACTTGTAGTTTTGGAATTTACCCTGGCAGACTTTCTTGGAAATGGTGTGGAGTAAATTTGGGCCAACATGGGTCCAGGAAGCAGCTTTTCTTTAAATCAGGGCATTCTTGAAAGCTTGCAAAACAGGCAGCCAGAAAAAATATGCCAAACTCTTAACAATCAATCTTATAGACTTGAAAATAGGGTACTTTATGAGGTTGAGCTGATGGGTGCGATGTAAGATGTGACAGTTGTGGACACCGCAATGCTCGTTCACATTTCTTTGTGTGGTTGCCCAGTGCTCATTTCTTCCATTCCCTTGTCTCCAGTTCTGTGTGCTTTTTTTTTTCTTTTTCAAGAGCCTACCAATATTTCATGCTGGAGGGTTGTCTCTGGGTTACTGGAGGTGTTTTGTCCACTTGTTACAGTTTGATGAGCCCAGAGCTTCTTTTTCTCACTCTTTTTCATCCATCCATCCATCTTCAGCAATAAGTCAAGAATTAAAGAGCTCAGGTGGGGCCAGAGAGATAGCATGGAGGTAAAGTGTTTGCCTTGCATGCAGAAGGTTGGTGGTTCAAATCCCGGCATCCCATATGGTCCCCTGAGCCTGATTTCTGAGCATAGAGCCAGGAGTACTCCTGAGCACTGCCGGGTGTGACCCCCCCCCAAAAAAAAAACATCAAAAAACCAAAAACCAAACCAAAACAAAAGAGCTCAGGTGTGGCTACTTTCCTTGGAGACAAATTATTAGTACAATTTGTACTCCAGACCTCTCCCTGCAGGATGAGCAGGGTGCACCCCTTTTTCTGACCAATTTACTTACTAGGATTTGCTTGCAAATAGTTTCTCATCTCAGGGCCGAAGAATTGGAATAACTGAAGATTTTTTTTTTTTTTTGTGGTTTTTGGGTCACACCCAGCAGTGCTCAGGGGTTACTCCTGGCTCCATGCTCAGAAATTGCTCCTGGCAGCACAGGGGACCATATGGGATGCCGGGATTCGAACTGATGACCTTCTGCATGAAAGGCAAATGCCTTACCTCCATGCTATCTCTCCAGCCCCAACTGAAGATTTCTTAACCACGGAATTTCTTCTGATGTCAGAGCACTTTGATTTAAAATTCAGGTTACTTAGAGTTTGGCTTTGGTTTATGTCATTTTCTCATAGAAATTATAATGATAGAAAGATGATAGACCTAACCTGAGCCCCTTAAGATTTTTCTCTTTCTAAAATCTTTCTCAATTTTATTATTTATTTATTGTTTTTGGTGGTGGTTGTTGTTTGGTTGGTTTTTTTGGGGCCACTTCTGATGACGCTCAAGGGTTACTCCTGGCTATGTGCTCAGAAATTGCTCCTGGCTTGGGGGACCCAATTGTAAAATTCTTACCCAAATAATTATGACTAGGAAATTTTTCCTTCCTTCCTTCCTTCCTTCCTTCCTTCCTTCCTTCCTTCCTTCCTTCCTTCCTTCCTTCCTTCCTTCCTTCCTTCCTTCCTTCCTTCCTTCCTTCCTTCCTTCCTTCCTTCCTTCCTTCCTTCCTTCCTTCCTTCTTCCTTCCTTCCTTCCTTCTTCTTCCTTCTTCTTCCTTCCTTCCTTCCTTCTTTCTTTCTTTCTTTCTTTCTTTCTTTCTTTCTTTCTTTCTTTCTTTCTTTCTTTCTTTCTTTCTTTCTTTCTTTCTTTCTTTCTTTCTTTCTTTCTTTCGCCACACCAGTTTGATGCTCAGAGGTTACTCCTGGCTAAATGCTCAGAAATTGCCCCTAGCTTGTGGGGACCATATGGGACACCAGCGGATTGAACTAAGGTCCTTCCTTGGCTAGCACTTGCAAGGCAAACACCTTACTTCTAGCGCCACCTCACCAGCCCCCTCTTTCTTTTTTCTACATGTTTCCTTTCCTTTTATTTTTGGGTGATGTTGAGCCAGAACCTGTGGAGCTCAGGGCATCTTTTCTAGCTCTGTACTCAGGACTGATTTCTGCTTCTGCTCAGAGGACCCTATGTGGAACTGGATATAGAATTTGGGTCAACTGCATACAAAGCAACTGCCTTAGCTTCTGAAGTATCTCTCTGGCTCCAACAATGCAATGCTTTCATAAAAATTTATAATTAATTTTATATGATGATGCATGAATATGCCAGCCATTGTGTTCACTGTTTTGTATCTATTATCTGATTTTAATAAATACAAAGTTGATTTAAAACCTTCAATTTACTGATAAACTGAGGTTCAGGAGATTGAGTAGCTTCTCCTGCATCCCAGGTACAGTACATAGTAGGACCCTAACTTTGAACTGGGGATGATCTCAATTCCTCAACTCATGTATATATTTATACACCAATGCTCATTGCATCAAAATGAAGAAAGCAAGAAACATTTCAGTACAGCCTTTTTCCTGTTACTGAAGATCAGATAAGTGTGTATTTTTTTAATCAACTTGATTTGAAGTTGCTTCTAATCCCGTGAAACCTCTTATATGAAATAAATTATTTTAAGTTCCTTATAAAGAATCTATTTTCTGAAGAAGAGTTTGAAAATAAATACTACCTAATGGTATGAGAGAACCCTTTGGGAAAATTCTCCTGGATAGTGTGCCTAAGTGAAGAATAAAATCTTTGAAAAATAATCATTTTGGTATTTTAGACCATTTAAAAATATTGTATCAGCTTTCTTTAGGCACTGAACTGGAAAAAAACTTAAAGAGAATAAGTCAGTGTAAATAGAATATTTGTATCTCAGGCTATCTTTTCAATGAATCATTGTGTCTCATGCTAACTGTGCAATGAATTAACTGTACCTTTCTCTTGAACATGTCTTAAGAGTTGTTAAGCCCTCTGTTATTATAATTTCAAATAATTTTCCATATCATTGTTTGGCTTCAGAAAGACTATTAATAGAACTCAGCCAGGCAGAGAAAGGGTTGAGATTCTTGCTCAGGGAGTTTGACAACCCTCAAAGGATGATTGGTCAGTGGCCCCTTCTGTGTGATGTCAGATGCTCTTTATATTTCCCTAAGAATTTAGCCATTGCTGTAGATGTAGCCATTGTTAGAGTCAGGGAAAGGGCAGAAATGTGTCAAGAGGAATGGTGTGTAACTGAACAAAAAACATGGCAACTAAATAAAATCAGGGTTGTGGGAAATACTGAAACAAAAAATTCCAAATACTAACAGAGAATAAGACAAAAAAAAAATAAGGCAAAACATGTTCAGGGAAAGCTGGCTCTGGATGTCTGCTTAGCTTCTTGCCTGAGGATTGGGCCTAAAAATGAAAGGTAGTGCTTTCCGATGTGCTGAGAGGAGGAGAATTAAGACCATGTGAGATTGTGTGAGAGGAGAAATGGTCTCCCCAATCCAGTGGTTTCTAAGGGAACTAGCCTCGCAAATGTTTTACCATTCAATAAAGTTCCCTGCCATGCACTCGTTCCTGTGATTTTTTTTTTAACGTGTAGCTTGGACACTGTACCTGTATCAGCATTTGTAGCTCCCTGTAATCAGTATATATGTTTCTGTGTGTGTCTGTGCACGCGTGTACATGTGTGTGCATGTATAAACAGTCCACAGAGCTGGTGTTGGAACTCAGATGTGGAATCAATAAAGAAATGGCCTCAGGGTGCAGCTAGTCGGAGATGTCAGAGATGGAGGAGCTAGTGGAGAAGACATAGGAATAGAATTCTAAAAGACAAAGACATTGAAGGAATGTGTTAAAGCTAGGCTGTCCTTCCCATGGAGATATTCTCCCATTTTGAACCTTTTTCTTTTGGTTTATGATCTATCTTCATGAGTTTAACATATTTCTTTATGTTCAAGTTCCAAATTGGAGGAGTGCTCCCAAGCAGTGCTTAGGGGGCCTAGACCAGCTTGATCTGGCAATTCTGTGATTCTCTCTGTGCTTTGAAATCCATCTGAGCTATTCTGGGAGATTCTTGAGGGAAGGTCCTGGCCTAGCTCAGAGATTAGATTTAGATCCTTGTGCATGGTAGGTCTGTATTCCTACTTCTGAACTCTCTCCCTAGCATCTTTCAGCATGTTCTTTTGACCCATTAGTTCATTCTAAGCCATGAATTTCTGTTCCCCAAACTTTTACTTAAAACCGATCAATTTAAGATAACTCTTGCTCAGGAAGAAGCATGTCCAAATTCATATGACATACTTGAAATTATGTTTATTTAAATAGACACTCCTTTCCCTTAAGACATCTCTGGACACTTAAAAAAAAAAAAGAAAAGAAAAGAAAGGAAAAAGAAAGAATGCAGGTAGCAAATCCTCATTAAAATGTCCCTTCCTGTGTGTGCAGAGAATGCTGAATGCCACTACCTTCTCCTCCAGGGACTTTATAATCAAGCCCAGGACCCAGTTAGAAGAAAAAAAAAAAGAGAGGTTATTTTTTTTTTTTAGTCTTAACAAAGTCATATTATTTTTTCCACCAATCCTTGCCCTCTGTAAAAAATAGAATAAAAATTTTAAACCTGTTTATATAAAAATGTTTCCACCTATTAGGCCCTAATAAGGAACAGGAGTTTTATTTAGTATGGAGGTCGAATAAAGTCATATTTTCACCCTATCCTGCACACATGCATAAGGAACTCTAAGTAAGAGCAGACTTCTTTTTCTAATCATCATTTTCCCCCCTCAAATATTAAGTATTTGCCAAACTCATACAATGGTCAATGCCCAGCTCTGTTTTCAATGCAGGAAAACAGGCTGGAGAGATGAGATCTGTCTTCCCCTGGGTCTGTGGTCTGAGAAAGGCAGTCAAGTCTGAGGGTCAATATGGAAGCATTTTGCAGAAAATCTGGAGAAGCAGATTCCAATGCCTTGAGGGACAAGGCAGGTAATACAAAGGGACAAATGTTAGCCTATCTAGGTAAGGCATCGAGATTGGTGAGACCTATGGGAATACTAAAGATATGAAAAATATTCTCTTCGGGGCCGGAGAGATAGCATGGAGGTAAGGTGTTTGCCTTTTATGCAGGAGGTCATCGGTTTGAATCCCGGTGTCCCATATGGTCCCCCGTGCCTGCCAGAAGCAGTTTCTGAGCCTGAAGCCAGGAATAATCCCTGAGCACTGCCAGGTGTGACCCAAAAACCACACACACACACACACACACACACACACACACAAATATTCTCTTCACAAAGTTTCTCCCACCAAACATCAGATTTGTCAGATATAGATTTTGCTCTGGGTTTGCTACATTAGGCATAGACAATTGGATTATATATGTGATTCTATGAATGTAATGAAGAGACATAGGAAATTAACTAAATGGCATTTATTAGAGAAGTTTTTTCTTTTATATTTATTTGTTTGTTTGGGGGCCACATATACTGTGCTCCTGGCTTTTTACTGGTTTATTACTGGCTTTTTAGTCAGGATTAATTCTGATCGTGCTCAGAGGACCGTATAGGATACTGGGGGTCAAATTCAGGTTTGTTGTGTGCAAGACAAGCTCCCTAGCTCCATACTATCAGTCTGGCCTCAAAGGACTGCTTTTTTTTTTTAAAGGAAAAAATGAGCTTAATGGGGCTAGAGAAGTTGCACAGTAAGTAGGATGCTTGTGTTGCATGCAAAACAATCCTAGTTCGATCCCCAGAATGCTATAAGGTCCCCCCAAGCACCACCAGGAGTGATGCAGTGTTGAGAATAACTCCTGTGCATTATCAAGTGTGGCCCAGAACGTAGACATATATATTTATATGTATGTATGTATGTATGTATGTATGTATGTATGTATGTATGCTTGAACTGAAAATTTAATTTTGAACTGACTTTTTAATACTGGCATTTATTTTCTAAATAGCCCTTTTAGCCCATTATGTTCTTAGTTTTTTTTTTTCCAACAATTTGATCAGGAACCTGGGAATGCCCAGGAAAAGGACATAGAAGAAGAAATGTGGGAGCTAAGCCTAGATGGCCAGGCATTCCTCCTCCTTTCCAGCTGAAGATGCAGAATGGGAAAGAAGCAACTCTATATGATCTTGCTCACTTTGAGTACCTGAATCAGCAGCACTCAGAAGTAGAAGTAAAATAAGTAACTAAGTGCTGGATCCTCATTCTCTGAAGATGAATCACATGTATTTATTTCAGTGACAGAGAAAAATATCCTGGGAAACCTTCAATGAGCATTAGGATGTCATAGAAGATGCCAGAATTGATTTCTTGAAAGCATATTCTTTTTCAGACCAGTTAATTGGCCATCTTTGATTGATTTTTGAAAAACAATGTCTCACTGATAACAAAATTCTGATTTTCTATTGCAATTATTTTTGGAGTACTTATCTTTCAAGCTAAATATAAAAGTATTTTCATATCTAGTTTCAGTGAAAGGTATAAAATAAAATCTATGAACTATGAGATTATCCTACACACCATATATTTAATCCCATGCAGATGGGTCTAAAGAAGCAGGGTAGTGGTGAAGAATTAATAAGCCAAGACACTCAGGAAAGAATAATGAAGTCAGTGGCTTCTCATGGCTTCTCCCTTGTGGTGTTTGCCAGAGCCCAAAGCCAGAACTCCTCATTATTAAACCAACACCAATACACCAAGAGGGAAAGGTTGAGAAAGAGACAAAAGTATCATTCCAGTGACTTTTACATATCAAAGGAAGAGGTGTAAGGAAGGAGGAAGTTGGGGGGAATGCCTTTTTTTGGGTTAATAGCTGGCTAGATTTATCTTACAATTCCACCCTTTCAGTTTTAAAAAAAAAAAACAACAAAGAATAAGTGGAGCCCAATAAAAATTTTGTTCTACTTTTCTTTACCAGAGATGGAAACTTCAGGTAAACTTATAAAAAATGTTGTATTTTGCATAGGTACAATAAAAATAGAATGTAATAGCATCGAAGGTTAAACTGTATACATCATTCTCAAAACAATCAGCTCTTTTCATATCTTTGTCTTATACATATCACAATATTTTTTCATATAAGATGCTTTTCCACTGACTTATGTGGACAAAAACATTTGAACTTTTTTGCAGACATAATTTGAGAATAAGTTGCTACATAATTACACAATTAAGCGTCAGATCAATTAAGAAACATTCACTAGGATAGAAAGAACTATTAAAATACAACAACATTATGTATTTCTCGGAAACTGTGCAAGTTAATATTAAACCACTAAATTTGGATACAAAATGTTCTGTTTGCTGTGTAGCATAGAACAAAACAGTAGATATTAAAATCTATACAGGTAGAACATACTGTTTAACCAGCAATATAATTACTAATGCAAATAGGGTCAGAAATTAATCTAGAATAAAGTTGCCGGATATTCTGAAAGCAGTTTCTCCTCAGCTGGTCTTTTGCTGGATGTGGATCCTCCATCTTCTCCTTTTTTTTTGTTTTTATTTTTGGGTCACACCCGGTAGCGCTCAAGGGCTACTCCTGGCTCTACGCTCAGAAATCTTCCCCTGCAGGCTCGGGGGACCATATGGGATGCCTGGATTCAAACCACCGCCCTGCATGCAAGGCAAATGCCTTACCTCCATACCATCTCTCCGGCCTCCATCTTTTCCTTCTGTAGTAGAATGCTAAGGTCTTCTGGGATGGAAAGGCCTTCATTTCTTGGGTCAGAATATGTGTGGGGTGACCTGCCCATTTCCCTGCTGATGTGGTCCCCTCAAATGGTACTTTCTTTTTGTCTTCTATGCCATCAGTGACCTCAATAAGCTGCTGCAGGTTGTGGGGTCCGAGATCCTTGCACAAACACCTTTGGTAAAAGAAGGTGTTGGGCCTCTGGGATGCTGCTCAGAATCTTCAGCTCTCTCCCCTTCACTGCCTGCTTCTGTCTCATCTGAGGAAGCCTCTGCCATATGTGCACCGATGTTCCAGTGAAAGCCACTGCACACTGAGTCCAGTTCAAGGAGGCTATCATGGTGATGATCCACTTAAGGGTCAAGTAACTCACCCATTGTTGAGGTCTTCTTGTGTCTCAGGTCACGGTTAGAGCTTCAGTTGTAAAATAAAAGTTTATGAGATCAACCTACACACCATGTTTCTAACCCCTTAGAGGGACAGGACTGAAGAAGCAGGGTAGTGGCAAAGAAATAATAAACCAACCCAGTCAGGACCAAGCCTGTGACTCATGGTTTCTCTCTGAAGCCAAAAGTCAGAAATCCTCTTTTCTTTAGTAAAACAGTACCCATCCAGTATGAGGAAGAAGGTAGAAAAGAGGCAAAAGCGCCTATCCAGTGTGCTTTTAAATATCAAAATAAGAGGTTTAAGAAAGGAGGAAGTTTGGGGAACACCTTTGTTTTCGGCACCCTACATCAAGAAATTAACCTTCTACCAGGACAGGTCCCAATACTGCCTGGCACTTACTTGCCCCAGGGTGGGCTCATATGCTACCCTGACTATTACTTAGAAAGCAGCAATGACTTGCTATGAAGACAGATTTCCCTGCCTCACCACTTAACAGTGAGCTGAAACCAGGAGATGTCTCAACACATCCTGACTTTGACATAGGATATGTGCTAACACCAAGATCTCCAATAAGTGAAGCTTGATGGTTATAACTGTGATTGAGGAGAACCTTTCTTGGCACCAAGAAAAAAAACTTTGAGGTTAGACAAATTAGTCTGCCTGACACCTTATTGGTTTTATGGCAGGATGCTTTGTGGGTAGGGACACCCTATTTATAGGCCAAGAATTTTTTCTTTCTATTTTTCCAACTTTTTCTGTGCTTATGCAAAATATTGCCACCCTTTTATGTTTTAGATAGAGGCATCCGTCTTTTTTTTTTTTTTTTGTGGTTTTTGGGTCACACCCGGCAGTGCTCAGGGGTTATTTCTGGCTCCAGGCTCAGAAATTGCTCCTGGCAGGCACAGGGGACCATATGGGGTGCCGGGATTCGAACCGATGACCTCCTGCATGAAAGGCAAACGTCTTACCTCCATGCTATCTCTCCGGCCCCGGCATCCGTCTTTTTCTTAGAACCTTAAAGTTGAGAATTACTTTAACCTCATATTTCTGCATTTTTCTATAAAGTAAAAAAAGGAGAGATGTTTGATTAACAGGTTCCATCTTATTCAGGATATGTTTGTTACTCATTGATTGGAAGCACTTTTGGAAGGAAGCATCCTTTGGATTGGTGATTTAGACCACCTATTTTCCACCCCAAGGTGTGGTCTGGATCTTGTTAATAAAGTCCCCGTGTCTCAGGAAAAATTGCTTGCAGTTTTGGTTTTTCACCACTGAGCTATCTGCTTCTTAGGAGCAAAAGGCTTTTGTGTAGGAGTTTCTGAACCTGTTTCATCCCCTTAACCATGTGTGAATTATTTTCTGAAGTTAGTGTTTGCTTTCAGACTTGCATTTCTCCAATGTCCTAGATTTGGTCATGAGGCTTCCACTTCAGAAAGATTTTAAAATGTGTTCCCAAATAGCATTTTAAGGGAGAGATAAAAATGGTACTGTTGAGCATTTAAATTTTTTTTTTCAGATGATATTTGGTGTGGGACAATTGCCTGGGACTTAGGTTATCTTTGGAGCAAAATTAATTTGTGAAGAAATAAAAAAATCACAGAGTGAATCTGCCAAGTTTAAACCTTAGTCTTAGGTGGCACATCAGACATTATAGAACTAATCCCATTTTCCATTCAAGAATTCAATTCCTTCTTTGACACCTACTTGATTAATAATTCAATTTGTTTGAAGTCCTGCAGTGTTATGGACATTCAATGCCTCTTAATAAAATGTACTGAACTTTTCTTGTCTGTCTCTGAGTCATTCACAAGTTCTTTTGTCAAGTAAAAAATGCTTGATTACTTCCAGTTAACTTAGGAACATGTTTTAATCTTCTTGTAAATATCAAAATTTTATTTATATAATTAAAACTTTATTGTAATTGTCTTCAAAATCTTGAAATAATTCTTCATGGACTCTAAAGGGGTCACTAATTATTAATTGCCTTCCTTACCCTATCTCTAGTCCAGTGATAATACTGTTAAAAGAAGGGCTGATAAATTAGCTTAAGGATAAGTGACTGATGTCCAAATGTGTAAATTCAAACCCTGGTACCATTGAGTGTGATCCCTGATTCTGCCATCACATCTCAATAGATTGGATAACAGAAATAAATGGAAAGCAAAAAGAAAAATTATTAGTCTATAATATTGCTAGAATAGAGGGATGTTTTTCTAAAAGCAGGGAGGAGTGAGATGGAGATATGAATTATATCTATGTATCTATCTATCATCTATCTATCTATCTATCTATCTATCTATCTATCTATCTATCTATCATCTATCTATCTATCTTTCAAAATCACTTTTCCAGATTAGAGTTTGGAGGCAAGCAATAAGACTAGTAATTAATCTGTTACACATACCTGCAAAGTCTTAATCAAAGGAGGGACATTACACACTGCTAAGGGCTTCTTCCTGAAAGAGCACTTGAGGATGATGTCTGGCAGAGAAACTCTCAGATGGTAGTAATGTGAGACTTTCTCAAAGAAGTGCTATTGTCAGACTATACAGTATAACAGAAATAGAATTTAAAAGTACATCTCAAAGTAGTTGACTTTCTTATTGCCTGCTTAAGACCAAGACTGATAAATAAAAATCAAATTTAGGCAAGGCCTGGGGTCAAGATTAAGGCTTTTACTTTGTGCACGACTGATCTAGTTCCATCCCCTGCACCCCATACAGCTCACTAAGATTTGACAGGAGTTATTCCTGAACATCATGAGAACATTTAGGTGTGGAAGCAAACTAAAGTGGAAGCATAGTCAAATGCACTCGATTATTTCTGTGTGTCTACAAGCTTGTGAAAAATTCTCAAGTAGTTTTAAAGGTAGTGGCTATACTTAGTCTGTGTATAAACCGGCACAGCTTTTTATTTTATTGCAAAGCTTCCTCAAATTACTTTGCAACTTTTTCATACTCTGTAACAAATTCACACTGAGATCTTAATGTCAATATTTTAGAAGAAATCTGTTTTCAAAATGATTTGATAATGATAAAAATTTAAGTGTTTAACCCTTCATAAATCATAAGTCTTTGTTGTGTTTTTTTTTTTCCTTCAATGCTTTAGCAATGTTTACCCTTTGGGCTAAAACCCAGCATGGAAAATTTCACCTTACCAGACAGACTTTTTTTGGTAACAGTGGTAAAGGGGTTTAAATTTATATTTAACTTCAGATGTTTCTTACCACAAATGATATAATGTAAGGCACTAAACATCATTTCTTGGTATAATTGAGCTAGTTTGTCGGTCTGTTCAATTATTTATGAACCAGTTATAGGCATTTCAACAACTCTGACCTCCGTCTCAGAATTGAACATCTAAGTTTTTAATTTTCTTTGGGGTATATAATTAAGAGACTTTTATACCAGTAAAAACATTTCCATATTTTAAAACAATCAGGTAGTTATCTGCTAGATGATATTATTGGAAACTCCCCATATGAAAAAGTACAATGGCATAAATCTGTTATGTTTACATTGCTATGACTTGCAGCTCAATAAAAGAGAGGGGTGTGACAATGTTGGGCAATAAGTCATTTGCTTCTCTTTATTTTCTGCTGTTTATGTCTTTTCAAATGGATGAAATAAGGATATGAAATGTTAAAAAATATCAATTCTGAAGTGTCAAGCTCACACTCAACAGAAGGACCAGTATTTAAACACGAAAATTATGTTTCTGATTACATATTGACTCCTTTATTTATGTGTATAAATGTTTGAGTATTTATCAACTACTCTGTCAGAGAAAGACAAAGATAATCTAAAAATTAAATCTCTTAGAATAAAAAGAAAGAAAAAAATGTGGTGAGAGAAAGAAAATAAATCAGAAGTAATCAAGGAAGCCAGGTGAACGTCTAGAATAGCCTTTGGGTGCAGGAGGGTACAAGCAGTAATAACTTTGATGGGGCCGGCTTTTGTGTTCTAGGTGTCCTGGAATTCTTTGGAAAGGTGCAGACAGAGTGAGGTCATGGAAGTCAGAAGTGTTTGGAACAAAATGGGGAACAATGCTAGTGGAGCAATTGCCACTTATAAGAGCTGGAAGGTGTGCTCTGAATCTGTCAGCAAGTTTCAGTCTGGGTTGACTTGGATAAACAGCAGGTCAGGGAGATCAAACTTAACTTATTTTTATTCTGGGTCTTCACCAGCCCCTGGAGAAAGTGACAATCTTACTTATGTAATTTTTTTATTATGACTTTTGGGGCTTTAATTTTGCTAAATTACTCCATGCAATTCTGAATATGGGTTTTTTTTTTCCAGGACTTATATAGGCTTAGCACCTTCTTATGCATATAGTTTCTCCTGCCTTGCCTACAGCTATTCCAACATCAATTATAATTTGTTAATTTTGGATCTCATCACTTATTGGTTTGAACTTGTTAGGTATGGTTACAGCTCTGAGTGTTTTAGATGAAGTACTCCTTCCCTCTGGCTCTGGGACAGCTGATTTCCCTCCCATAACCTTCTCCTTCCCACCAAGTATAGACTCTACTTGAAGAAATGCTAGAATAGAAGAGACTGGAACAATAGCACAGAGGGTAGAGAGGGCATTTTCTTTGAACATGGCCAGCCCAGGTTAAATCATCTGTTTCCTATGTGGCCCCTGAGTCTGTTAGGAGTGATTTTTGAGCACAGAGAGCCAAGAGTAACCCCTGGACACCTACTAGGTATGGACAAACACACACACATACACACACACATACACACACAAACACACACACAAACCCTACCAAAACAAAAAAGAAATGTTATAATATAAAACTTATCCTGAAGTTGTCAAAAGGTACCAGATCTTGAATGACCTTTAACTGGTAAAATAATTATTTAAATAACAGAAGGGAGAGAAATAATATCAAAACAGAAAAATAAAATTACAACAGAAAAGCAGAATTTAGGCAGAGATCATTTATTTTCATTGTTCATTGCAGTAATTTAATCTAGTTATATGCATTATGAATCAACAAGAAAGAAGGGCTCTATGTTCCAAATTCCCTAAACTGATCTAGCATTAAAATACTTTTGGCAGGACATCTAATGGAGACATTATTTAGCCTAAAAGACTTTAAGGACCGTTCCCCTATATTAATTGATTAAATCTTTTCCACCTCCAGGGTAGAGTCCTGATATATATACATATATGTATATGTATATATGTATATATATAATCCAGTACAAACTTCAAGTTGTAAAATAAATATCATGGGAATATGATGCATGATGTTGCAGCACTACTTAATAATATTGTACTGTATATTTGTCAGTAGATGAAATAATAGATCTTAAAAGTTTCCATCACATGGGAATGTTGCACTGGTGAAAGGGGGGTGTTCTTTACATGACTGAAACCCAACTACAATCAGATTTGTAATCAAGATGTTTAAATAAAGATATTTAAAAAATTTTCCATCACAATTGTAAATATGTATAGACATAAATATTAGCTTGTAATTTCAAAATAATGTTTATGTTTTTTTTTTTTCCATTCTTTCCAAGTTTTATTCAAAAAAAGGGGAGGGGGAGCATTAAGATGTCCATCAAGAGTAATCAACACAATATTCAACTTGACAGAAATAACAAGGACCCAATTCAGTTTGTAATGTCCTATTTCCCCATTATACAAGTTTTTTTTTTTTTTTTTTTTTTTGTTTTGTTTTTGGGCCACACCCGGTAACGCTCAGGGGTTACTCCTGGCTATGCGCTCAGAAGTCGCTCCTGGCTTGGGGGACCATATGGGAGGCCGGGGGATCGAACCGCGGTCCGTCTCCTAGGCTAGCGCAGGTAAGGCAGGCACCTTACCTCCAGCGCCACCGCCCGGCCCCCATTATACAAGTTTTAAAAAAGAAGTCAAAGCTTTCTTAATGAGGACGTGTAGGACAGCTTTTACTCTGAAATGGTATCCTAGTGAGTTACAAAATCCTGACTTTGTGCTTCTATTTATCCTTTTCTTTCTGTTCTTTTTCTTTCTTCTCTCGCTCAGCTTTAGCTTCTTCTTCCTCGTGTTTTTTGATCAACTGTTCCACTTCCTTTTGTTTGAGAACTCTGATGACAGTCTTTCCATTTTCTCTTGTCAATGTGGCAATTTCCACTTTTTCAGCAGATAATTTACTAACATCCATAGTCTTATTTAGGACTTTTATAGCTAAAGCAAGTGCTGAGTTCAAAGTCATTTCTCCTTCTTTGTAGTCTTGCTTTAACATAGATACAGCTGCAGCGCTATTATTTCCAATGCATGTGGCTTTCCATCCTCCATAATTTCCACTAGGATCACTCTGATAGAGCTGAAAGCCGTAGTGCTTATCCCAGCCAATGTAGAGCAAGGAAACACCAAAAGGTCGTTTTCCTCCAAACTGTGTATAAGCTTGCTTGATATCACACAGTGCTGTAACCAACTGCTCACAAGGAATTGGCTCCTGGTATTGTAGTAAATACCTTTGAGCAATGAGCCTCAGTTCATTAGTTAAAACATTAGCATCAGAAGTTATGCCTGCCACACTGCAAGCCATGTCCTCATTAAGTTTATAAATCTTTTCGGAAAAGAAGACTTCATCAAGAAGCTTGTGAATGTTGCGTCTCTCTGCTGCAAGCAAAACACCATCGTTTGCTAAAATCCCCAGACAGGTGCCTGCGTGTCCAATAGCTTCCATGGCATATTCAACTTGGTACAAACGACCTTCCGGAGAAAATATCGTGGTCCTGGAATCATATCTCCGAGACATGTTGGCTGGACTTGTTTATAATTTCCGGAGCGGACACGAGCGGAGCGGACACAGGAGCGGAGAGAGCGGCGCCGCCCGGCAGAAGCAGCCCAGCGCCGGCCGGTCTCGCCGCAATATCTGTTTATGTTTTTTGTTTGTTTGATGGGGTGACATCCAACAATGCTAGGATATTACTTATGACCTTGCACTCAGAAATTACTTCTGGTTGCTTATATGAGATGGGAAGGATAGAATTCAGGTCAGGTCAGCCACATACAAAGCAAGCCCCTATCATCTATCAGGCCCTCAAAATGTACTTAACTTCTAATAAGAGAACAGCCAGTTTAATAGTTAAGCAAAATGGTTTATTTGGGAAAAGCAGAGAATTATAATATTGGCTACATAGATTTAAGCAGCAGCCCCCAACACAGCGTGAGGAGTGTCTCAGGTCTAGGGGAGTTTTAAAGGATAGGATGAGTGAGATCATGGAGGGTGAGGGACTGATTGAGGTAATGGTCCATGGAGGAGTCAAAGGTTAATATAGCCAGGTGCTATATTATGCTATGCTATGCTATCCCAGTGTTTTCAAACAGAATCTTCTATTGTTGGCTTCTTAAATTGTTGGTTGTTTAGTATCAGCTGGGAGTCAGATCTGATTTAAACAGGACAGAAAATTGGCTTTTTCTGAGGTTGCTTTTTAGAGCCCAATTTATTATAGCCCAATAATGTCAACTTTTCACAATGGGTGTATATTTCAACCATTATACTACACATCTGAAGCTAATATTATATGCCCCTGTTTATCTGTGTGTGTGTGTGTTTGTGTGTGTGTTTATAAGTCAGTGCAGGGCATGAGCTCTCCCACCCACATGCAGTTTGTTGCACCAGATAAGCTATAAGGGGCTAATCTTTATTCCCTTTGTCTAGACTCTAAATGGAACTAAAACCTTTGGGGAAAAATTTAAGTGACTTAAAGCCTGGAAATGCATTTTAAATGTACTGGTCACCAGTAAAGTTCTTCTAAATTCTAAAAGTTGGAGGTAATGTAATCTGCCTGACAACATTTGACAATCAGCATTTCAAAAGCTAGTTCATCAAAGATTCAATTCACCCAAGGGCCACTTTTGTCCCTTTCTAAATATGGTGTGCTTTAAAAAAAAAGAATAATTATTAGAAGCATATGCATAAAATTTGAGATATTTATGTAGAATGAAATGCTTTATAGTAGGTTTAAGAAATAAATAAAGAACTAGTTCCTAGGTTTTCAGAACTGCATTTAAATATTTAATCTGTCTCGGGCTCAACTTTCAACTGTTCCATGTGGAGGAATGAGGACTAAGGAGGTCCATGTTGGGGATAAGGAGCCAAGACCAGGGACTCAGCAAAGCACAAGTAGCCTAGAGGAACTGAGGAAGAGAATCAGGGACATACACCCTCTGAGAGACCACCAAGAGACCTGGTCAGGGGATAGAGCTGGTGCAGGGGCATGCAAGAGTGATGGGAAGGAGCAATGAGGAGTGAAAGGAGTTTGCAGGTTTCAGTCTCACTTTTCTTTATTTCTACCATACCACCCATGTGAATTTTTGTTGTATGTTGTATATTCCTTTATATGCACCCTATGCTCATTGCAGCACTACCAAAAAGAGATAAGACATGAAAACAACTTAAAATCCCAATGGAAAGGTGAATGGATTAAGAAATTGTAGAACCACAGTACTTAAAAGGAAAAAAATGGGGGAAGGAATAAGAGAGAGAGAGAGAGAGAGAGAGAGAGAGAGACAGAGACAGAGAGACAGAGAGACAGAGAGACAGAGAGAGACAGAGAGAGAGACAGAGAGAGAAAGAGCGCAGGAAAGTATCAGTTGTAGAGGTGTGTGTGTATGTGTGTGTGAGTGTGAGTGTGTGCACACGCTCGTGTGTTTGTAAACTGGGGACATTTGTGATGGGAGATGTGCACTTGTGACGGGATGGGTATTGAACATTGTCTTACTGAAACTCAACCATCAACAACTTTTTTAAAACTATGCCTCATGGTGATTCAATTAAATTTTTTTTAAAGGAAGATATGGGCTGTATATTGCTTGGAATTATATTCCATACAAGTGGGATCCTACTCAGCCATTTAAATGACCAAGTGAAATTTTTGGCAAATTTTTACGTGATCTCTGAAACAAAATGAATTGTTTGGTTACTTGGTTTACCCTTTAATTTCTTTTAGATTGATTACCAAATTGACCCTACTCCATTGGTAGCTGCCATGACTATATTCTAATAGCATTTGTGAGCCACAGGGACTACACTTGGCTCATATGAACAACATGAGAACTTGACTCTTGGCCTCTTATTTACAAGTAGATGCCTTTAGTCAGTAAATTATTGCAGGCCCCAAGGGATTTGAGTTTTTAAATTTAATTAAATTATTAGTTATCTTAATTTTTGTCTTTTGGGGCCATACCTGGTTGTGCTCATGGCTTATTCCTGTCTTTGTGGTCAGGAATCACTCCTTTCTATCCTTAGGGAACTGTTATGGTCTGTGGGGTCAAACTGGGTTCAACTACATGCAAGGCAAATGCTTTACTATCTCTACAGCCATTAAGTAGTGAGTTTTTAAAAATCATCTTTTGCATTTACCTCAATTCAGTTCAAATAGGATGGTTTCCAATCTTCTCAGCCAACATTTTTTGTTTTGTTTTGTTTTTGTTTTGGGGCCACACCTGCAGTGCTCAGGGGTTATGCCTGGTTATCTGCTCAGAAATAGCTCCTGGCAGGCACTGGGGACCATATGGAACACCAGGATTTGAACCAACCATCTTGGGTCCTGTCAGCCAACATTTTGATGACAATCTCAACTTCGAAAAATTAAAACTGGCTCAGACTCAAAACATTTATAATTTGCTCTCATTTCAGTAAGTTATATTCATTTATATTTTGCTGAGTTATTATTTTCCCTTTTAACACCATACAATTCCTTTATGTACCAAATGAGAGTTTATGGATGAGGAAATATACTGTGTTTTAATATTTTATATAGTCATAATTTATTCCACTAAGTAGATCAAATATATAATAATAGAGTGATTAGTAGATCAGGACTCATATTTTTTTCTTATGCAGTGCTAGAAATTAAACTCAGGGCTTCACACATACAAGGCAAGTTATCTACTGTCAAGCCACATTATTGTCCCCATAAATATTTTTTGAAAAAATATTTTAAAAATCACTACTAATAGAAAAGTCTAGAAATTTATAAAAATGAAGGAACTAGTAGAGTGAACTCACCAAACTTCAGGATTTCAAGACCAACAGATTTCCTCTGTAGCTTTCTACCCTTACTGATTATTCATCTTATTTTCTCCCAGAATATTTCAGGATGTATCTTTTAAGGACAGGATTTATATATCTATATCTAATTGTACTGATGTTTACTATATATAATATAGAGTTTAAATAATAATACAGTGGGTAGAATGTTTGCCTTGATTCTAAGTTCTATTCCTGGCATCCCCCAAGCACCTCCAGGGATAATTTCTGAGTGCTAAGCCAGGAGTCACCCCTAAACATAGCTAAATATGTCTCCCAAACAAATGTGTATATATATATATATATATACACAATACCTATCAACTATAAAACTATACAAATCTGACAATATCAAATACAAAGTTTTCTCTTTCTATTGTTGGTGATGTAATGATTTTTTAAAATATTTTATTCAAATTAGAATTCATATAACCAGGCTTGATTTTTTAAAAAAATTATTTAAAGCATTGTGATTTACAAAGTTAGTCATAGTTGAGTTTTATTTTTAAATTTTTTATAGTTGAGTTTTAAACCTGCCTTATTTCAGCACTAATCCCACCATCAATGTCAACCTCCCTCCACCAATATTCCCAGAGTCCACTGATGCCACTATCCTCTGCCACAACATCAGGCTTAAAATTTCATATTCCTTTTCTGCTTGGTCAACTATACTAGTTGTAATCTTTAGATGCTTAATATTTAATTGGTATCTATTCTAGGCTTGTACATATAAGCTGATTGGTTAGATGTGTGTTTAGCAAATGTTGTTGCTATTGATATTGTAATACTATAATGATATTAGTATTGTTGTTGTAATGACTTTTACTAATTTGGCATAGTGATACATTAGATTTAGGATTCATTTGGGAAGTTGCTGTGATCATTCCCAAACCTTAATTTAGAATGAGTTTTAGTTATGTTTTACCCTGTCGTATAATTGGCTACAACCAAACCACCCATACAACAGTTGGAAACATATTTATCTACAAGAAGTACTATTTAGATCAGCAATTCTGGAGCAAGCTTTTCCGATTTTAATTACACCCAGGGGAAAGAGTTGTACTCAGCAATATATCAAAATTTGGATGCCTCTGGAGTTCATTACCACACAATAACCACAGTATCTGTCATACCATATCGCTTATTTTTGCTTTTCTAAGTTTTTTTATTGACTGTATTAGATGTAACAGAAAACACGAAGAGCCCACTTTAATTGTAAGCACAGGTCCTTTACATATGAGGAATAGCTTATGTTTGTTTTTTAAACTAAAAAGATGCTTATATTCTTAATTTAACTTTTGTCCCAAAACTTGAAAATAATGCCTACAGACAATACTGATCCTCAGTTAACTTCTTGTTTTGTTTTGTTTTGTTTTGTTTGGGTCACACCCAGCACACTCAGGAGATACTTGGCTCTGTGCTCAGAAATTGCTCTTGCAGACTCGGGGGACCATATGGGATGCCAGGAATCTAATCTGGTTCTGTCCCAGGTCGGCTGTGTGCAAGGCAAATACCCTACTACTGTACTATCTCTCCGGCCTAATTAACTCCTTTTAAAAAGCTTCCAAACATCATTAAGCAAGCAATAAATATTCATTATAAAACCATTGAAAACTGTAAGTTGAAAAAAGAAAAATCACTAAAGATAACTTTAACTTGCTGTTCGTAAGACCTAAAAACAAATCACATACTTTTACATTAATTTTATAATTTTCAAATGTACAAACTCACATTAATATGTTTGTCACTGAACAATGTATTATGAACATTTTTCATAATTCACCTGGATTATTCTTTTATTGTTTCCTAATAGTTTACCACTTGACAGATATGATATAAATGAATTTAAACTGTCTCTAATTTATTGATCTTATTAAAATGTTATATAGGATGCATATATACTACTTGTCCTGTTCAATTTTTATGTAAATTTATAAATAGAAATTGTCAAAAAAAAGGGTAATTTTCTTTTGTTTCTTTTTTGGAGGGTCCAAACCAGGTGATGCTCAGCGCTCAGAAATCAGACACCAGGTATCAAACTCAAGTCTATCCTGGAACAGCCACGTGCAAGGCAAATGCCCTACTGCTGTGCTATGGCTCCGGCCCAAGGAGTTCATTTTTAAGTATGATGCACTTTAAAATGCTGTCCTACTTTTTTTTTCTTTTTGGGCCACACCCAATGACACTCAGGGGTTACTCCTGGCTATGTGCTCAGAAATAGACCCTGGCTTGGGGGTCCATATGGGACGCCGGGGATTGAACCACACTTGGTCCTGGGTCAGCAGCATGCAAGACAAATGTCCTACTGCTGTGCCATCGCTCTGGCCCCATCTACTTCATATTTTAACACTACAGGCTTTTATGCTGTAATTTAAAAGGTATTAGCCCCGAAACTTAAATATCACCATTTTTATCATGAAAAATGAAAGAATTATTTATTATATATACTTTGTACATATTTCTAGAATTTCTGTTTGTTCATTTCATGTGTTTTAAATATATTTTTTGGTCTGGTTAGTAAGTATTCCTTCTGTATACTGTTATTCTTTTGTTTTTAAAAATACTTTGACTACATAGCAAATTATTTTTTCAAATATATATATAAATATAAATATAAATATTTTCAGGCAAAATGTATAATCTGGAAGATGAAGTGATAATATAGCAGGTAGGGCATTTGCCTCGCAAGTATAAGACCCAGTTTTAATCCCAGACAATTCATATGGTCTCTGTGCTCTACCAGCAGTGATCTCTGAGCACACAGACACAAGACCTGAGCAAAAGACAAGCAAACAAAAAAGTATAATTGTTTCCATGATTAGAATTACAATGAAATTAATTTCATAACTCACTTTGTGAAGAATCAGCGCATTGAGCTCTGTAGTGAGGAGCCAAGGTACATCTCCTGATAAGCTTGTGTTGTAACATTCAGCTGTATTTGAGTGTCTTATCTGTATGAGTTGTATGTATTGCCTTAATAAATATTGATTACTTTCTCTGGGCCAGGCTCTGTGCTCTGAGCTAAGGATCCAACATTGACCCCTTACCTGAACAGGTAGACTTATTTATATCCTGGAATATGGAGGTAAGGTAAATCTATGAACAAATTAATTTTTAAAAAAAAATCGTCAAGGGGAGAAATAAGAAACCAATAAAATATGTTAGAATGACAGTGCAGTTAGGGGAGGTTAATCTGCTTTTAGCAGATGATCAGGGAGAGGAACAGATTTAAAATCAGCTAATATTTGGTTGTCTGTGAAGGCAAACAGATATAGAGTACTGATTTGATCATTTTTATGGAATTTTCACAGCCAAAAGTGGACATAATGGCACAAATTAAGCAAGGAGGATAGCAAGCAGGAGTTGAGATCCATGATGGGTTGGATCTAGATTATATTGGGATTAGTAATCTGGGAAAAAGCGTTTGGCTTTACTAATCATTGTGCCCCTTTGGAAAGCTATAAGCAAGTAAGGTAGATGGTCAAATTTTTTTGAAAGACCCCACCAGCTGCAGTGTGGACAATGGATTGTTGAGTGACTGAAGAAGATGGGAAAATGCTTGTTAAAAGGCTGCTGACAAGTCCACTGTGTAGAATAAAGTCAAGGATGCACCAAGCAACAGAAAATGAGAATAAGTCACACAGGAGCTTGAATACTTAACATAACAGGGTAAAGATATACTGTGACTTCCTAAGAGGTTGCTTTCCAAGCAGTCTCTATGCTCTTGCAGGACAAAGAAGAGGGTCAGCAGACCTGGGAAAGAACTAGGTGCAAAGTGACAGCAATGCCCACCCAGGAATCTCAGGGGGCTACTCTGAGAACATTGGTCTTATTTTATGGCACAGTACTCAATTGTTTTAAATCTTTCTTTGAATTTTTGAATAGCATGCCTATTAATGATTGGTAATATAATTTATACCTTTCTTTTCATGAGACTGGTGGCTACTGAGTCTGTGCTTCTAAAACAATACATATAATAAAAGTCTAGAAATCAATGATGTGAAAAATGCAAGCGTTTTTGTCAAGACCTTTTCATATTTTATGTTTTTCCCCTTCCTGTTCTTATCCTATCATTGCTGTGATGTGTAGGAGTTTGTACTTGGTTGTGATGCTTACTGGGATTTACACACTTGTGACATCCCAGTGACAGAGCTGGGAATTACACTCCATGATATTCTAAGAATCTAACTGTTTTACATGGTTTAGAAATTAAACACTAATTTACAAAGTTGTTCATAGTTGAGTGTCAATCATACAATGTTCCAGCATCAGTGTCAACATATTTCCAAATATGTTATTCCCTCCTCTCTCACACTGCTACCCTCAACTGCTTCTTTTACAGGCACATTTTACAATTTAGTTGCTGTAGTTTGGATTTCCTATTTTCAGTTGCTGGCTCTGTGCTTTATATACTCCATCAATCTGCCTGAACACCCTGCACTTGTCTTCATTACTTCCTGTCCACCTCTTTTTACTTCCCTCTCAATATCTTTCCTTCCCTATCTTTTTCTTATACTCTAGGTCAAAGGTCATCTAAGTATACTCCCCTTTACTACCTTATATTCCCTTCTGCTATTATACCACATCTTAGTGATATCATTGTGTGATTGTTCTTTTGGCTTCACTCAACATTCACTCCACTTTCAATTGCATGGTTGCATCATTCCTTGTAGTTGCATAGTATTCCATTGTGTATTCAAGTGTTCGTTTGCATATGTGTGTCTGTGTGTATATCACACACATTCATAGTTCACTCATCTGTCATTTGGCATGTGAGGTTCAGTATTTGGGTTACTTCCAAGAAAGCTCAGAGCTAACTCCAATCTCTGTGCTCTGGAATCAAACATGGTGATGCTGATGATCAAATGGGAATCAGATGCATGAGGACAATTGCCTTACCTTTCACCTGTACTGTTTTTCTGGATTACTGGGGAGCATTTTGAAAGAGTTTTTAATGCAGAATAAAGACATAAATTAAACGAGAATAGGTTTCCAACCCAGTCCTTTAAATCTGCAGGAGACAGATGTACTTTCTATACATTACAAGCAAAGGACTTAGGAAAAAGAATCATTTTACATTACACTAAAATCTCTAAAGAAAACAATGACTTCTTTTCTTAACTAACACTTTTCTTAGTTTTTTCTTTCCCATTTTTTTTTGATCAAAGTGGATACATATCTTTCATAGTAATATTTTAGGTACATATTAACATTGAATCAGGGGAATTCCCACCTCTGAAATTGACCTCCCTCCTCCCCACATTTCCAACATGCCTCCGATACCCCCTCCCTTATCCCCCCGGGCTACTAGTATAAGTGATCCCCTCTGTATCTAGCTTGTTGTAGATTGGGTATCGATTCTGTTGTCCTGGGCTTGGGTTTGGTGATTAAGTCTGATTATTTTTCTTACTATTTAATGATCATACAGTTATTTGGACTTGGTACCCTCTGTTATTTCCCTCTCAATTTGAGGGCAGAGTGAGATGGTTCTAGTTATGTGGTTCTGTTTGAAAAAAGAAAGAAGAAAAACAAACAAACAAAAAAATAGAATGGGGTAAAAATGTCACAGGCCAAAAGTGGGCAGAGTCCTTTTTGAGGATCTAAACATCTGTTTTGAGAGAAGAAAGGGAAAAAGGATGAGGACCACCACAACAATACAAAAAAAAAATCAAACAAGAAATCCAATGAGCACTACAGCAATAGACACATGCACCACACAATAGTCACGCTTCTAAAAAAAGTCAAAACGGAGCACAAAAGAAGAAAGGAAACAACAACGACAATAATGAAACCAAAAAAAGCAAAAAAATAAAATAAAATAAAATAAAATAAAAAAAAACAGCACAAATTTTAGGTGTTTTGTTTTGTTTTGTTTTGTTTCCTTCTGCATAGGCACAGTAAATAATGGAGAAATTAGAAAGAGAATTCCCTTGGCTTACGTGATACAGGGTTTCTCCACCCTTTAAGCATGTTGTCATGGGATTAACTACAGACTCCAAGTGTGTTCATTTACTCTCCCCTAGATCCTTCTGTGGTGTATGGGAGACATCTGCTCCTCATGAATGATAAAATCAGACCTCTGTATCTAGAGATCTTGGTATCTACACAGGTCAAGGAATGGAGTTTACGAAGAAGTATTTTTATTTTTATTTTTATTTTTTTTACGGCTCTAGAAGTTCAGCTCCTTCACTGTCGTTTTAATCAGTGTTCCGTGGTTGTTGGTTTTGCTCGTTGTGCTGAACATAAGATGGAGCCTGGAATGGCATCTTTCGTTATGCTTCCAGGAGACCCGTTCAGTTGCAGTTGCAAAGACTTTTTTTTTTTTTTTTTTAAGGAAGAAAGGTATCTGGGGCCGGAGCAGTGGTGCAAGTGGTAGGCCGTTTACCTTGCACGCGCTAACCTAGGACAGACCACCGTTCGATCCCGCGGTGTCCCATATGGTCTTCCTACCCAGTAGAAATTTCTGAGTGCATAGCCAGAAATAACCCCTGAGCATCACCGAGTGTGGCCTAAAAAAAAAAAAAAGGAAGAAAGGTATCAACTCCTTGATGGTTGAGAAGCACTTGAGAAGTACTGATGTCAAACTAATCTGAAATGCCACTGTATAATTCAGAACCTCTTGGGGGAGGGCTTGGGATATAGGATTAGAATTTCTCATACAGAAATTCTTGACTGAGAAAGTCCCAGAAAATGATGACAAGTTTAGGTCAATCTTGGAAACTGAGGCAAGTACATCGACCTAAAATTTCAGGTTCACCTTGCTTTTTTGTGGACTGGAGAATTTTTGTCCTCCAGTAACCTTCAATTTTTCCTCACTTGAATTTTGAGCTTAGTTTGGTCTCAGTACCAGAGAAGTATTAATGTTTCCTCCTGGGTTTTATACGAGTTTAATGCATGTCTAGGTGAGAAGTGTTTTGTAAGCGATAAATTCTTATGTACATGCAAATCAGTTAAATTGTGTAATTTACCCTAGAGATGGTTTACACTATGTTCATGGTAATGGTCTGTTAAAAATATCCATCTGTGGCCTGAAGGTGAGAAAATTGTGAGAAAATTATAATGTATCTTTTATTTTACAGTTATTTGTTTTTGTAGATCTCACAGAATAACAGAGTGGACAGATTTATTTCCTTCCTCCTTCCCCATCTCGCTCTCTGTCTCTTCACAAATATTTATTAGTGCCTGGCAAGGTCCCTGTCCTCAGAGAACTTGTAGTCTAGAGGGAGAACATTAATAACACAAATTAAAACTACAATTCATCTGAGTGAAGTTTCTAAGTGTTAAACTGCCACAGCATGAAAGCAGAGAAAATGAGAAGCCATCAGGCAATAGCCAGGCTGTTCCAGACAGGGTGCTGGGGAAGGATTCTCTGTGGATGATTTCCCATCAGCGACCTGAATTAATAAAACAAACAAAAACAAAAACAAAAGTGATAGGGAACAGAGAAAGACCTGAATAAAGTGTATTTTATGCTTTATTTTATTTTATTTATTTATGTTTTAGTGGGTAGGAGTAGCAGAGTCAGGAGTCAGTCTTGCACACCTTCCCACCCCCTAACCAATAAAACATAAATAAATTAAATAAAGCATAAAGTCTTCATTTTACAGATTCCTTTTATGTGTGTGACTCTCCAAAAAATACCAATTAATTTGTGTTAGCTTGATTATTCATATATAACTCAAGGGGGTGAGGGAAAATATCCTTAAGCCAGCTTAAGGAAAAATAGGATGTTATTTTGATTGAAGTGGATTTGTGAGGGGAGGAGTGGGAGAGGGTGAGATTAGAGACAGTGGGGCCCATTGGTCACAGGGCATGCAGGAGTTCCATAGCCCAAGTGTGATAGGAATTTGCTTTCAAATAAGCACATTTGTGTCATGTGTCCAGTGTGAATGAGTTTGCATAGTGTATGGAGGATAAATAAACAGTCAAGCACATTGTCCTAAAGCTCCGATACAGACCCCTATTCCAGACTGAGCTGACAGATCTGTTACTAGTGTGGCCTCCAAACAGCTTGTTCCAAGAGAAGCTCTTTCTTCTGTCTCAATGCATCTGTGGTGCTCAAATATTTGCTTCCTTTGAGCTGGAATCTTTTTTTGATGGTAGCAATTCTGAGTTGCAGGTCCTCATCCTTGAAATTATCAATGAAAAGAGAGATAGGGATAGGGGATTCCTAAGATTTCTCAAGTTTATTGGGTCTTAATCTTAATCTAGTCTGATTAAAAGATGGACTTTTCTTATTCTAACCAATCAAATTTTGTCATGCTTAATATCATAGAAGGGAAAAAGAGGTGAATATTTATGGAAAAATCTGGATAGCTTGGCAGAAAGGGGTAGGGGACTTAATTGGAGTCAGCACCCAGAATTTTATTTTTTATACATATCTTTAAGAACCATGATTAAAAACATGTTTGTAGTTGGGTTTTAGTTATGTAAATAAAAGAAAAAGAACACCCCCCTTCACCAGTGCAACATTCCCACCACCATTGTCCTCTATCTCCCTCCTCCCCCACCTCTTGGCTGCACTCAGGATAGGCATTCTATTTCTCTCACTCACTATTGTCATGGTAGTTGTCAGTGTAGTCATTTCTCCAACTGAACTCACCACTTTTTGTGGCAAGCTTCATGTTGTGGGCTGGACCTTCCAGCTCTCATCTCTATTGTCTCTGTGTATTATTAAAATAATGTTTTTACTTTTCTTAAAACCCATATTCTGTGTCTATCTCTCTCCTTCTGACTTATTTCAATAAGCATAATAGATTCCATGTCCATTCATGTATAGAAAAATTTCATGACCTCATCTCTTTTAATGGCTGCATAGTATTCCATTGTGAATATGTACCACAGTTTCTTTAGCCATGCATCTGCTGTCAGGCATCTGGGTTGTTTCCAGATTCTGGCGATTGTAAATAGTACTGCAATGAATCTAGGTGTGCAGAAGGCCTTTTTGTATTGTGTTTTTATATTCCTAGGGTATGTCCTTATTGATAGTATTGCTGGATTATATGGGAGCTCAATTTCCAGTTTAGTGAGGAATCTCCATATTGTTTTCCATAAAGGCTGGACTAGATGGCATTCCCAACAGCAGTGAATGAGAATTCCTTTCTCCCCACATCCCCACCAGCACTGATTGTCCTTAATCTTAGTGATGTGTGCACAATGGTATCTCATTGTTGTTTTGACTTGCATCTCCTTTATGATTAGTGATGTGGAGCATTTTTTTCATGTGTCTTTTAGCTATTTGTATTTCTGCTTTTGAGAAATTGTCTATTTATTTCTTCTCCCCAGTTTTTAATGAGGTTAGATGTATTTCTCTTGTTAAGTTCTGTCAGTACTTTGTATATCTTAGATATTAGCCCCCAGAATTTTAAACTAGATCAGGATTAGTCAAACCAGAGCCCCTGCCTCAAGGCAGCCTGCTTCTTATTTAGTATAGTCCTTGAGTTAGGAATGACTTTTACCTCCAATTTGTTGTTGTGAAGGCTGGAGCAATTGTACCTGAAGGCACTTGATTTGGATGTGCTCACCCAAGTTTGATCCTCAGCAACCCTTATGGTCCTCTGAGCACAGCTAGGAGTAATCCCTGAGTCCAGAGCCAGGAAGAAGCTCTGAGCTTAGGTGTGGCCCTAAAAACAAACAAACAAACAAACAAACAAAATCCCAATTTGTTATAGTTGTTGTTTTGGAGCTATTACTGGTCTAGTGCTTAGGTTTTACTCCTGGTTATATGACTTTGTTGTACCAGGGAGCAAAAACAAAGCAAAGCATATGCTCCAGCCTACTGAGCTAGTTTCATGGCTACTACATTTTAATTTGAATTATTTTGGCTAGTCTCCCCTATACCTTCCCCAGGAGGCTCTATCCCTGGAAATACCAGTCAATTTTGCAGCCTGATGGTCATGTGCTTGGACCCAGTAAGGCGGTGTGCTGCTTGTGTCCTCTCAAAGCTGCCAGCTCTCTTCTACCTACTTTATATAAGTCACCTGCAACACCAGAAATGTACTCCCAAGCTTGCCCCAACTCGAGCCCAAGCAACTCTAAATTTATACTGCTTTTATAGCAGAAGTCTCAGGGAAACGGTGTGTGTGTGTGTGTGTGTGTGTGTGTGTGTGTGTGTGTGTGTTTGGGCCACACATGGTGATGCTCAGGGATTACTCCTGGCTATGCGCTAAGAAATCGCACCTGGCTTGGAGAACCATATGGGACACTGGGGGATCAAACCGAGGTCCATCCTAGGTCAGCTGTGTGCAAGGCAAACACCCTACCACTGAGCCACTGCTCGCCTCCCCTCCCACCCCCAGGGAAACTTCTGATAGATCTGACTTGAAACTATAGCTCAAGAATGGAATGGCTCTCTGGGAATGGAGAGTAAGTGTTCTGTTTTATCATCGTGGATGAGGTGCTGGGCTTGTATCTAAGCTACTCATGCTTGAGGACAGATTGCTCCACCATTGTGTGTTGGGAAATTCCCCATTATAAAAGATGCTGGAAGATAAAAAGCATCGGAAATTTGCTAAAATACCACATTTGAAATTGAAAACAACAACATATGAACATTTTATTGTAATAGACATTTGCCAAACTCTCAACTTTACATAATAAATTATGGATCTTTTTGGGTTTTGATACTGGTTTTTACTTTTAGTTGTTTTATTTCAAAATTTGAAGACTCATTAAGAATATTGTCTGTGATAAGCAGTAATCTTAGTAAACTAGATACCTTTTCCTCTCCAGGGTGAATCCAGAGAATCTCTGCCTGTGTATCTAGTTGAAGCATGATACAAAAGGGAATGTTTTCTTTGCAAACAGCTTTTCTGAGAGAACAGTTGCTTGGGCAGTTTTTAGGAGTAATGGGATTTAGCTGTGGTGGAAAACACACGGGGCCCAAGTACCTGATGAAACTTGTCAACACTTTGAATTCTACATCTGTTGTTGATCACACTCTGGGGCTTGTTAATATGTTTATGATCATGTTGCCACAATGGAAAACACCAAGTTAAATTGTCATGTCTAGTCAGGTAGGGCACCAGGTTCTTCATGTATATTTGATGACAAACAATGCCACTAAAACATGGCTGGGTTATTTCATTAACGTAACTCATAGAAAGCCTTGTGTTTGGGTTTGCGTTTCTTTGTGCCCCAGGCATAAGCAAGGAGAAGAATTCCAGATATTTAAGCCAAGAAAGTGGCATAGTAATTAGCTCCCCCATTAACAAAACATCAGTTCTGTGTGAAGTGCTAGTTAGGTTTTCAAGGTTGTCATCTCTCATCTGGTTAGCAGGAGAACAGAAGTGCTCGCTTTTTCTATCAACTGTGCTAGGGTTCAGGTACTTGCTAAGCACCCCTAGTTATTAAAATAGAAAAATTAACTGGGGACTTGTACTATTACATTGCAATTAACAATTCATATCAACGTTGAAGTAAAGCTTTGTTTATAGATATTTTACTTTTTGAAGTGAAACAGGCTTTATTCAAATAATTACAGAGGAAGAGGATTGAGAGGATAAGAAAAGGAGACAGTAACAAGTTTGAGAGAGAATGTAGTGGCGGAGAGAGCCTAAAATAAGCCTTTTTAAACAATAAATTAATATGGGTATTTCACCCGCATCTGTATTGTCTGTCCTCCACTAACACCATTTTCCTTTAAATGGGTTTTGACTGAAATCACAAGGGCCAGTTTGAACATACAATAATCTACGATGGGGCCGGAGAGATAGCATGAAGGTAAGGCGTTTGCCTTTCATGCAGAAGGTCATCGGTTCGAATCCCGGCGTCCCATATGGTCCCCCGTGCCTGCCAGGAGCAATTTCTGAGCATGAAGCCAGAAGTAACCCCTGAGCACTGCCGGGTGTGACCCAAAAACCACAAAAAAAAAAAAAAAAAAAAAAAAAAAAAACCAAAAAAACAAAAACCAAACTACGATGTCTCATTAAAATAATTTAAAATGTTTTCTCAAAAAGACTAAGAGCCATTTAAAATAATTAGAAAAAATAAGCACTAAATTTAGAATTGCAATTCATACTTATAAAATTTATGCAACCAAATTCAGTAGTCTTGGACCTGTGGGTGACTATGTTGCTCTGCTATTGCAGTGTTTAAAATGCCTAGGAGAGTGTCTGATATAATCCAAGTGCCATATAACAGGTACTTAAAACTACAGATCATCCCATACACATCTATATCCATCTTGTTATAAATAAGATGATACAGTGGAAAAGACCCTTGGGGCTTGAGAGATAGAAAATGGGGTAAAGCACTTAGTTTAGCATGCAGGATATCTAAGTTCAGCTAACCTAAGTTCAATTCCTAGTACCACAGAGTTTCCTGAGCACAACAGGAGTGACTCCTCAGCAAAGTCAGGAGTAAGCCTTGAGCACCAGTAGGTGTACCCTAAAATGCTTCCTCCCTTCCCCATATAAAATGAAAGATCCTTAAAATACAGAATCTTTTATGAATGACAGCTAATTATCTAGTATGCACAAAATGCCTCTTTTGAAGTGAAACTATGACATTTATTAACCTAAAGCATTTTACCCATAGGATATAGGAAATGTGCTTTGTGGAGTGATATTCTTATTTCCTCTTATTAATGCTTTATTTTCTCCTGAGAACTATTTTTTATTGTCTTCATTAATGATCTGGACAAGGTAGAGGGATTTAAGCAGATGGTACCCATGGCTGGTCTTTTACTTTCAAACAGTTAAGAGAAAAATGAAGGCCGGATAAAGTTGTAAAGCTGGAAGGCATAAGATCCCAAGTTGAACTGCTCCCTGGTGCATTTCAGATGCTTTATTTGGGAATGGTTCCTACCCTAATGGTTGCTCGAAAGATCACATTAGTAATAACTCTCTCAGAAGAAGCACTAGGTAGAAAATGAGTACCCAAATGAGACAAATACTAAGGCTGTGTTTAAGAGCCTTGACTACAGGTAAAGGAGGAAATGAAGTGTAATGGAGAGAAAGGATATGGATGGATTTTCATAAGAACAATTCAAATAGTATAACCCCAAGTGTATAAAACAAAACCAGAAGTTTCAAAGAATTTTTGAGCAAAATGCACAGTGGACTTTTACTATTTGGGCTTGCATAATAACGAGTCTTAAGTTTCTTTACCAGAGGCTCAGTGAGCTTGAGAATGCCCATATTTTGTCCTCCCCCAACACCCAATTCCTACAGCAATGCCTGACAATGCTTAATAAATATTTGATGAATGAATATATAATTTTGGAATCAAAAATCTTATGTCTCAAATTCTGCTTAATCTTGAGCCTGAGTTATTAAACGTAGGAAGACATAATTCTCAGAATAATGAAGCTTGTGAAAGAAACGTTGCTTTTCTGTATTTTTGTTATTTTTAGTGTCATTCATTAGCAATCTTTTTCCACATTCTCAAACTTCTTATGCCCTTTTTTCACATAAGGACTATTTGCAAATATGTGCAAAAGTGTTGCTCAGAGAGAACAACTTTCCTTTTATGATCTACCTAGACTTTTGACAGTCTGAACACACACTTTGAATAATTAATTTTTTTTTCAGATTTGTGTAACACCTTTCCACTGGAGAATATTGTTTTGGCTTGAGAATTTCCACATTTTCTGTAAACAGAAAAAAAATGATTCTCCTTTGTGGCAAGGACCTGAAAAAAGACTTATTCCCAAATAGGTCTCATTAAGATACCAACGTCAGCATATATCCCAAGAGTGTCTCTCTGCACTGCTCTGCAGCAAGCCCATCTGTCTTTTGAATGTTGGTGTAACCGTTCAAGTCATCTTTTAAGTTAATACATAGTAGTAAGAAGCTAATGTAGCAGACATGTTAAAGCAATATGTTTTTATAGATGTCTGCTTGTCAGATTTGATGGGGTTGGACAAAGAAAATGGTAAAGGAAAACCTCACTGTAAAAATAGTGTTTACCTTTACAATTAATATCCCCAATAGTAAAGGGAAAAGCCATCATAAACAGATGATTTAAAACAAGGAACATGCTCTTGAATGCTCATGTCATGTGATATGGCCCAGATCTCAAATTTATTGTCAGTGAAATAAGAAGATCGAGCTTACTTGTGCTCCTGGTACTATGCTAGATTAAAAGAATAATGTCTTGAACTTCCTCCTCTTTCTTTGACCTCTTCTCATAAAGTATCCAGGTTCCTAAGCACCAAGAGAGTCAGCCACCATTTTTCAAGCCAGTTGAACATTTACTATAAACAAACCTTGCAGTTCCCTGCATGCCTATGGGTAAAACCTTGCCAGAGTATTTTATATTGAATAACAGTTGAACATGATCATTATTTTTGGACTTCAAAATTATCTTAGTAAGTGCTATAAATTTAAGATATGCTAATAAAAGTGAACAAGTATTATCTGTAAAGCGAAGTGGAATATGACAAGGAGAATTTGATTTATTTTTAGATCTCTTCTAATCACAAAAGAGTTTAAGGAGAATATTCATATTCTCCACTAGTAAATAAAAAAATATTACCTACCAGGCCTATTTCCAAAAGATATAAGGATCAAATGATATAATTATATTCAAATATTATAAAATAATTTAAATATAAATATATATTTAATTTATAGAATATATAAGTTAATATAATTAAAATTGTGTGCAAGTTACTATCCCAAAGCAGTAAATCAGTACCATATCTGTAATAAAATAATTATTTTAAATAAATTAAATTATAAATAATAATTAATAAAATAATTTATGGTGATAAATAATGGTAAATATTTTAAATATATCTTCCATTGTATTATTCTAACCCTCAAGTCCAGAATTAAGGCTTTCATGTTTACCAGCAATTTAGAAATTTTAAAATAACACAGGGACTCTATTCAGTGGGATATGACTAGCTCAAAGTATCACCCAGTCAATTCAACCTAAATAATGGGATAATTGTGTTATTTGATGAAATAAGAAGTCTAGAATGATGGAAGGATCAAACAGGATTATCTTTGTCATTTCTAACTCTGCTCACTCTCAGATCCTCCAACACAATTACCAAAATAAAAATGTTTCTTGAGTGGGAGCTTCCAACAGGCTTTACCTCATGACTCCTGACAAGAATGGTATTACATATGCAGTCAGTACCAAGCAGAATAGGATTAGCTGAACTAGATTAGACAAACCAGGATCTGTGAGAGGACAAGGGCCTGAGAGAGTAGATAGTCACTCAGAAAGAAGGATTGGGAAACAAACATTGGGTCAATATTCAATAGAATTCACTCTACCTAGATCTGGGTCCATAGATTCTGTCTCTCTATTTCCCAATTAAAAAATTATTTACTGTTAATTTTCTTCCTCTTAATTGACTCATGTCTTTACTATTTTTCTGAAAGTGATTCTTGAGCTTCAATTAATCTTGCAAAGATTCAATTTTATTTTGCAAAGATTCGTCTAGCTATCACAAATTTAATATTTATAATACAAATAAAAAAAGAGTACTAGCTAAACTCCAAATACATTCTTGATCTTAGTAATATTAATGTTTTTCCAGGGTTATCCTTTTAAAACAGATTTTCTTTTTAATCCTCACCCCTTGGATGTGGGCAGGTTTAAGCCTGCTTTTACCAAGAATGTATAGTTAAGTGATATGGTGTTTTCTGAAAAGAAGCTCAGTCACTGACATATACATATACATATATTACACAGGAAGTTTGCTCTGAGTGTCTTGCTCTGAGTCACTATATAAGAAATCTGACTTCACTGAGGCTACCATGGAGAATCCTTGTGGATAGTTTCTGTAAAAAGACATTGAAAATGAAGAAAGAAGAGGAATATATAATGGAGAGAAGGGAGTAGAGAAAAGAAGAGGAAATGGGAAGATAGGAATGGATGGGGTAGGATAAGAGAAGTGGAGGGTAATGGAAGGGAATAAGAAGAGAGTTACACCATAAGCCCCTACCATTAGTTATGATGGCCTTAAAGCCAGACATGAAAGTGAGGAACTTCCAGGTGATTCTTGGTCTTAATCATCAAGTTGACACAGTCATTTACTTGTTCCCAGAAGAGTTTATGGGTGTAGACAGGACATTACTGCTGCACCCTGTTTAAATTCTTGACCCTCAGCATTCATGAAGGTGTCAGAGTATGTCTTTTGAGGAGAATCACAATAAAATAACCCATTTCAGATGCTATTCCATTCTGCTCTTCTCCTACAGAATGGTGGGATATGTCTTCCAAATGAGTCCAGCCTTGTTCATCTCAGGATAGGTGACAAAGAATTAACTAGCCAGATTATTCCAGTTTTAGCCGCTCATGTTATTCAAACATTAGACTTCCTATGGAAACCTTAGGACCCATAAAATAAAGACAAAAATTCCACTGTTCCGACTAAATTCTGGATTTACAAATCTAATATAGTATAGTAAAATGTACAGTAGTCTTGTTTACTGTATATGCAAGGGTTTTCCGATAACGCTACCTCACAGTGAATCCAATTAATTAGTTTTGAATTATGTGGACTTTATTCACTTGTTAAGACACTAAGGTTTGGGTGGCTTTTAATGAATTCACATACAAAAAAACAGAAACTTCATCACATTTGAAAACAACTCACTTCCATTTCTTTCAATTCTTTCCTATCAAAAGTTTTATTTTCTAAAATCTAATTTTGTTATATTTTTAAAATTTATCATCTTTAACTTATTCTCACTATTTCTGATTTTTCCCTCCAGAAATTTATCTTTTTGCTAAATAAATCCAATAGTGTTTTAATTGATGCTCTTCCCAGCCCTTTCTTTGACTATTTCTCTGTGTTCCCTGTCCCGTCTCTATCATACAGCCCATAGCTTTGTCTAGGTACACAGAAAACTGATCATTCATGTATCCCAGCAGATAGCTATGCCATGACTCACTGGTGCACATGGAATTACATTGAAATTTATTGTGTGACATTCAAAATGCCTAAATTTATTTTTTAATTTTTGGTGCACACCTCGCAGTACTCAGGGATTTCTTTTGGGTCTGCACTCAGGAATCACTCCTGGAGGGCTCAGAGGACCATATGGGATGCCAGATTTGAACCTGGGTTGATCATAAACAAGTGTCCTACTCACTGTGCTATCGCTCTGGCCCAATGCCCAAATTTTTGTGCCTCATCTAGAACATAGAGTCACTTTGCTCCTCTTTACAAACACTTCTTGTCTTCTCAAGACATGGCTTTTCTTCTGAGTACCCTTCTCCAGGGCCCAGTCCTCAATGTCCACTTCAAATCCTCTTTTTTCCAACAAGGTCAAGAGACAGGTTCTAATCATTTATGGGCAGAAGTTGTTTCCTATCACTAGATTTTATTCCTGATCCAACAAAGGATTTAGTATATCTGCACTTGCAGTGCAGTGATCTTTGTGTATGGTCTGTCGCCTTTCACTATGACTTTACCTCCCAGAAATGTAAACTCTGTTTTATTCATCTTAAAATTTCTAACATGGAAAAGATATATCCATTACCCAATAAATGTTTGCCAAAATGTTCTATTCTTGGGAGATTTATGTACTATATAGAACTCTTCAAATGATTCCTTATATTAGTTTTCCTGGGTTGTTATGACATAGGAACACAACTTGGTAGACCAGAACATGAGAGATATTCTTGTCTCTTAGTTTTAGCAATTAAAATTCTGAGACTGAGGTGTTGGTAGCTCTGTATGCTGAGCTCTTAAAAGATCTGCTTTTCATATTGTAAACAGATAGTTAGTCAAGAAGATACTTATAAATACCAACAGAATTGGTTGGTAGATGGTGTATCAGTTTGGGAAGCTTGCTACCTCTTATGTTAGTGTGTCTGTATTGGTCATGATTTGTATTCCCACTTCTTTGTATTCCCACTTTCCAGTCTCTTCAATGATGCCCATAAGGATATTCACTGACACTAGGGAAAGTATTACTTCCAAATTTACATATTAAATAACTAATCTTACTGAAAGACCAAAGGGTTTGCCCTGAGCAATGGATCTGTACTGTTTTACTACAGGTAATGTGTATGGTTGGGAGGTGAGAACTCATCAGTTGTAAAAAAATAATAAAAAGGTAATCAGTATTTTGGGGACATACTAGGCTGACTTGAATAAAATGAATTCTGTATGGATTTGATGGCAGATGCTTCATAGTGGGTCACTTTCAACTGAGAACATAGAATGATCATTGACTGAAATGATACTGGGTTTTTGTTTGTAGCATAGTACTTTTCCAATTGGATAAGATTTCTTCCTGAAGGTTGGCATAGGTTTTGTTTTATTTATTTATTATTTATTTATTATTCATTTTTGTGAGTGAGGAGTCAGACCAGAAAGATAGTATAGCAAGTAAGGTGCTTATCTTATATTGCCAATCGAGCACTGAAACCCTGAAAACCACTGGGTATGAGACACTACGTTTTCAGAAGCAATATTTACTTTATTAAAATGACCTATTTAATATCCTTCAAATATAAAGAACATCACATGTAAGGAAGGTGAAAAGAAAACATTTTGTTAAACATAGGTATATGAAAAGGCTAGGTAGAGAGCTTACACTAGAAATGTTGTAAGTGCCAGAACTGAACTAAACTAGAAGAGGGATTCATGTATTCATATATTGGATCCAGGTATACTCTGTAAGATTGTTTAGGAATGGTTGCCAATCCATATTCCTGATTTATGATCAACTGCAAAGACATTAAAAATACTGCACTGACATCCTATGGGTTGGTCTCCAAGATGTTCAGGGATGTTCACTTTTTCCGATGTGTCATGGGTATTTGGAATGAAGGTCACGTGAGGCTCTCTGGGTCTTAGAAGAAATTATTACCATAACCACAAATAATGCAAATTACCTCAATTTAGGAACTTCAGCAAAAATAACCTTTTTACTGAAGAAACCCTTGTTAAATCAGGGCAAACATGTAGTGACAAAGTTTTGTCACATGAAATCACCTCTTCTTTGTCATGTAAGACCCCCTCCTTTCTTCAATCCCAATCTCCTTTCCTTGGTAGAAGAGTCACCCTCCTGGGTTGACCCATTTAGAGTAGCCATGTGCTTTTGCTTTTTATCTAATTTCGTCTTTTTTTTCTTCTACTAAGGTGCCTTTTGTTAATTGGTTTCCTAGTCCAGAGCCAGAAGAACCCAGAGGAATGGGGAAACATTCTCCCACAGCCTGACAAGCTCCAGGCCCCACTTCTGTTGATTTAAAAAAAAAAATCATGTCAGAGAAGAGAAGGCACGTGGAAACTGGCTCTTTCACTGGCTGCTGTTTTCAACTACTTTCCTGTTGGGTTCCTGCTATGATTCCAGAGGTTTGAGACTTGAGAAGCCTTTAAACACTAAGTTGAAGATCTTATTTGAGTAGTGAAATAGCTCACTACAACTTCCACTGTATTGATCTGACCTCTGTGTTACTATTCTACAGCCAGTTCCTCTTCCTCACCACCCATTCTTTCTCTACTACATACCTTTCTTTCTGGACCATTCCTTTATCTATGCTGATTTTCCTTATTTGGAAAAACTTGTCATATTCTTTCTACCCATAGAAATTTAGTTTTCATCAACCTAGAGTTTGCCCCCCTTACTTTGTTTTCTTCTGCATCCTGTTACCATTTACTAAATTTTTGGTTCACCGCTTTGTCATTTTGTTGTTACTTCTATTTATTTTATCTCTAACACAAAAATATCCCAATGACTATGGTAATCTAGGCACTAAATGTTTTAAAGTCTTTTTCTCATTATATAAACGCCTTTCTAAAGCCTGAAAATGGAAACAAAAGGGAACAAGAACTTATCACTCGGTGAGATCAATAGAGCAGCTGAAGAGATTCTCACCTTTATGTGAGTCCTGCTCCCTGCAATCTGGCAACGGCAGGGATGTTAATAGTGCAGATGGGAGTGGAAAATAAGAATTTAAAACAGTTCCTTCTAGGCAGTCTCTGGAAGTATGAATTCCTTGCTTCTTATAATTTATACCTAAGAATCTGTTGCTGAATCAATGCCACTTATTTAAGGGTGGTGCAATTATCTGGAATAAAGAACTTGTATTAAGCTGGTTTTCTGAGACAGCATTCTCCTCTTTGGTGAAGAAATGCTCACACTTGCTCTCAGTCTGGCAAGGGATATAGAATGGAGATCGTTATGCACACTGATTTGTATACAAAGGAAGAAGAAGCAAGAAGAAAGGAGACAATATGAATTTGTTCACTGTCGAAAAGGACATCACTGGAGACGGACTACAATAGGGTCAGACATTTTTCAAGGACATAATGCAAACTATTCTGAAATGTGTATGGAACCACAAAAGACACTAAATGGCGAAAACAATAATAAAAGAAAAGGAGAAAAATAAAAGCACTGTAACTCTTGCTTTAAACTGTATTAGAAAGCAATGATAAATAACATCTAGTGTGATATTGGAGCAAAAGCTTGTTCTTTTATGAAACATAGACCAATTAAGCATCAAGATGTTGTTCAACCCAACACCAAAAAGCAAACTTTCTAATTTTTTAAACAGGCAAAGAATTTGAACACAAAATATCAACCTTTTCCAAATAAGGCAGACAGATCACTCAGACACATAATAAATGCTCAACATCACTTAAAAGAAAATCAAAACAATGTAATACCACCCCAAACTTATGAGAATGACTTAATAGCAAAAATTATATGAAGCATCAACTATTGCCAGGATGGGGAGAAAGAAGAACTCTGTATGTCCATGGAGGAAACGTAAATTAGTGCATCTCTATATGAATCTAGATGGAAGGGCCCAAGTGAGTAGATGCTTGCCTGGCATGCAGCCAATCTCTGATCCCCTGTATCATTTTTGATCCCTCAAACTTGTCAGTAGAGACCCCTGAGTGCAGAGCCAATGTTAAGCCCTGAGCACTGCTGGATGTGGTTCAAAACAAAAAATAACCCAAAACAAAACAAACAATAGTGATAGAGATATAGGCATATATTATAAGAACATAAAAAATACCATTTAAAAGAATCTTTTTATTTTTTGGTTTTTGGGTCACACCTGGCAGCACTCAGGGGTTACTCCTGGCTCTATGCTCAGAAATCGCTCCTGACAGGCTCAGGGGACCATATGGGATGCGGGGTTCAAACCACAGACCTTCTGCAAGCAAGGCAAATGCCTTACCTCCATGCTATCTCTCTGGCCCCTAAAAGAGTATTTCTATCCATGTTCATGACAGCATTATTCACAATCATCAAAACATGGGATCAGACTCAATGTTGATTGATAGCTGATTGGATATAGAAGGTGGGACCTCCTATAATAGCATATAGTACTCTGCCTTTAGGAAGAGCAAGAGTCTTTTGAGCCCTAAAAGGTAGGATTTCAGTTGAGCATGCTCTGTGAAAGAAGCAAGAACCAAAACAAACAAACAAAACTATGAAAATTAATGACTTTACTGATAAAACATGAATAACTTAAATAAATAACGAAGACAAAACTTGGCATAAACGATGGTGATCACCACTGGGAAAAGTGGGGTGACAAGGGAGATAAATGGAAAGGTTATCTTGGTGGTGGGTAGAGGAATTCTGATGTTGAAGTGGTGAGTATGAACCATATCTAGAGATGTGAAGTGAAATGCCATAGGACTATAAGCAAATGACATATATAAGCAAATAATATACAGAATTAGAGATATACCTGCAGCAAAAACTTCATTGTTTGATTTAAACTGGACTTGACACTCGAACTGGGTCACACTGCCAGTATTTCAAGAAGTCATCAGGAATGCAAGGGCAGTCTTTAAAGGACTGATAAAAAGCAATTTTACTGACCCTATACCTCCCCCCCATTTTTTGTGAAGTTTTTTTTATGGTGAATCATGGTGAATTCACGCTTGAGTTTCACTTGTACAATGTTCCAACACCAATCCCTTCACAATGTCCACTTCCCTCTACCTCTGTCCTCAGATTCCCTTCCAACCCTCCAGCCTGCCTCAATGCTAGGTAATTTTTCTTTTTCTCTTTCTTGTTTGTCCTCCTTTTTGACATTGTGTTTTATAATAGTGTTATTTGGTAGGGCATCTAGCATATTGCTTGACCTCTTTCAGCACCCAGTCCTCATCTACTGACCACTTCCCTCTATGATTGTCATGTTCTCTTCCTGACCTATTTCCCTCTCCAAAATCCTCAGTGGCAAGATTCCTACTTTGGAACAGTTCTTCTGCTCTTTGTTTCTATTATCTTTTGGTGTTATTTTACTACTTTGTTTCTATTACTTTTTGGTGTTATTTCCCTACTTTGTTTCTTTATATCCCACATCTGAGGGAAATAATCCTGTGTCTGTTCCCCTCCCTCTGACTCATTTCACTGAGCATAATACTCTCCAGATCCCTCCATGGAGCATATACACAGTGAAATACTACTCCCTCCCACCTTACCTTATGACCCTTCCATTCATCTCTCAATTTTCCCCTGAGATCACACCCTCCTCCTTGTTTTTCTTATTCTAAGTATTCCCCACTCTGCCTTAAGCCCTCCTCAACACAGATTTTCTGCCTCTGGATTTTCAATTCTCTACTGCTCCTAAGTAAACACTTCCCTTTCTACTAACTTGGTAATTACCAAGTTCGCTTTTTGAAAGTTAACTGCACCAAGCAAAGAGATCAAGGTAGAAAGTGCCTTATAAAGCTGTAGTTCTCCATCTGTGGGTCCGAAAGAATCCTTATATGGCACTTACAGAAAAGAATTGCTCAGTCTTCACCAAGTCCTGCTATATAGGAAAGCTGTGTGTTGAACAAGAATCTGCATTCTACCTTTTAGAAAGGAAATCGGGAAGTTTTCATCCTTATCCACAAGACTACTGTTTAGGAAGTTTGAATTTTGAAGCAGATACTCCCTCTCTCATCCTGAGCCAATAGACTCAACTACTTGAAAACTCAGTGATTTTTCCTTTAAGCTCATCTCTCTAGCCTGTTAGGGAGTTGAAAGTCATAAAACTCGTGTGTGCTTAGCACAAACATCTTCAGAAATATTTACAGTTTTAACATTTTAGAAAAGGTAGTAGAAAAGATTCTATCAGAAAAGATCCTTCATCTGAAGAAATGTGAATGGTTAAATCTTGTTCATTTGAGCCCACAAATGAGGTAAAAGTCCAAATACCAGCTCTTTAATCTCTGTACTGGTGCAAACGCCGTTACAAAATTATCTGGGAAGAAGATAATCTCCTGATTGTAAGCTTCTGCTGTTACTGGTTTCCCCCCCCCTGCTGCATTTTTGTTTTTGTTGTTGTTTGTTTGTTTTTGGGTCACACCCAGTGATGCTCAGGAGTTACTCCTGGCTATGTACTCAGAAATTGCTCCTGGCTCGGGGGACTATATTGGACTTTTGGGGATCGAACCACACACGTCCTAGGTCAGCGGCATGCAGGCAAAAGCCCTACTGCTGCGCCACCACTCCAGCCCCACCTGCAGCTTATTTTTCATAGATATTATCAATTTGAGAAGTAGTTTCAAGCTAGTCAGTAAAACTGTTCGTACAGTACTGGCTCAGACTGGAGTCAGCTTTTGTAATGTTAGACTGAAAAAATATTGGGGGTGAAAGGGGGATGGAGCACCATCTTCTAAGACAGATAAATCCTAAAAATATATTATTACCAGATACTCTTAATAGCCTAGTTAGAAATCTATTGATTGACTTTTCATGACCCTGTAAATATATTGTAACACCATATGATGAGACCCTAATGCACAAAATCTAATATATGAAATTAGTGAGTCTGAGAAAGATGGAGATCCTTTTCTTTTAAATAATAATTTATTTATTTAAGCACTGTAGTTACAAAAATTTTCATAGTTGGGTTTCAGTCATAGAATGTATATTGCCCTACCACCGTTGTTCCCCATTTCCCTCTCCCCAGCCCTTGCCTGTATCTGGGTGCAGGCATTCTGATTCTCTCTCTCTCTCTCTCTCTCTCTCTCTCTCTCTCTCTCTCTCTCTCTCTCTCTCTCTCTCTTTCTCATTCTCATTCTCATTCTTTTTTCTTTCTGACACTGTAGTTTGCACTATTGCGTTTCACTTTATCCCCGTTCAGCATCCAGTTATTGTCCAGAGTAATCAGTTCCAATTACCATTGTCATGGTAGTTAGAGTACCAAATACATTGCTCTTTGTGTCAAGCTTTGTATCATGGACTGGTCGTCCCAGCCTCTAAGATGAGATGAGACTACCTAAAAACCCTAAGCAAAGGTGTTTCCCCAACTTCCTCTTTCCCTAAACATCTTCTTTTGGTATGTAAAAGCCCACCTGGAGTACTTGACTTTCCCCCTCCTGGTATGGGAAATTAGTTTGAATTAAAAAAAGGGAGTTCTGGCTTTTGGCTCAGATACAGGGAACATGAGGCAGAAAGGCCATGAAGTGAAAAGCAGATCGATTCCAGGGGTTAAAAACACGGTGTGTGTGTGTGGGTGGGGGGAGGAGTGAGCTCACAACCCATGGATTTTTATTTTACATCAGCCCTCATCTCTATTATTTCTGACCATTATTACCATACTGTCTTTTATTTTTCTTATATCCCACAGGTGAGTGATATGACTATTCTATGTTTATTCCTCTCATTGTGACTCATTCCACTTAATATAATCTCAATGTCCATCCATGTATAAGCAAATTTCATTTTTTCTAACTGCTGCATAGTATTCCATTTTGTAGATGTACCACAGTTTCTTTTTTTTTTAATTTTTATTTTTAATTATGAGAACAAGGGTGCAAAGAAAGAGGACAAGGTAAAGTTACAGTGGAAGGACAATCACCCATAACATAATTCTCAGAAGTCCCCTTGCTGATATCTTAACTTTGAAATTTCAGCCAAAGAACATTAAGATAAATAAAACAGAATCCATGTACAATTACTTTGTCCCTCAAGTCCCCAGATTGTAACACATTATAATATTTCTTAACAGTACACAAGGCAATCTAAAGCCATAAAACTTACGTAACTCCTTAAACATTATAGGCATAGTATTTTCTTACATTTCCATATACATGCATATTAGCTTAAGTTAACCTCAAATTTTAAGTGAGTTCTTTTTAAAAATTAGAGTCAAAGGAGCACAGTAAAAATGGTGTTAGAGTGGCAATTGTTGTTTGCATAGGCCCACCAAAATATGAGGGACATGGAAAGAAATAACCTTGGCCTAAGTACAAAGAGACCAGACCCCTGAAGTTTCCTGGCACAAGACCAAGTCTAGGCTCCAGGCAAGCTAGATCGTCCAATCCAATACATTGTCTGTAGTGCCAACACACTTTTATTTTTCACACAGTCTCTGTTGTTGGTATCATGTTTCTGTATTAAAGATCCTGGAATCTGCATATCTTACATTGAAGTCAGGATGTGGAGCATCCTATCCTTTCGCCTCACAATCAAAGGGCAATGCAGGGAGCCCTGTCCTGTAAGCAGGTCGTTGTTGTTGTTAAGTTTTCTCAGTGTTAAGGGAAGTCTCTTTTGAGCAGGTCCAAGTCTGAGCAGTGTAGGTCTTCCGTGGTAGAGGATTGCTTCCAGGTGATGTTATAGACCAGCCTGGATGTTTCGTGGATGGCATCCCTGGTTCAGGGGAGAATGGATTATGCCCTTTCTTCTGAGGTCTGTGCCAGGTCGTTATGTCAATGTTCAGGGTGTAAGGTCCCTTTGCACTACAAGATTTGTGTGTTCCAATCTCTATTAGATAGGATCTTATTTGTATGTATAGTATTTTCCCATTTTAATGTGCCTATGCAAATAAGAAGCAATGCCATATGGTGTTATTAGCGCATATAGGGGCCATAAGAACAATTACAATGATTCCCATGACATGGTTTAATCATAAGCATTAAACTGGGGGGCTCTTCCACCAAAATTCCTTGTTAAACAGCTCAAAAAGAGAAGATAAAAAGTGGTTAGAATCATCACTGTATAAGACAACATTTAGTAAGAATTATAGCTGTCAGAGAAAAAAACACAAAATATTCTAAAGAAATACGTGTCCATTTTATGTATCTTGAAACAGTTTGGGGTTGTCACACACAATGCACAGCTTTGGACTGTGATTAGGATTGTACACTACTGAAGTTAAAAAGAGTAAAGTAGGTTAGTGATGTTTGAGAGGGGGTTAGAGAGTTAAGGAGTAAAAAAGAGCTTTGTAGGGGTGTGGGAAAGGGCAGAATACAAAATGAACATTCTGTATACGGAAAACATAACATAAGAATAAGGAATATTCTGAATACATGAAGTACATAAAGTACTGTAGTTCTGTAGTTTCTGGATGCCCTGAAGACCCGCCTGGTGTGGGGGGAATCTTGTTCACCTGGACTAAGTGGTCAGCCCAGGGGTCCTATGGCTAGCTATCCTGCCCAGAGCCCCCAACATACTAGGCAAACACACCAAGAAATCCTGGCATGCGGAGTGTTCTGAGCCCAGTCGAGCCTCTGTAGTTTTTGGATGCCTAGGGAGGAATTTCTCACCCCCTCCCCCCAGGGCCCGATTAACCAGGCGTGGCCCTGAAGACCCGCCTGGTGTGGGGGGAATCTTGTTCACCTGGACTAAGTGGTCAGCCCAGGGATCCTATGGCTAGCTGTCCTGCCCAGAGCCCCCATCATACCAGTCAAAAGCCCACGAAATCCTGGCATGTGGAGTGTTCTGAGCCCAGCTGAGCCTCTGTAGTTTTTGGATGCCTAGGGAGGAATTTCTCCCCCCTCCCCCCAGGGCCCGATTAACCAGGCGTGGCCCTGAAGACCCGCCTGGTGGTACCACAGTTTCTTTAGCCATGCATCTTCTGTCAGACATCTAGGTTGTTTCCAGATTCTGGCTATTGTAATTAGTTCTGTGATGAATATAGGAGTTCAGAGAGCATTTCTGTATTGTGTTTTTTTGTTCCTAGAGTCATCTCTAAGAATGGGATAGTTAAGATATTCTTTAAAAATAAAGTACTTACAACCTTTACATTCCTGACCACCCATTCTTCACACATAGAAAATATACATCAGTTATAATGATTTTTTTTCCAAAAAAGCAATTTCTAACTTTTGTATTGGAGTCACATCCAATGATGCTCTGAGGTTACTCATGGCTCTGTGCTCAGGGATTGCTCCTGGTGTAACTTGGGGGAACCATATTGTATGGTAGGAATCGAACCTTGGTTGGCTACATGCAAAGCAAATGCCTTACCCACTCTACTATCACTCTGGTTCCTAATTGATAACTTTTAAACTTTGTGACTTTCATAAAACTAAATGCTAGGCTTAATGCTATTTCATTTTCTACTTATTCAAAAGTTAAATTATGCTAGTCAAAAAGCTATAACTAAAATATAATATATTATATATAAGTAAAGCATAAATATATACTGGAGTTATAGCAAATAATGTAAATATTATTATTAATGTTCTATTAGTTATTTTAAACATTCAGTTTGATAATTTAATTTTTGTTTTCTGTGAGAGAAAACAATTCCTTCCTTTTTCTTCTCTTGATTGTTGTGAGAAATAAGACCACACACATAGTTAGTTGTGGTACTTATTCAGTGATGATGTTTGTGTATACTATGGATATAGCATTTGCCTGAGGTCACTGTGGTGTTCATATATGTTTTTGCTAGGAGTCTACTTCTGGCTATGGCACTCCAACATCTACCTGTATTCTCATAAATATGGCTGTGCTGAGATCACACACTCTGCTGTGGTATGGAGGATTCCACTGTGGCTAATGCTCAAGAAATGTGAGTGGAGCCAGGGATTCAACTTAGGGCTTCATATTTACCAGGCAGGTGCTTTAGCTACAGTGTCCCCACATAGGCCCACGAAATGGTATTTTTTGGTTTCTATGCCCCCCTTTTTTGCTATATTCTCTAAGTTTCAACAATTTATCATTTTTCTTTCTTTCTTTTGAGCTTTAACATTATTCATTACAGGCTAAATAACCATATTTTTTAAACCAATCTTCGTAGGAATCCACCAACTCCTTTGGGTCATTTTGGTTACTTCCCTAAACTATTTCTATTTAGACATTTTAATTAGTGGCAGAACGCATTTCATTAATTTTGCTTTTCAGTGTATTTTGACAAAAACTTGACCTAACATAATTTTTTAAAATATTTAAAAGACTAACACTATTTCTATTTTAAAAGTTAAAATAAATGTAGCAAAAAATAAATGAATGCATGTGAATTGCATATTTTAAAAGCACAAATATAAGGATATTTAAAACAAGATGTATTTTAATGTTACTCATATATTCAGAACATTTGTTAAGGTCATTTTTTGACATTTATTTTCTTCAGTCTCAGTGTTTACAGATATTTTAGTGAGTATAGCTATTAATAGTAAGTTCCTATCAAGAGAGCTATGACAGTTTCTGGGTATCCCCAAATTGTCACTTCCTCTGCATTGTTTCATATTATTAACCTTCAGAAATACATTTTCTTTGTTTAGTGACTGTATCTGATAAATAGATATTCTGACAGCAGATGTCATTCACCTTCACCAGTACTTACATAGTTATTTAAACAAGTAAAATGTAATTTAAGTAATTAATATCAAGATAGCTTGGAGATGACAAAATGCTTTTAAGAATATTTTAAAAATAGGCCATTTTGTAGTAATATTGTTTGTTGACTTCAGGAAATTTGCATAATGAATGAAAGTAAAGTGAATAAAGTGATTTCTCCAAAATACATCTATCTTGTTAATAAAACAAAATATTTAATAGAATGATATATACTTCCATGTACTCATACATATATGTTTATATTTATATAATGATAGAGATTGGGATAAAGATTTGGAAATAAATATTTTAGTGTTCTTAAATATTCGTTAATAATACTTTAAACTTAAATAGGTGATGCATCTGCAACTTGAATTATTGATAGGCATCTTTATTTTCAAGTTACAATGAACTAAAGCTTTAGTCACTAGCATCTGAATTTAAGTAATTGAGGCCAGATCTAAATTTTTCATGTTAGAGGGAATTACATTCTTGATTAGGGGCCAGATGTCCATTTTGTTATGTAAATAATTAAAAACATTTTGAGAAAAACCTTTAGAAAAAAAGTGAATCTATACTTTTTAGCTATAAAATTTCTACTGCACTCATGTTCAATCTAGGGAGACATTATAAACTGATTTTCTTTATAATAATTATCAGTTACATAATATAATACTCTTATTTATATTTATTTGTAGTTTTCAACCCTAAATAAACAAATAAAATGAATATAAGCACCTTCATTAGAAACAGAGCAATGAATCTTCCTAGTTTAGAAATATTCTATTTTTTTTTTGTTTTGTTTTGTTTTGGTTTTTGGGTCACACCTGGTGGCACTCAGGAGTTACTCCTGGCTTCGTGCTCAGAAATCTCCCCGGCAGGCTGGGGGGACCAAATGGGATACCGGGATTTGAACCACCATCCATCCTGGATTGGCTGGGTGCAAGGCAAACGCTCTACCGCTGTGCTATCTCTCCGGCCTAAGAAATACTCTATTTTTTTAAATATAATTCTGTATATTTAGTTATTTGGGTGACATGCGACTCCCAGTGTTGCTCATGGAGATGAGATACTTGGCAAACTGGGCTAGCTTCAATGCCAGGATTCAACAATGTGGTGTCACTTAGATCTGCCATATTGATGTCCATGAAGTTCATACCCTGCAGTGCTCAGGACATCATGTGGTTCCCAGATTCAACCTGGGGCTGAGCACTCTTAACCCTGTACTACATCTCCAGTCCCTATACAAATTTATTTTACTCATTATTATACTTTTCCCCATTGCATTTTCTTTATGCAAAGCTTAAACATTTAAACAATAGCCTGCTGAAATGTTTGATGTAGGCTTTCCCCAGCCTCTCGTATACCCAGTCACATCCATTTTTATGCAAGAAGAAGAATTTTGAAAGTGAGCACAAGCCTGTAATTTTTCTGCTTCTCTACATGATTCACTACTGTCTTACATTTTCATCATCTTTAGGGAAGAATTTATTTGCTTTCATGGTAACCTAGATGTCAAAAGTTAGACAGTTCTACCTTCTCAGCCTGAGGAAATAGGAACTTTTTCCTGCTGGTTTTTCTGTCAGTCTGTATCGTTTGCTTTCTCCTCCTCTCTTCCTGCCATTTCCCCAGCTTGTTTCTCCTTCTTTGCTGAAAATGAACTTAGCAGGTGGCTAATTCTGGAAGCTCTGAAGAGACTTCAAGAATTCCATGACCAAGTTAAACTGAGGACAGCCTCCTGTTAGGCCTTCACCTGGCCACTGCTCCAGCCCAAATCTGTTCATGAAATACTCCCGATGAGCCTTAGCCCGGGGCTGGTGATTAGTGAATAGCTTCCTGACAGCAGCTGGTACTTAGTTGCTCTGAGAACCCACTCAAAATTGTGCTATTTTTGCTGGCTCCAAAGTTTCTTTATTTGAGAGAAAACAATTTTTTTTTTTGGAAGGAAGTTGCAGCTATCTTGAAAAGCAAAATGCATAGAAGAAAATTCCAGCATTCTATGAAACAGTAATGGCAACTCAGAGTGTACTGCTCAGGGAGGAGGTTTAAGACCCAAGATGCAGGTGATGTGAGGAATAAGTTTAGGAAATGGGGAATTAAAGGACATCTGAGAAGAGTCTCATTGAATGGTCACATAAACTGAATTTGGAGTCATATCTATGTAAGCAGAACACTTTGATAGTACTAGGCAATTAGTAAAAGTGCCAAATTTAGGGACCATGAGAAACAAAAAAGTGTGTTTTTTTGTTTTTTTTTTTGTTTGTTTGTTTGTTTTGTTAGCTTTTGGGTCATACTAGGCAAGACTTAGGACTTACTTAGAGATCATGCCTGGTGGAGCTTGGGGAACCATATGAAATGCCTGGGATCAAACCTGGGTGGGCCACAAGCAGGGCATGTGCCTTCTCCATTGTACTATCTCTTTGCACTTGCCCTCAAAGTTTCTTTTTTTTTTTTTTTTTTTTTTTTTTTGGTTTTTGGGCCACACCCTGTGACGCTCAGGGGTTACTCCTGGCTGTGCGCTCAGAAGTTGCTCCTGGCTTCTTGGGGGACCATATGGGATGCCGGGGGATCGGGGGATCGAACCGCGGTCCGTCCTAGGCTAGCGCAGGCAAGGCAGGCACCTTACCTCCAGCGCCACCGCCCGGCCCCTCAAAGTTTCTTTAATAGGGAGATATGAGACTGTCTGGAGAACTACAGAGGTTTTCCCAGTTCACTCCAGGAGCACTATGTTTGGATTTGATCCTGTATCTATTAGTATATACTTTCCTCAATATGATTTTTACTTTTCTTCCCATTTTTCATTACTATATGAACCCAACTTTGAAAATGTTAACCAATTACCAATATAGCAGAGTACAAATAGATTTCATTGTCCATCTGACATTGGAATAAAAAAATAACATTCACAGAAGAATACTTAAGCTGTAATTCTATTATATGAGCCTGAGCTTGTGAACTTGCTTTTTTTTATTCTCTTCCATTTTGTTTGTTGTTGGGGTCACACACATAGCATACTGGGGTCACACCCTTTACTTGTGGTGCTTGCACAGATTTGCTGTGGTGCCTCCAAATTCAAACTCTTTACTGCAAAGAAAAGCCCTCAAATAGCAATAGTTCTGGCACTGCACTTGGCTTATGTGGGTGCCCCTTGGGATCAAACTTGTGGCCGCATGCCACTGAGACACCCACCGGGCTTAATTCGGACCTTTGCAGTCCTTTTTTTTTTTGGCCACACCCGGCGGTGCTCAGGGGTTACTCCTGGCTGTCTGCTCAGAAATAGCTCCTGGCAGGCACCCGGGACCATATGGGACACCGGGATTCGAACCAACCACCTTTGGTCCTGGATCGGCTGCTTGCAAGGCAAACGCCGCTGTACTATCTCTCCGGGCCCCTTTGCAGCCCTTTCTAACACACATTTAACCCACATTAAACTGTAGATGACAAGAACAACATCATCTACAGGTTGGCCTCATAGTAGCACGTGTTTCAAGTTATAATATACACAGAGTGTTCAGCACATTGTCTAGCTCTATTGCTGCAGTCAGGTTTCATGCCGCATTACAACACAAATTATTTCCTAAGTAGGAAGAATCATGTTCAAAAGTTTAATCAAGATGAAAAAAATCTGCTATGAAACTATAAATTGGCCCCAGAAATCTGTCTGGCAGCCTTTGATTGTAAGAGAGAATTCCTGCTGGGGAGGTGATAGAGATCAAAAGCCTTCAACCCCGGATGTTTCCGAAGAGGGAAGCTAAAAGAGGACTCTTGTAGGTGTCCCAGGGAACCAGACTCAAACAATAAATTCCTGTATAACTGCAAAGATTTATATGAAGTAGCATTCCATGCATGGAGAGGAGAATATGATGTAAAGAGTCATCAAACATTACGAGGTCCCTCCCCTGCAGCACATAAACAAAGTGAGGTGGAAAACAAAACAGAAGAAACTCTGCATGATAATCCTCAGCACTACACCACTCCACGAAAGGGCCTTGGGGTTGCAATGTGGGGAGTTGTGCCAAAAAAGCTGAAGGCTGGAAGGCTGATCCAAATGAGAACAGAGTACAAAATTTGTCATACCTTTGTAATTCACACAGTTGCATATTCTGCAGACCACAAGCTGTCCAGATGTTGGCCATCTGACTCTTTATAGCTGTGGTCTGTTTTTACTTTAAAGCCCCCTTTCCTCTCTGGGTTCCTAGATCCTTGGCATGTCTCTTGAAGTTGAATCGAGGAAAATTGGTCTTTTTCTCACTGTGCAGGACTATTTATCTCTGTAAGAAGGATATTTGGAAACCTACAAAATTCTTAATTGCATTGATCTCATAGCAAGGAAATTTGGTCAACAGATTAATGACTTCAAAATCTATTTGGATTCTTGGATGAAAAATTTATGAGATTTCACCTACTTGACCTTAAATCTATGTCTCAGTTTCTGCCAAGGTAAAAGAAAGACGGTGTTGCAGTAACTTCTGCTGATAATGTTTATCTTGTAGAATTGTATATGATCATGTATTTAAAATATTAGGAAGAGGGCTGCAGTGATAACAGAGTGGGTAAGGTGTTTGCTTTACAGGAGTCAATCCCCAGAATCCCATATGGTCCCCTGAGCCTACCTGGAGTGATTTCTGAGCACAGAGCCATGAGAAACTCTTTGGCATCCTGTGTATGTACCCCAAACCAAATATATATATATACATAAATATATTATATATATGTATGTATATGTCTCTCCCTAATATATAATATAATTATATATGATATATAATTATATATATTATATATAATATAATTATAATATATAATATAATTATATATCATATATATAATTATATTATATATATTAGGGAGAGACATCCCTGAATGCAGAATCAGGAGTAAGACCTGAGCACTGCTGTGTGTCACCCTCAAACTAAAAACAAAAAATAAAAACCAAAACCATCAATTTTTTTATGAATGAAGAGGAAAAAAACATTCAATAGCTATTATCTGTTGTTCTGTAATTGCTATGTATTATAAATTTATATATGCCTATATGTATGTTTTGGTTTGGAGGTTATATCTGGCTATGCTGACTTGACAGTCAGAGATCATTCCTGGTGGTGCTCAGGGGACCATATATAGTACTGGTGATAGAACCTGAGTCAGAAATATGCAAGGCAAATGCCATAACCTCTGCTACATCTTTTCAGCTGCTATATTATATTTTAAAATCTACTTTATTCTGAAGACCTATTTTTATGAGTTCAACAGACAAACATGTCTTTCTTATTAATATATTTATTTAAACACCTTGATTACAAATATGATTGTAGTTGGGTTTCAGTCATGTAAAGAACACCCTCCTTTACCAGTGCAACATTTTCATCACCAATGTCCCAAATCTCTCTCCTCCCCACCCCACCTTCCACCTGTACTCAAGACAGACTTTTTGTTTCCCTCATTCATTCACATAGAAAAACACTTCTAAATAGAGAAAATGAACTCATTATTGAGGGAAGGATGTTGTATGGACTACTTCAGTAGTGCTGGGGGGGCAGAAAAATAGTACAGTGGGTAGGGCATTTACTTTGTATGCAGTTGACCCATGTTTAGTCCCCAACATTCCATATGATCACCTGATCCTGCCAGGAGTGAATTCTGAGTGCAGAGCCTGTAGTACCCCCCCTGAGTGCCATTGGGTATAACTCCCCCAAAATAGTGCTTAGGGGCTACTTCTGGCTCTATGCTCAGGGGTGGCATCTCCTGGTAGTGCGCAGGGCACAATATACTATATGCAGTACTCGAGTGTAAGTTGTAAGAAGTGCTAAAACCCTATGCTATCTTTCTGGATTAGTTTTACACCAATTGGTGACTGCAATTTTATACATATTCACTTCAAATAAATTGTTTCAGATATAAAAATATTGTATGTTCATATTATTATTAATTAATTGATCTATCAATCTTTCTACTAAATGTTCAATCTATCAATCAATCTATCTTTCAAAGCTGAGCACCTGAGAAATGATCACTGTCACTTAGCAAGGCGAACACACTTCAGTATAGTAGAAGCCAGATTCCAGGACATCTAGAATTAGATTTGTGCATTGACATTAAGTCTCATCTACTTTCCATCCGGACCATCATTTTCATGGTAATTTGGAAATCTGCACAAAACTGTTCCTTACTGCTGCTAAGCTAGTAATTTATACCAATACAGAGGGACATAGGTAAGAAATAGTTTATGCAAATTGGCCACTTTATAACTGTTTATTTTCACTTTAAAATAGTGAGGAAGGTTAGGGATTGGTTTAGGATTCAGGAATGTGTGCTTTGCATGTGAAAGGACTTCAGTTTCCAATGTCTCCACATTGCCTGTCTTGTAAGCACCTCAGGGTGTAGCTATAGAGGTCCCAGCTATCCTTTGAGACTGCGAACCCCAAATCACCAGACTTTGCACTGACTCTTCCATCTTATTTGGTCAAAAATCACCAGGAATGATTTCCAAGTCTCCTGAAGACTTGGGAGACCCCCACCAAGCCCCAATAACAAAAGTAAATCTTATCAACTCACCAGCTACTTAGAACAAACATCTTTGTCAACAAAGAAACTAGAATTCACCCTAAAGTAACTGCTGTAGAGAAATCTGGAGATGTTTTCTGAGCAATAAGATAGAATCTTCCCCTTTGGTGATGTTAAATGTCAACACATTTCAGTGGATAGCATAAGGTCTGACAGCATAAAAAAATGATCTTATCCAGTGACATGTGTGGCAAAACAACAGCTGTGATTGTTTTAGGTAATGGGAAAATAATTAATGTGTAATGCACAATGCTGAGAAACATTTGCATCTGATAACACAAACTATAACAACATTTCTTCCCAAATTCTTAAATAGATGGACACAATAAAAGTGGAGATAATTTTTTATTTCAAAAAATCATCAACATGATTTAGGGCTCTTATGAAAAATTCTGACTCCTAACACTGTCACAGAAGGTAGTGGTTAGTAAGCCGAAAGGGTAGTTTTAAAATAAAACTCCTCAGGAGAATTGGAAAGCACTACTTTAGGAACCATTTTCTGGTCTATACGATGCTGCCTGCTGAACAAATTTATATCTTTATCTGGTCTTCTCTACTGGTATCTTAAATCAAGCAATTTGTGTGTCAAGATTTGTGAGTATTGTCAGAATGAATGATAATTTAGTTTTCAAAGTCAGAACATGGTTATGACTGCCATGGAACACCTGTTCCTTTCTTTAGTTGGTGTGAAATAATTGAAGTTCATAGGGTTCATTCAATAAATATTTATTGAGCACCTTTCTATGTCAAATTCTGTCCTCTGTGGGAATGACATGCAATGAGTACAATAGACAAATATCCCTGTTCTTACAGAACTGACATTTCAGCTGAGAAATATGGGAAAATATGTAGAATAAAAAGAAATAATGATATGGGAAAAGTCAAGGCACAGAGCATGAAAATTAGAGTTTCTGTGTATGAGAGTGAGTATGACTTGCAAATGAGGTGGTTAGGGATCAGATCCTTGGGACTACATTGGAGCTAAGATCTGAAGGAGGCGGAAGAGCTGATAGTACTGATATTTGGTGGGAAAATTGTAGGCAGTGCAATACTAAGTTACCACCAATGTATTGGCTGAAATCAACAGAAAGATCTTCCATAGTTTCAGGTGTTGACAAGGCAGTGTTTTCTCTGGCCATGAGAATCTCTATTTGGCTCCTTCTAATTTCCATTGACTGCTGATTTTCTTTGGTTTGTGGCTGTTTCATTCTGTCCATTCCAGACTCATATTTTATAATGAATAATTGTTGTATATACATTACATCTTGACCCATTTGTCTGTTGATGGTTGAGTCTATATCTTAGCTGCCGTAAAATATTTTATAATGAATTTGGATAATACAAATATCTATTCAATTCCTTCACATAGTTAGCAAGAAATGAGATAACTGAATTGAATTGTAGTCATGTATTTAGTTTTGAGTATTTCCATACTGTTTTCCACAGAAGCTATACTCGCTGACGGCTCCACCAGTAGTATATAAGAGTTTCCTTTTATTCACATTCTCACATAAAGCATTTCTTATGATTGTTAGTCAAATAGGAGTAGTATGGTATCTTATTTAGATTTTGATTCCATGCTCTTAAATCTTGGCTGGCTTTATGACTTCCCTTCACTAATAAAGGCATAAAACCTTTAGGACATTTGCTTGCTCCATAGAGATCTGCCTCTTTTATCTGCTATGAAAATGCCTTGGAAGATAGTGTATCATGTGAAGTTGAGCTGATTCATCGCTGCTAAAGTGTACCTACTTGTTTCATCCAGTAATAAACCCTCTCTGATAGATTAGAGAGAGTCTCTGATATTGGTCCAGCCCACATAGAATTGTCCAATGAATACATCAACTAAAAAAAAATACTTGTATATGAAGGCAATACATTTTAAGTTTATATGTTACAAAATAATGACTAGTTGATAAAAGGAAAAATGAGAGTGGTAAGCGAAGTGTTTATAAAGTTATGCCCTAAAAAATTAAGAAGATGAGTGTATCCAAATTGTTGCTAGGAACATGGCATCATTTATGGCTGGGGATATAGTGGTTTGAGGAAGAGTAGAGCATGAGTCACAACTTTATTCACATTTCCTCAGAGATTTAGAAAAAAAATATACTTGGTTGCCTTGTATTCTGTCAGTGGATAATTTATAATTTATATCTTTCCTCAGTGTTAGTATTTTCTCTAATATAATAATATCATGAATATTCCATTGGAAAATCTCTGAAAGCCTTTTTTCTTTTTTTTTTAGGGTATTTTCTTTAGAAAAATTTCTGAGATAGAATTGTATTTCAATATTCATAAATATTTCAAATGGTTGTACATGTTCTACCAGAATTAAAAATGTTTTAAGATATATTTTATTTTAGCCACCATTTTGATAATTTTCAATACAGTCAACAACATATCAAGACCATACTGAAGTGCCCATTTCCTCCACTATTGTCTCAGGGTCTATCCTTCATCCTCTTCACTATTGTTGTATTATCCCATCCTACTTCCATATTTCACTGTTCTGGTAAGCTCTGCTCCATAGGCAAATTTTTAGATTCTGTTGCTTTGGACCATTTGTGTTCCCATATCATGAATTTTTTTGTTTTGTTTTGTTTTGTTTGTTTGTTTTTGGGTCACACCCAGCAGCTCTCAGGGGTTACTCCTTGCTACAGGTTCAGAAATCGCTCCTAGCAGTCTCGAGGGACCATATGGGATGCCAGATTTGAAGGACCGTCCTTCTGCATGCTAGGCAAACGTCTTACCCTCCAGACTATCTCTTCAGCCCCCACTATCATGAATTTTTATATCCTTCATGAGATAGATCATTCTGTATCTCTTTCTTTTCTTCTGGCTCACTTTACTCAGCATGATAATCTTCAGTTCCCTCACATAACAGCAAATTACAGGATTTCATCTTAAAATAATAGTAGTGCATGAGAAATTTGACATCCTAACTCTTGAGTAAGTGCATTAAAATTGAATTTAACAAATATAAGACTTATGGTATTATTAAATATTTTATAGCATAATAAAATGTTAAACTTATATTCTGGGCCTACTAATTTAACTTAGATCCACCATATTGTTTTATCATTCAAAATGTTATAATATCACTTCTCAAAAGTCATCATTATTTTTGAAGAGAGAATATGCAAGGCAAAGATGAAACCACAAATTGGTGAAAAAAATCAATAGGTGTGCATTAGTAAATGCAATGGAAAATAAGGAGAGCTTTCTTTAGTTATATAAGGAGGACTTGCTGAAGTATTTTTATTATTCTCTAGTTACTTTTAAAATAAATTCTGAAAATGCATTAGTCATCATGAAGAGGCTGGCAAAGATGTTTAAAAACTGTTCCTTCTTTCCTCTTAAGGATATTTACAAGAGATGTTGTGAACTTCTATGACATGGAAGGAAGTTTATCTTCAAGATCTGACCTGGAGTGTAGGAAATTCATGTAGTTTGGCAAAATGCAAATAAAATTAAGAATAACTGATTTTATAATGTTTGTAATCTATAGCTATTATTTTATTTTAAATAGTTTTCTTCAAATTACCATAAAAGAACTTGAAGTGAAATGCTATTGTAGTAATCATAATTGTTCAACATGAAAATGAATTAACAATGATATTTATTGAATTTTAAGATAAAAATTGGCAAAACTTATTAATTAATCACTTTGAAAAGTTATTTTATCCAAATTATGTATTTTTTTTGTTTTTGTTTTGGGGCCACATTCGGTCATGCTCAGGGGTTACTCCCGATTATGCACATAGAAATTGCTCCTGGCTCTGGGGACCATATGGGAAGCCGGGGATCAAACCCAGGGCTGTCCTGGGTCAGCCGAGTGCAAGGCAAATGCCCTACAGCTATGCTATTGCTCTGGCACCTATGTATTTCTTAACTTGGGAAATTAGTTTCTCTTTAATAGTGGAAAATTTTCATTGTGATAGTCTATATCTTGTTGACTTCTAACTGTGGGTAGTATAAATGACTTAAGAGCCCTCTGAGATCCATTGCATCTGTGCAGGTCCAGCCAATGACTGTGATAAGGATAGTGAATAGACTTGTCACTGAGAAATAAGTGCTTGTGGGTATCACCATGGATGAACACATGACCTTACACTTGCAAGACAGGCCTTTTGAGCCAAAAATCATCCCTGACTCCTTAGGCATATTATCATAAAATGTAAAATATATTATATATATTCTATACATACTTCCCAGTTATATAACATAATAATTGTTCTATTATTGTTTATATATCTCTTTAATTAAACAAAGTTCTATTTTCTAAAATGCTTGAAGATATTTTAAGGTTAAATTAAAAAGGGCCAAAAAAAATTCAGGTGTTATAATAGTTGACTTATCATTTAGCAGGTATTAAATGAAAGATAAAGCTCTTTTTCTTGGGGACAGGAGATAGTAGAGCAGCAGAACACATGCCTTTTATTGATAAGTTTCCTTTAAAATAAAATAAATCCACCTGAAGTGCATTTACATCACTGTATAAATATGATAATCTATGAAGAGGCAAATGCAAATGGACACAATAACAAAAAGAAATTATTTGAACTCATATGTGATATATAAAGTAACATAGTAAATAAATAACATACTCAAACAGAATTTCAGAACTGGTGATTAATGGAAGATCAAAGTGATTTACCATATTTCCCGGCATATAAGACGACTGGGAGTATAAGACGACCCCGAATTTTACAGTTAAAACATAGGTTTAGGCCTATATTTGCTGTATAAGACAGAACGTTCCTGTGCTGCAACTGTATGTACCACAGTGAACCAATCACAACAAGCAAAGGTTCAAAGGTTATACTTTAATAGTCTTCCTCTCTGACTCTGGCCAATCTAAGCAGGCTTTTTACAGTATTGATTCCATACAGAACATTGTCATGCATAAAATGTGCATGCTTAAAAAGCCTGCTTGGATTGTCTGAGTTAGAGAGGCAGTCTGAGCAGCCTTGCAGTGATCAGTGCAGGATCTAGTTGGAAAATTCGTTTCGTGGCAATATCCAGATGATTTTCATTTAGTGGCATATCAAAACGTCTTTTTTGGGATATACTCAGAGTATAAAATGACCCCTGATTTTCTGTTGACTTTTTTTTTCTCATTTCAAAAGTTGTCTTATATGCCGGAAAATACTTTAATACTTGCACTATCTCTCAGATCCCAAACAATGTAGCATTTTATTTTACTTTATTATTTTGAAAACTATATATTTTTAGAACAAATTATTTGTTTTTCTGATTGACTTTAAGATTTTTTTCTGTCACATTCTGATTTTATGTGTAATAGTCAGGTTATAAGTTTCCTTTTATTTACATTAAGCCTTGCTTTAACTTTAGCTCTGATCTCTTCACCAATTAAAAAACTTTTGCACTCGATCTTATCACAGCTCTTTTTCTTCATATTCTTCTCCTGAAATTATTCTTAAATATACATTGTATCTTAATATTTAATTTATTATTATTATTATTATTATTATTATTATTATTATTATTTTGGCTTTTAGGTCACTCAGTGCTCAGGGGTTCCTCCTGGCTCTATGCTCAGAAATCACTCCTGGCAGGTTCAGGGGACCATATGGGATGCCAGGATTGGAACCAATGACCTTCTGCATGAAAGGCAAATGCTTTACCTCCATGCTATCTCTCTGGTCCCTAATTTATTATTAACTTATATACATATGTTTATGTTTTCAATCCTTTTGTAACTTTGCTCTATATTTGGGTATCTTCCTTAGCTCTATATTCCTATTTATATCTTTTTTTTTTTTCATTTTTTGAGCAGGAGAATTTATAGGGGTAAAATTAGCCAGAGGTAAAGAATAATTACAATCACAAAGCATAGTACAACAGTAACAATACCTAAGCTATGGGTGTGACTGTAAAAATTCTCTGTTACAAGGGAGAAGGTTACATGCAAGGCGACTCTTTGCAAACTTACTTCAAATGCAAAATCAGGATTAGGAGGAAGTAGAAAATATCTAGAAACTTGATCTTTCTAGGCTGGACTCTATTGTTTTAAAGGTTAAGTAAAGGGAGGAGTCAAATCCCCAAAAATGAATTTTCCTATTTCTTTATATATATATATATATATATTTAAATGACAGACTTTTATTAGAATATATAATGGAAAATCTTACACAGTGATATTTAAGGTACACGGTGACAATAAATGAAGGCCTTTCCACCAGCAGTGTTTTCCTCCCTTCATCCCTGTTCCCAAGCATATATCCCTTATCTCCCTCTTTTATCCCCCAGAATGCTGGTGCATCTAAAAGCATATATGTTAACACTAAAGTAAACCTTTTTTTTTTTTTTTTTGAAGTTCCAGATATTTTTTACTAGTGGTTTCTTAAAGGTTTGAAGTCAAAGGAGCACTGTAAAAACAATGGTAGTGTGGCAATTATCGTTTGCATGGGCCCACAAAAGTTTGGGGATCATGGAAAGGAAAAACTTTGGCCTAAGTACAAGGAGACCCTACCCCTGAAGTTTCCTGACATAAGACCATTTCTAGGCTCCAGGCAAACTAGTTTGTCCAATCCCGGTCATTGTCTGTAGTACCCATACAGTTATATTTTTCAGTCTCTGTTGTTGATCTCACGTTTCTGTGTTTAAGGTCCTGGAATTTGTATATCCTACATTAAAGTCAGGATGGTGTGGAGCAGCGTCTAATTTCAACTGGCAATTAACGGGCAATGCAGAAAGCCCTGTCCAATACGCAGGTCGTTATTGTTTAAATCTTCTCAGTCTTAAGGGAAGAGTCTTTTGAGTAAATCGATGTCAAAGCAGCAGTAGGGTCTTCCCGGGTAGAGGATTGCTTCCAGGTGATGTCATAAAAATCGTTGGATGTTTCATAGATGGCTTCCCTGGTTCAGGGGTGACTGGAAAATACCCAAACCTCTGAGGCCTGTGCCAGGTCATCATGTCAATGTTCAGGGTTTTTAAGGTTCCATTGCACCACAAGATTTGTGTGTTCCTATCTCTATTAGATAAGAACTTATTTGTATGTATAGTATTTTCCATTTTAATGTGCCCATGCAAACAAGGAATAATGCCACCTGGCGTAATCAGCGCATAAGGGGGATGCAAGAACAAGTCCAACAATCCCCGTGACCTGGTTCAAACAAAAGAATTAAACTGAGGGACTCTATCACCAAAATTCCTCATTGAACAGTTCACAGTGAGATTGGTGCCTATGGGGATGCTAGAACAAGTCCAACAACCCAATTGACTTGGTTCTTATATAAATGTTAAATGGAGGGACACTTCTACAAACTTCCTTATTTAACAAATAACAAAGGGAAGGAAAGATAGAGAAGCACTCTTTCACCAAATACTTTATTGAATAGTTCACAAAGAGGAGAAAAAAAAAGTGGGGAAAAATAAACAATCTAACTTAAGGCAGTGGACTCAATTGTTACCGTTCATGGGAACTAATCAGAAACCACAGTTACACAATGAAAGAAGGAAGAGGCCAAGAGGCCGCTGAGAGTAAACAAGTAGGAAAAGAGTACTGGCCTCTTCCCAGCCTGAGAGTCTATCCTCTCATTTTTATTTTGAAAATATATGGTATTCCCACCCGAACTGGTCTCTTCCTAAACTGAGAGTCAGTCCTCTCGTTTTTATTTTAAATATATATGGTTTTTTAAATGGAGACCATTGAGAAGAAAAAATATACCAGTGAATGTCATGGCGTAATGTCCCGACATACACCTGTGCTGCATCGGCCCGCCATACACCCCATGTGTCTCCCCCTTAGTGTTGGGAGAGGACACTGAGGACCACGATATATTTCTATTTATATCTTATCTCTTCAACTGTGTCTAGTCTTTTGTTTAGACCACCCATGCAGATTTAAGTTTTTTTCTAATTACATTTTTATTAATCTGAATCCATACTTTTTTTTTTTTGGTTTTTGGGCCACACACAATGGCGATCAGTGGTTGCTCCTGGCTCTGTGCTCAGAAATCGCTCCCGGTATCATGGGGTACCATATGGTACCCTTATTAGCATTGCTTACCAACTTGAAATTTTAATCATTTTTATATACTTTAAAAGTTTATTTCTTTTCTATTTTGGGGGTGGGGCACACACAGGAGCGCTCAGGTGTTAGCCCTAGCTCTGCACTCAGAAATCCCCCATGGCAGGCTCTGGTGACTATGAGATGCTGGGATTCGAACCCGACTTGTCCTGAGTTGGCTGCATGCAAGACAATTCCCTACCATTGTGCTATTGATCCTGCCCCATATTTATTTATTTATTTATTTATTTATTTATTTATTTATTTATTTATTTATTTATTTATTTATTTATTTATGTATTTATTTTTGGTTTTTGGGTCACACCCAGCAGCGCTCAGGGGTTACTCCTGGCTCCATGCTCAGAAATCATTCCTGGCAGGCTCGGGGGACTATATGGGATGCCGGGATTCGAACCGATGATCTTCTGCATGCAAGGTAAATGCCTTACCTCCATGCTATCTCTCCGGCCCCTGATCCTCCCCATATTTTTAAATAAAGTATTATCTCTGATTCTATACTTTCCTTTCTATATTATTATTTTTCTTTAAGTTAAATGGAAATTGCTTTTATTCACATTTAAAAATAGATTTCATTGATTACTTTAAAGATTTCATTGATTATTGTGATTTAGAGAAATAGAATTTTCCTTGTGAAATTTTATAGTTTTGTTTTCTTGATAGGCCAGTCCTTGAAAGGGAATTTTAAATCTAGAATCTGAACATTTCCCAGGTTTTTTGAATCTTCATCATTACTAAAGTAACAAAAGTTCTAAGGATCATGTGTTTTTGTGTGTTTCACCACTGGATGGAGCCCCCTTCTCTTTCTTTTAATCTTTTTAGTTACAGATCTGATGGTTCAACATTAACCTTTGACTTTGCTTACCTCCTGGAGCCTCCATTATTTTGGATATTTTGAATTTTTACACATTTGAGGGAAGCACATTTGAGTTTTACCCGAGAGAGAGCTAAAAACTCTGCTTCTTAATCTTTGCCTATAAGAAATCTTGGAGGGAGAAAAAAATTGCCTAAATGGTTAGACCATATAAAATAATTATATTTTTTACTGTAGAAATAGTCTAGTCTTTGTCTTTGTGGGGATTCAGAGGGAAACTGCAGTAATTTTTTTACTTGTTTTCTTTGTTTTCAAAGATTAGGACATCGTCTCTCAGAACAAAAGACTTACCTATGAACTATAACAGAGCATTGTTTCTTCCAACTCAATCACCTACGCTGGGTTTTTCTCTATTGTTCATCCTGGAGCCATGATGATTTAATGGATATAGAAACTATTCTATACAAAACAGTGAAGGAGCATAGAACATAAGGGATAGTGGCATAGATTTGTGAAAGAAAAGATAATAAAGGCAAGTCAATACCAGACCATCATTTAACTGAATGATAGAGGACACTTCTGAAAGGTTGTAAACAAGATAATGGCTCATGATTACATTCATATCTAGATTGTATGGACAAGATAGGGTGAAAAATTGAAGTCCCTAACATAATTGTAATTTTTTAAATTTTTAATGTTTCCTTATGATATTTCAATGAAGATGTGATCATCTTAAAATTTAGGTACATGGGAGCAAATGTCTATTAGGTATATTAATATGCTTTAAAAATGCCAAGTTGTGAAAAAAAGTAAAGTATCATTACTAACTTAAGAATCAGATTAGATAATATTCATTAAATTTTTAAATATATTATTAATCATTATAGAAAAGAATCTTTACTAAAGAGCTATAAATTAAATTATATTTCAGCAAGTGTACTTATTTTTGTAAGGATAAATATTTTAGAGGGATAAAATAAAATGGTGCAAGAGAATATTTCTGACAGAAAACTTAAATTATATTCAATATAGCATTGGTAGTCTTCATCACAGCAATCAAACCACAAATAAATACAAAGAAATCTATATTGGTGGGGCAGGAATGGTAATACCATAGTAGGGCATTTGCCTTGCATGCAGCTGACCCAAGATGGACACTGGTTTGAACCCTGGTATTCTATATGGTCCCTGAGCCAGGATTGATTTCTCAGTGCAGAGCCAGAAGTAACTCTTGAGTGCCACTGGGTGTGGCACAAAAAACAAACAAAAAACTAAACAAAAAACAAATCAAAGAAATCTAAACTGAAAAATAAGTTTAATGTTCACTTTTTAGATAACATGATAATTTTCATAGAAGATCTTAAAAACTCTACCCCCTCAAAAGACCTTTTTGAAACAATAAACTGGTACCAAAAATTAGTAAGTTATACAATTAACATAGAAAAATAAGTTTTATTCATAGATGCACACAGTGAACTAGAAGAGAATGAAAGAAAAACATCAATTTAAATTCAAATAATGTAACTTCAACTAGGAATCAATTTACAAAGTATGTGAAAAATGCATATATCAAATATTGCTAAATTGCTATTAAAAGAAATCAAAGAGGACAGGAATTGTAAGAATAGTTCATGTTCATGGATTGGAAGAATTAATATCTTCTAAATGCAGATTATACTATTTAAGAACCTATTAGAACCTAATACTATTATAAATGGTATGGAATCATAAATCTGCCAGGTAGCCAAAGCAATTCTGAGGAAGAAGAAAAATATTATATTTCCTTACTTTAAATTATACCACAAATTTATAGTAATCTGAATATTGACACTTTTAGATCAATGGAATAGAACTGAATACCCAGAGATAAAACATTAGATGCATGCACAATATTATATTGCAGAGGTTCAGAGTACATGAAGTAGAGATGGAAAGAGTTTTCAACAAATGGTGTTGAATAATCACAGCAATAAAATTAATAGGACCCAGATTTTATAGGTCACAGAAAATTTGAATCATAATGGATTAAAGACCTTGAGTTTAGATAAGATAAAATACATTGGGGAAAACATAAGTGCGGTTCTCTAGGGTGTGTATTTTAGAGGCTCCTTCAATGATTTGACTCCATTCTTTGGCAAAGATAATCCAAACAGAAAGTACTATATGAAATGAAAATGTTTTTGCATAGCATCCCCCTCAAAAAACCCCAACAAAACAAAATAATCCTCAGGCTAAATTGAAGGGACACTCTACTGAATGAGAGAAAATATTTTGCACACTATTCTTCAATTAAAGCTTTGGCTAATGTCCAAGATGCATACTGTGCTCACAAATAAAACCCAATAATCAGTTCACAAATAGAGAGAAAATATGAATAGATGCTTCCTTGAATAAGAAATATGGGGGCCAGAGCGATAGCATGGCTGAAGGGCCTTTGCCTTGCACATGGCTGACCCAGGATGGACCTAGGTTTGATCCCCAGCGTCCTATATGGTCCCCTGAGTCAGGAGCAATTTCTGAGCACATAGCCAGGAGTAACCTCTGAGTGTCACTGGGTGTGGCCCTAAAAGCAAAAAAAATAAAATAAAATAAAATAAAATAAAATAAAATAAAAAAATAAAGGAAGGAAAAAAGAAATACTAAGATACATAGGCATATTAAAAAACATTCACCATTACTTATCAGGGAGTTCCAAATCAAAATGACAATGAGATAAAATCTCACATCATGAGAATGGCATATATAAGAAATCCTGAAAACTTCCAATGTTGTTCTAGTGGGGAAAAGGTTGGGTTGTAGCGCAAAAAAAAAAAAAAAGCCTCACATACTGCTGGGAGTGTTTTCTGGTCAGCCTCTATGTAAAATAGTCTGGAGATATATTGAAGATATAAGAATAGATATGAAAAAAAAGAATAGAGATGGAGAGATAGTACATCAGCCCAGTAGATGGAGATCTACTGGAGATCTGATGGAAATGTTACATAGTAGTCTACTAAACTTTATGAGATTAACCAGTAACACAGACGTTTCAACTAGCACCAACCATAGCCTGATAAATTCCTACACATTGACTCTGGTAACATCATGGGAAGATAGAACAATCATTTCAAATTGATTCTTGTTTATTTAAATTTTGATAATTCCTTTGCCTTTATGTTGTAACAAACAATATGGGATAAATCTGTGCTTCATGGAGGCAGAATATAAAGGGAATTGAGGGCACTGGGGAACAGAAGGTTCCACTGGTGGTGGGATGGTGTTGGTAAATCACAGTGCTCTAATACAAATTAGGGGGGAAAAGTAGGGAAAATCTAAATAGGAATTTGATAATGAAGGCTGACAGGATAAATTATTATTTCTTTTTTTTTTTATTAAAACCAGTCAAATTGAGTAGTGGGGGGGTTATATACCAATTTTTGTGATACTAATGTTAATAAGTTCTGATAAACCACTGCCATCCAACCAGCATAAAATCATTATTTCTAATTATTAGAGCAAAGCAAATAATAACAGCAGAGTGATATTATCTCATAATTGTGAGAATGGATTATAAACAAAAGGCTAGAAATATCTAGGTTTGGCAGAGATGTGGAAATAAAGAACCATCATATAATCTTTGTGGGAAGGCACATTGACTCAGACTTCATGGAAACAGTATGAGTATTTCTCAAAATTCTATAAATATGTGCAGCTTGTGGTCTTAGTTATATATTGCAAGAACGCAAAGAAGTAATGCAAAAAATTAATACCTGTGTTCAATTCAGCATTATTTACAAAAGCAATGTTCTTGTAAATAAGCCAAGTGCCCAGTCATTGATAAATTGATAAGAAGTTATAAATACATATAGAAAAACTTGAATAAACAAACCCTTGGGCCCGGAGAGACAGCACAGCGGTGTTTGCCTTGCAAACAGCCCATCCAGGACCTAAGGTGGTTGGTTCAAATCCCGGTGTCCCATATGGTCTCCCGTGCCTGCCAGGAGCTATTTCTGAGCAGACCCTTGACTCTGAACTACAAAAATAGATGAGCAATGGGTTGGTGAAAGAGAAGAGGGGCATAAAAGAGGTGGCTTAAGAGGTGGCAGTAGAGGGTCTTGGGTGCTTTGTGGTAAAGGTGCAGGTACTTTGTATATGAAAACCATGAGTAAATATTAACACTATTGGAATCATGTCACCTAAAGTGTAAAATTTTCACTATGGGACAAGAGCTGAAGAGAATTCTTTTGAGGATATTATTAATCTATAAATCTCAGTAATTTAAAATGCTTTCTGTATATTATTTGTGTGCAAGTTGTGTTAATTATACATTGAGAGAAATACATTTTTTGTTTAACAGTGTAAATGTCAATCTCATTAGCCATCTTTATTACTTGTCATGAAGAAGATGCTTTCAGTGAATTATAATTTTTTTCAGTATCCTGTTGATAGGTACAAATGTAAAAACTGTTTTTATTTTTTTATAGATTTTACTCTTTTCAATGCCAATTTACTTTTGTTCATTCTCTCAGTGAACTTGAAGAAGAAAGAAATGGTTATAAGCCATGGTTTGGATATAGTTCTTTTTCATGAACAAAATATAGTAAACTCCAGAAAGGCCCATTCCTTTAAGCAGTGAAATTAAAACAATGGCAACAGGAAATGAAGAGAAATGAATAGTCCTTATTTTAATATAGATTATCTATGTAGTTTTAACCATAACAATACATTCCTTGTCCCACTTCTAAATAATGAGACATGTATGACTACTCTAGGTAGTCCATTGACCTTTTAAGACTAGATATCAATGAAAGTTTATCTAAACTATGATTTTATTTTTTGATTTGGGGAAGAAGGGGAATGCCTAAGCTATGCTCAGGGAGCCTGGGGGCCATCTTGGGAATTCAGGATTATGCATGTTGGTGTTTCAATATTAGGGTTTTAGGATGTGGCTTTGTTAAGGCCTTACTTGGGCCTTACCTGGAGGAAAGGAGATATGAGTTTTAATGAATCATGTAAGCTCATATTTGAAAGTTAAAACATTTAAATTAAAAAAATCTATATAGTAACATTAAGTTTGAACCTATAATTGAGAAATATTTGAGTTTATTTTGTATCAAAAATAATTTTATTCCTTCTATATGCCATGATTTTAATTATTTATTTTTATTTGATTTCCTAAGAAACATAGTATTATTTGATATCAATATTTTTAATTATGTAAATATTTTTATAAGTTATTTTCTATTATTTCAATAGTTTCTGTATCAACTAAAGAAAAAGTATTAGCTTTATAAAGTCACTTAGATAACTCTCTAAATAAATTATTGTCTTGCCAAAGGATATTTAAACTATAGATGGAATGTAGTCTTTGAGGCAGAATAAAATAATTAGAACATGGGGCCGGTGAGGTGGCGATAGAGGTAAGGTGCCTGCTTTGCAAGCGCTAGCAAGGAAAGATAGCAACCGTGGTTCGATCCCCCAAATCCCATATGGTCCCCCAAAGCCAGGGGCAATTTCTGAGTGCTTAGCCAGGAGTAACCCCTGAGCATCAAACGGGTGTGGCCCGAAAAACCAAAAAAAAATAAAAAGAATAATAAAAAAAAATAATTAGAACATAAGATTTCTGTGATGGCCACTTAAATGGTTTTCATGCTTCACCAAACTTTCTCTTTGTAGTATATTGCCATTTTATAAAACATACTATCTTTTGAAGGTATATTCCAAATTTATTACTATGTTATATTCTAATTTTATGTTCAGGTATCATGTCGGCAAAAGATAATCTGCTTAATAACTTTTTGGCTTTTAAATATTTTGTTTTGTGTTTATTTTTAATCATTGACTTTGACATGGAAGCAAAAGGAAAATTCACCTACTCTGCTCTCTTTAGACAGCATATAGCTGTCATTATTAGTTTAAAATAGTAATAATGAATATTTTCCTTTTATTGTGGATTGATATCTATTTTTGTCATATATACTCAGTTTTCTAAATTTAAATATATATTTCATAGCTTTTATATTCTGTTTTCTAATATATTGAATATTTTAAAAATTATATCTTTCTGGTATCTAGGTAAGTAGTATAAATAATATTTTTAAAAATTGTTTATGATGGCTATTAGATTTTAGTAACAGTTAATGTTTACATTTATTATTGTTTTTGTTTTGGATACCATACTGGTGACACTGGGGATGATTGTCAACTCAGTGATTCAGCTGAGAGCTTGGAGACCAAAAGATGACAACAAGGATTGAACCCAAAGCTTCTTTTCTTTTTGGCTTATGGCCACATCTGGCAGTGTTAAGGAGTTACTCTTGGCTCTGTACCAAGTATCATTCCTGGTGGGCTCTGGGGACAATATGGGATTCTGAGATTGAACCTGGATTGGTCACTATTTCTCCAGTTCTAATCCCACAATTCTTTAATGTAAAGCATGTCCTCAGATCACTAAACTGCCTCTCTATTCATTTATAGTGTTTAATTTTTTAGAGTACAAACAACTGCTTTATTTATTATATTAAAAAATAATGCCAAACTTACGTTCAAAGAATATTTTGTGGTTAGCATTGTTTACTATGGAGATTTGGAACACAAAGTCTAATTTAAGACCATATTTTCTCCATACCTTCCTCCTTCCTTCCTTCCTTCCTTCCTTCCTTCCTTCCTTCCTTCCTTCCTTCCTTCCTTCCTTCCTTCCTTCCTTCCTTCCTTCCTTTCTTCCTTCCTTCCTTTCTTCCCTTCTTCCTTTTTTCCTTCTTCCCTCCTTCCTCCCTCCCTCCCTCCTTCCCTTCTTCCTTCTTTCCTTTCCTCCTTCCCTCCTTTCTTCCTTCCCTCCATCCCTTCTTCCTTCCTTCCTCCCTTCCTCCCTTATTTTCTTCTTTTTCTTCCTTTCTCCCACCTTCTCTTTCTTCCTTTTTTCTTTATCCTTTTCTTTTTTCCTCCTTCCTCTCTCCATATTTCCCTCTCTTCCTTTCTTCTTCCCTCTCTCCCTTCCTTCCTTTTTTCTTCCTTCCTTTTCTCTCTTCTTTCCTTCCTCCCTTTCTTTCTTCTTTCCTCCCTTCTTTTTTCCTTCCTTCCTTCCTTCCTTCCTTCCTTCCTTCTTTTCTTTCTTTCCTTCCTTCTTCTTCCCTCCCTCCCTCCCTCCCTCCCTTTCTTCCTCTCTCCCTTCCTTCATACCTTCCTATCTCCCTCCCTCCCTTCCTTTTCCTCCTTTTTCCTTCCTTTTTTCTTCCTTCCTTCCTTCCTTCCTTCCTTCCTTCCTTCCTTCCTTCCTTCCTTCCTTCCTCCTTCCCTTCCTCCCTCCCTCTCTTCTCTTTCTATGTAAATAATGTGCATAAACTTTGAGAGCTAAAAAGTAAAAAGCTGTTATTTATTGCACTAATTTATAGCACACCAGGCTATAAGAAAGATTGGATAGTGGCACAATCTCACGTGGAGTAGACATTAGAGGTGGGATTGCAGGGCTTTTTTCTGGAGATGTGGAAAGAGTAGGTCTGATGCCATGACCAAGAATCCTTGTTTATTCAAAACTTCAGAGGAAATAGTGACCTTTTTTATTATTACTAGCTTTTCTTTATCTTTTTTTCTCATAACTTATTTTCCAACTCTCTTTTGTTATATAGCATAGACTTAATCTGCCTTTGAAAACAGCTAGTAGAAAAAAAAAAACACTCTGGAGCTGCAATAAGTATAGGGGTTAAGGGACTTGACTTGCAAGCCGCCAAGCAAGTTTGATCCCTAGTGCTGCTTGGTGACCCTGAGTAAACCAAGATGGAACTTGAGTCCTGTAGAGACTCTCTCACTATCTGTAATTAAGGGAAAAAAAAAAACAACAACAAAGAATCAAAACTAGTGTCTATGTTACATATGGATTATAGGACAGACTGGTATTTTAAATGTCTAATGTATTTGGAATCTAGAAGGTAAAAGAAAATAATAAAAAAAAATCGTAAGACTGTTGGGCAAAATGATCACACAAGTCTTTCATTCCTAAGAAATTTTAGATATTTCTCCATCATTTGCAGCTATTTTACTTTATGTTCTGTGTCATTGGCACGAGTCCTAGGTCTTAGCAGCAATTCATATAGAAAGAGGCAGTGGATTGTAATATGCAAAGTAAGAAAATTGCAAACAATTATCTTATGGAAAAAGTTGTAATAATTTTGACCCTAAATTTATACAAATAGCTGCATTTTAGGATTTAAGACTTCAGTGAGGGTTTATTGTTCAGCCTTTATATAGTGTTGTGGATTCACTGTCGACATTTATTTAAAATATAAAAGTGCTGTTTTCTGAACTGATCTATAATTTATAAGGAACATCATTATAATTACAAATATGGTATTATTATTCTGTTCTCATCGTGTTAGAATGGTAGCTTAATGCTTATGATAATGACTTGCCTATTTCTCCACTACTGATTTATCACTTGTCTGACCCAACTTCTCGGTACACCATTGTTCTAGCTTTCCATACCTCTCACTTCATAGAGAAATGTTAACAATGGAATATGTTATTTAGTCTTTCATTTACATACTCCTATGATGCCATGCTCTGTAATTAATCACTATCACAAAGATCTGCCTGTATAAGCTTTATATATATATACTCTTACTGGGTCACTGAACTAATAAAACAGCTTAGTCTAAGCACTGCTGCAAATCAAAGGCTGTTGTTACAAGGTAATTGGTAAAATGGATAAAGTTACAGAGAGATTCAAGATATTTTCAGTCAACTGAAAATGTTGGAAATCTTTTGTTTTCAAATAATGCACATGCTAATAGAAACCATTTTATTAGGTTTAAAAAGTGGTGGTTTTTGAAGGTTTTAAATCTTAAAAATATAATCTAAATTAAATGAAGAAAGGTAGAGTTCATTTTATGCTCCCTGTTTCCACATTAAAGAAGTGAGTAGCAGATTTTCTTCTAACAGAGAAATTTGTTTTATCTCATGACTTTCATTTAGGTCAAGTAACTTACCAGATAATAACATGTTAAGAGAACGATACTTTAAAATTTTTAAATGAGGTTTTTCTTTAAGACAAAATTACATTTATATAATAACCCATCATATGTACCTAAATATTTTTACCACCACTACAGAATTGTTCAAGATTGACTTTCAGTCATACAGAGTCCAACACCATTCACCAGTGCACATCTCTCACCACCAATATTCCCAATTTCCCTTCCACCTTCCCCCAGGCTCTGTCTGCCTCTATAGCAAACATTGTTCTTCTTTTTCTTTCTTTCTTTCTTTCTTTCTTTCTTTCTTTCTTTCTTTCTTTCTTTCTTTCTTTCTTTCTTTCTTTCTTTCTTTCTTTCTTTCTTTCTTTCTTTCTTTCTTTCTTTCTTTCTTTCTTTCTTTCTTTCTTTCTTTCTTTCTTTCTTTCTTTCTTTCTTTCTTTCTTTCTTTCTTTCTTTCTTTCTTTCTTTCTCTCTCTCTCTCTCTTTCTTTCTTTCTTTCTTTCTTTCTTTCTTTCTTTCTTTCTTTCTTCTTTCTTTCTTCTTCTTTTTCTTCTTTTCTTCTTTCTCTCCTTCTTCTCCTCCTTCTCCTTCTCCTTCTCCTCCTTCTTCTCCTCCTCCTCTTCTTCCTTCCTTCTTCCTTCTTCTTCTCCTTCTTCTCCTCCTCCTCCTCTTCTCCTCCTCCTCCTCCTCCTCCTCCTCCTCCTCTTCTTCTTCTTCTTCTTCTTCTTCTTCTTCTTCTTCTTCTTCTTCTTCTTCTTCTTCTTCTTCTTACTCTTCTTCTGTGGTTTGCAATATTTTTACTGAAGAAGCATCATGTATATCACTTTACTGCCTTTCATTACCCAACTCTCTTTCAAAGTGATCATTTCCAACTATCATTTTTCTTTTCTGCACTAACAGCAAGAAATCTATCATATGGTTCCTTCTCTGCCCTAATTGCACTCCCTGCTCTTAGTGGTAAACTTCCTACAATGGAAGGTCCTCCTGGTCCTCATCTTTATTGTCTTTGAATATTATTGCCATACAATCTTTTTGTTTATATCCCACAAATGAGTCTGATTGTCCTGTGTATCCCTCTCCCTCTGATTCATTTCACTCAGCATAATATTGTCCATATCCAACAGATTGATTGGGGGATTATGAAGTTAATGTGTATTTTTTAAAAGGTGATTAGATTACTGTTATTTTAAGTTTATTTTTAAATTAAAGTAGTATTGATGCATAGCACTATATGTGTTTCTGGTCTGTCACATTATAAATCAAACTGTTTATGATAAATCATAAGAAGTCTAGTTTTGTATTTTCAGCAGCAATATGTTTTGTCATTTTTAGGAAGAATTGTATTTGGAAAGCATTTCCAGGCACCCTAATAACTTTTGTGTGTTTTTGTAGTGCAAAGATCAAGCCTATTTATCCCTAGCTCTACCACTAATAATCTCCTCCCTTAGTCTAGTGGGACTTTGACCATGACATAGAAATGTGCTCTAAGTGTGTTGAAACATACAACATTAGTGAAAAGTTGAAGCAAAAAAAAAAGAATTAAAGTAATAAAATTAGGATGTTAGTAATAACATTTTAAAATCTTTGTTATTGAAGTATTGGTATTTACAATACTGTTAATCAAACTTCTCGTGCATTGTAATACCACACCTATTACTAGAGAATCTGCTTCCCTCTACCAGTGTCTCAAGGACCTCTACCATTCACCCCTCATGTACTCTCAGTACTTTTCTTTATTAATTTATTAAAGCACTATGATTTACAAAGTTTTTTGATCTTACAATGTCTTTGTTTATTTTAAGTTTTTAATATATTTTTACTTAAACACTATGGTTACAAGGTTGTTCATAACACAATTTTTTCCCTCACAGATAAAGTTGTTCATGATTGAGTTACAGTCATACAATGACAGAAGCCTTCACCAGTGTGAATCCACCACCAATGTCAACAGTTTCTCCCATACCCTCCCTGATGCCTTCTTCCCTCCTATACACTGTCTCTGGCCTGTTCTGGGACAGGCATTTTACTTCTCTCTATCTCTCTATCTTTCTTCTCTCTGTGTCTCTCTCTCTTTCCCCTCTCTTTTCTTTTGTGACATTGTAGTTTGTACTACTGCAAGTGATGAGGTGCCATGAATGTCTATATCATATTAGACCCTTTTTTTTTTTTTTTTTGGTTTTTGGGCCACACCCAGTGGCGCTCAGGGGTTACTCCTGGCTGTCTGCTCAGAAATAGCTCCTGGCAGGCATGGGGGACCATATGGGACACCGGGATTCGAACCAACCATATTAGATCCTTCTTTACTCTAACTACTACTCTCCACTCTGTGGAAAGCTACCTACAATGGAATGGTCCTCTTGATTTCCATCTCTATTGTCTCTGGGGACATAATTCTGCACTGTCTCTTATTTTCCTTATATCTTAATGTTAAGTGAGATTATTCTATGTTTATTCCTCTCCCTCTGACTCATTTCATTCAGCATACATAATACTCACATGTCCAATCATGTATAAGCAAAATTTATGACTTCAGTTTATTAATGGCTGCATAGTAAGGAATAAAATTTTGGATTAGGCAAATATGGTGAAAACAGTTGTTAACATGAATGGAGTTTGTCCACCAGTTTGTTTGCTTACTCATGGGAACAACTGAGCTTTTCCACCTTCTCCATAAGGTTAAGCTTCAATTGTTATCTACAATTGTTCAGATTTTGCACTGGACAAGAGCATCTCATTTAGAAGAACTTAAATTAGAGCATAGCCTTGTTTAATTCTACTATTACAGTTGTACCTTCCCCAAAATTTAAAGTTTCTTCTTTTCTTTTTATTTATTTATTTATTCATTCATTTATTTATTTGGTTTTTGGGTCACACCCAGCAGCGCTCAGGGGTTACTCCTGTCTCTTTGCTCAGAAATCACTCCTGGCAGGCTTGGGGGACCATGTGGGATGCCGGAATTTGAACCATCATTGTTCTGTATGCAAGACAAATGCCCTACCTTTATGCTATCTCTCTGGTCCTTCTTTTATTTTTATTATTTTTAGAATGTCTTTTAATATTTTAATGTTTTTTTATGATTTTACAAAATCCTTCATACTTGGATTTCAGACATACAATGAATCAGGGCCAATCCTACCACCAGTATTGACCTCTCTCCACAAATGTTCCCAAAGTACATCCTATACTACCACACTTTGCCCCCTGGCCTGCCAGTAGTATAATAGGACCATTTTCAATTTAGATTGTTATTCTAAATTGATTCTATTTTTGTTTATGTTGGCATGGATTTTTAGTTCTGTTCTTTTTCTTTTATCTCCACCAATACACCTGAACCACTTAGCCCCTGGCCCTCATTCTTTTATTTCTTTTTCCTTTCTTAATTTTATAGAAAAATATGAACTATGAAGTAAAACAAAGCAATTCATATGCCAAGGTTCTATGAAAAAGGTGGGATCCTCTATTTTAAAGATAAAAATGTGTGGCAGTTTTTTGTATAGGCACAACAAAAGTCGAAGAAAATAGAAATAAAAACCGTTTGGCCTAAAAACAGGGTGTCACTATCCATAAATCATCCTGTCTTAAGACCATCCACAGACTCCAGGCATGCTAAATTATCAAACCTCAAAGTCTTTTTTCATGATCACAGGAAAAGTTCTCAATCATGGTTGTTTGAGTTGGACTTCAGTAATTAGAGATCTTGTTTTTTTGCACAGATCATATGTTGAAGTCAGGGTATCACTCAGTGTCTCCTGATTTCATCTTACCATTAGGTGGAAAGACAGGGAAACCCACTCTGAAATCAACTTTGTACTGTTTCCAAGTCATTATGGTGTCCTATGAACCCACGCTAGAGCAAGTTGGTGCCAGAGCAGCTTGAGGGTCATTACTGGTAGAAGTTTTATTCCTGGTGCTGGTGCAAAAATCTGTATTCGTTCCAAAGATGGGATCCAAGTTTAAGGGGTGAACAGTTGATGTTCGATTAACTGAAGCCTGTCATGTCACTATGACAGATGTTCAGGGTGAAAGAACCCCCTGCACTAAAAAATTTAGAAGTTCTCACTGGCAGTGGGTTAGGGTAGGGGAACATTCTGGTTCCTGAAGACTCAAGAAGTGTAAAAATGAGGGTAAAATGGTTAAATAAGGAGAAATAACAAATCAGGGGTGAGAGAGTGAAAGCAAACTGAAAACATGAGCATTATAATATAATCATAAACTAACTTGAATTAAAAATAAATTATAAAAGCATACTCAGTGAATGAGCACTGTAGCAAGAGTCTATTGCATGTAGCTAATAAATTAGAATATTTGCCAAGACAGCATAATGAGCACTGAATTTGGAGTCTAATGTAATACAGCACTATAATGTGAAACTAAGGTATCCAATCTATATCTCTAAGAACCACTGAGCAAAAGTGTAAAAAGTTATTATAGACAGATCAATATTAAGACATTAAAACATTTTTATAGTGAGCACTCTAGTGGGAATCCATGGCTTCCAAATGCATTCTGCACCTGTTTCTGTGGTTAAAAGCATTAGGACATTATTTCTGTTTTTTACTACAATGACATAGTGTCATTTTAAAATGGTCAATGTGTGTCATTTAACTGACTTACAAAATAGAATTCACATAATTAAAATCTGCATCGAGTAAACCATGTTTCTCAACAAAGTGCAAAATTGCATTTGTTAAACTGATGCTTAACAGTTTCATCAATGTTTAACCAATTAATTGACAGAGTTTAAACTTTTTTTTTGGTTTTGGTTTTTGAGTAATCCTCAGGTTTTACCCCTAGTTCTGTATTTAAAGTAATGCACAGAGGACAATATGGAAGGTTGAGGATAGAAATAGGACTGCCACCTTCGAGTCTAGTGCCTTACCTACTGGACTATCACTCTGGCTCCCAAGATCTCAATTTTTGTAAATATCGGTTGAAGTATGAAAACAATAAATTAGTTGATGAAAGTCCCTTTACATCTGTGTGTGTATGTGTGTGTGTATACATGTATGTGGCCACATCAGGCAGTAGTCAGGAGTTACTCCTGGCCCTACACTTAAGAATCATTCCTGGTAGGTTTGGGGACCATGTTTACCTGGGTCTACCTTATGCAAGGCAAACTCTTTACTAATTCTATAGAATCTCCAACTTATGTACTTTCATTTTTAATTTTGATACATTGTAAAAAATTACTTAAAGTTGCTTTTATTAATTTTTGATTTTTGGGTAAAACCTCACAGCGCTCAAGGGTTACTCCTGGCTCTACGCTCAGAAGTCGTTCCTGGCAGGTTCGGTGGACCACACGGAATGCCGGGATTTAAACCACCATCCTTCTGCATGCAAGGCAAATGCCCTACCTCTATGCTATCTCTCCGGCCCCTATAGTTGCTCTTGACCATCTCTAGAACTGCATAAGGTCAACTTGGTGTTATTAAAAAGTTCTTAGATATAAACAATGATCACTCTTAGGTTTTTAATTAGTAATATGTTATAAGCAGAAATTGGGCACTTTTTACTTATGCTTACTGACCAAAGATATTTTTTCCTAATAATATTTTAGACTAACCAGTACTTATTATTTGATAAAATTAATGGAAAATTTTGGTCAGTCCTTGGTGGTGTTCAGGAGTCACCCTGGTGGTGCTTGGAAGAAAAGATGTAGTACTGAGAATTTTAACCTGTTCAGTAAAATGTAGGTCAATCACCTAAATCTCTGACCCCAAACTGTTTTCATTTTTATTTGTTTATGTGAACTTTTTATTAGTGGTGGGAATTATCTTTAGACTTCACATTTCCTTTGCAAGATAGATTATACTTTCTTTAAAAGCTAAAGGACACAATAATTACTTTTTAATGAGTTAATGGGTTTTGTGTTTTTATTAGAAATGCCAGGACTAAAAAAGTATCACATCCTGAAGGCATTTCCTAATTGTATACCAGAAAGAGGTAGAATTTTCCCAATTATGTAGATAAGGAAACCAAGGTTCAGGGATTGTAAGCAATTGGCCCAAGATCACACAGCTTAGCAGGTGGTTAAACTGAGATCTGGAATTTAAATTCACCATTATTTAGTCACATTCTAGAGCTATCTACCTGCCCCCCTTAGCCCCCAAATAAGTAGGAATATAAAATTCATGTTCAGAAGATACTTTCTACAAAAGGCCCTAAAAAGTCAACACGGGTAATATATTTTCCTGGTAATAGGTATTTCATGTTTATCTCTTTTCCAACAGCTTCATTAGAGAAGTTACAAAATTTTTTCACTATGATGTTGAGAATCTTCAGTACTATTTTTACATGCTCTTTCATTTTCTGTATCTATCATAGATGTCAAACATTATTATGTGCAGTTATTATTATTATTTGCCTTAGGAAGGCCATGATTCCTAGCTGGATTTAATAATTAATCCCCCTATGTATAGTATTTATTATTCACGGCTTTATATAGAGCAGAATCATGATTTTTTAGTAATTAAGAGTTTCTATGAAACTCTTTTAGAATGAATCTTTAGATTTAAGAAAAACAAGAGGCTGATTAATGGCATGTTCCTGCTAAATGTCATGAAAACAAAGCATATGGTCTCCATCAATAAATCAAAATTACTGTCATCCTTAGAAGAATGCATAATCATAAGAGTAGATAATATAAAGTTGACTAATTTTTATATTTGTGCTATTTAAAATGAATTATTAATTTTTACTGATCAGAGAGATGTTTTATTATTGGAGTTTAAATAATTTGGTTTAAAGGTCTGCTCAACAGGACCAATTCTCTTATTTTTAACAGTGATTTATTATAGATAAATTTGTCAGAACATTTGTCTGTTTTTAAAAATAAAATTATATGCAAATAAGGCTTTGCTTATTTAGAAAAAGACAATTGATAGTTATTGCTGTTATTTATCATAGGGCAGTTCTAAGTGGCTTTTCAAATTTTGACATATTTTCAGACTGACACATATAAATGACTTGTAAGTTTTCTTTATTATTACTTATATAATAATTGTTGAGCCTCTAGTGAGGTAAACACTGGGTTAAGTGTGGGATACAGAATAATAAGAAATGGCCTCTGTTCTACAGTGTAAGAAAGAGTTTTTACCTCTTTAGGGAGTACTGACCTTCAGCTTCTATCTCTTGCACCCTTCAAACAAATCTCTACTGCTTACTACGTGAATACAGATTGCATCATCTTTGTGGATTCTCCGCAAGAAGCCAATGTTTTCTATAAAAACTGCATAAAGATGGTAGAATTTAGGGCCCGGAGAGATAGCACAGCGGGCGTTTGCCTTGCAAGCAGCCAATCCAGGACCAAAGGTGTTTGGTTCGAATCCCGGTGTCCCATATGGTCCCCCGTGCCTGCCAGGAGCTATTTCTGAGCAGACAGCCAGGAGTAACCCCTGAGCACCGCCGGGTGTGGCCCAAAAACCAAAAAAAAAAAAAAAAAAAAAAAGATGGTAGAATTTACTGTTTATTTTACCAGAATGCACATACATAATGGTCAAGGGCAGGCTTTGCATTCATCTTTGTAGATTCCTATCTCTGAGCTACTGGTTCAGGGAATTTTTAACTCCTCTGTGCTTTACTTTCCAATGTGTAAAAACAGTAACAATCATAGCCCTTTGCTCTCACACCTAGAGGTGTGAGAAGTGTTAAATAGGTTAATACATATAAGGTGCCTTCTATAAATAAGCATGAAGAAAGAAATATTAGCTATTTAGTTATTAGTATGGAGATGATAGAGGAAATAATTTTTATTATATACCACATAGAAAGTAAATATTCTCCAAAATTTCAATAAACAATCTCTTTGCTCTTTAAAATTAGCTTTTTTACCATTTATTAACAGAGATGGATTTAGATGAGGGATGATTCATATTAATCTTATCTCCCAAAAATGGAATAATAAGCCAGAAATCCCTATAGATCACCTAGAGAACAGTTGAAATATAAACTTAAATATAAATATTAAAATATGAGGATCAGGTGAGAGTTCAGGGCTACCTGTAGAAATTTATAAATCACTTGTATGAAAAAAATCCTTGAACAATCTCGAGTGACAGTAAAGATCAAGATTGAGCAGGCAGTTGGAGAAGACACTGAAGAAAATGTCTAGGGAGGAATGATTCGACTAACATTAAAAATTGTTGAGTATATGCTTACAAGGTCAAATGTCAGTTCATAAACATTTGAGTTCATTTCTGTCTTGAAACCTTGTTAAAATTATAGTAAAAAATTGAAAACATACAACAAAGATAAGACAGTTTGGTGGAGAGCAGAAGACATAGAAGAACTGCTATTAAGAAAAAGTGCTGACAACTCAAATTGAGCTGAAGGCCCTTTGAGAGGAGAGCAGGGAAGTTAATCTGACAAGAACTCCCAGGAGTCCCCTGGATCCTGATTATCCAGGAAGATTTGTCAGAAGGTGAGATTGAGAAATAGGGCTGAAATACAAATCCATTGTAGAAATCTATATAGAATGGTACTAAGTATCCCCGAAATCTCCTTCCAAGTTTTGGGAATATTCCATGAGATCAGACTCCTATACCTTTGTTTGTCCTATACCTTATTTGTTTCTAAACGACATCTTTAAGATATGAAAGAGGTTAAAAAAGTTTCCTTCTATTATAGTTTTTTCTCAGTAAATTATACTTCAAGAATGTAAATTAGCAATGGGGCTGGAGTGATAGTAATGTGGGCAGAGCGTTCCTTTTTACTCAGCCAACCAGAGTTCATCTCATATGTCCCTGGTTCTTCCAGGAGTAATTCCTGAGTGCAGAGCTAGGAGCAAACCCTGAGCACTGTCAGTTATGTCTCTCAAACAAAAATAACAACAAACCCAAATGAAAACATTAAAAAGAAAAAAGAAAGAAAAAGTGCAATTCAGAAGAGATTAATTTGTAGGAGGTAGAATCAGTGTTAACAACTGAGGGATAAAACAGTAACAAGTTCCAGGTAGTAAACTGCTCTATGGAGCTCAACTAGATAAATGCAAAGGACAAAAAAGACCATAGTGCACTCTTTGATTGGACACTGAGAAAGCACAATAGCAAAAAGAGGCCAGAATATAAGATGGAAGATTAAGAATTTAAGTCAAGAAAAAAAAAAAGAATTTAAGTCAAAGCCAAATATATGCAAGAGTGATGTGGAACACTTTTCCATGTGCCTTTTGACCATTTGTTTTTTGAGGAAGTGTCTGTTAATTTCTTCTTCCCACTTTTTGATAGGGTTAGATTATTTTTTCTTGTTAAGTTCTGTAAATAACTTGTATATCTTAGATATTAGCCCCTTATCTGATAGGTATTGGGTGAATAGTTTCTCCCATTGTGGTGGCCTTTGTATTCTAGTCACTATTTCCTTTGAGGTACAGAAGCTTCTCAGTTTAATATAATTTCTTTTTTTGTTTTGTTTTGTTTTTGTTTTTGAGTCACACCCAGCAGTGCTCAGGGGTTACTCTTGGCTCCATACTCAGAAATCACTCATGGCAGGCAAGGGGGACCATATGTGATGCCGATATTCGAACCACCATCCTTCTGCATAAAAGGCAAACCCCTTACCTCCATGCTATCTTGCTGGCCCCTATAATTCCATTTGTTTATCTCCATTTCCACTTGTTTGGACAGTGATGTGTATTCCTTGAAGATGCCTTTAGTCTCATTGTCTTGGAGTGTTTTACCTACTTGTTGTTCTATTTATCTTATGATTTTGGTATGAAATCAAGGTCTTTATATCAAATTTGGATTTGACCTTTGTGCATGGTGTTCGATGGAAGTCCAAGTTCTCTTTTTTCCATGTGATTGACCAGTTGCTTCAGCACCACTGGTTGAAGAGTCTTATTTGCTCCATTTGGCCTTTATTGTCCCTTTATCAAAGAATAATTGATTGTATGATTGGGGGACATTCTCTGAATACTCAAGTCTATTCCATTGATTTGAGGGTCTGTCTTTATTTCAATACCATGCTGTTTTAAGACTATCATTAAATCACTAATCATCAGGGAGATGCAAATCAAAACAATGAAGTACCAACTCATGCCACAGAGACTGGCAAACATCACAAAGAACACGAACAATCAGTGTTGGTGGGAATGTGGGGAGAAAGGATCTCTCATTCACTGCTGGTGGGAATGCCATATAGTACAGCCTTTATGAAAAACAATATAAAGATTCCTCAAAAAACTGGAAATTGAGTTTCCATATTATCCAGCTATACCACTCCTAGAGATATACCCTAGAACACAAAAACTCAATACAAAAAAATGCCTCTTGAACACCTATATTCATTGCAGCACTATTTACAATAGCCAGAATCTGGAAACAACTCAGATGCTTGACAACAAACTAGTGCTTTAAGAAACTGTGGTACATATACACAATGGAATACTATGCAGACATCAGAAAAAATAAAGTAGTGGAATTTTCCTAAAAAGGAAACGATAGGAAAAATGAAGTAATAAAAGTTCCCTATACATGGACACTACTACTATGCAGCCATGTGCTTTTTCTTTTTTTTTTATTTTAATTATGACAACAAAGATGCAAAGAAAGAGGACAGGGTAAAGTTACAGTGGAAGCCCAATCACCCATAAACAGAATTCTCGGTAGTCCCATCAATGATATCCCAGCCTTGAACTTTCAGCCAAAGAACATTAAGAAAAACAAAACTGAACCCATGTACAATATAATTACTTTGTCCTTCAAATCCCCAGTTGTAGTACATACTATTAGCAGCACACAATATAATCTAAAGACATTAGACTTATGTAACTCCTTAAACATTGAGGGCAAAGTACATTTCTCTAGTTCCATGCACATGCTTACTAGTTCAAGTTAGCCTCAAAAGTTTTAGTGGGTTGTTTTTCTTAAGGATTGGAGTCAAGGGAACATAGTAAAAAAACGGTATTAAAGTGGCATTTGTATGCATAGGCCCACCAAAACATAAGGGATATGGAAAGGCAAATTATGGTCTAAATACAAGGAGACCCTACCCCTGAAGTTTTCTGGCACAGGACTGACTCTAGGCTCCAGGCACACTAGTTTGTCCAATTCAAGTCATCCTCTGTAGTGGCAATACACCTCCATTCCTCACTTAGTCTCTGTTGTTGTTGGTATCATGCTTCTGTATTAAAGATCCTGGAGTCTGCATATCCCATATTGTAGTCAGGATGGTGCAGAGCATCCTCTCGTTTCACCTCACTTAAGGGGCAATAGAGAGAACCATGTCCTGTAGAGCAGGTCATTGTTGTTGTCAAGTCTTCTCAGTGTAAACGAAAGTCTCTTTTTAGGAGGTCGATGTCAGACCCTTGGTAGAGTCTTTCCTGGTAGAGGACAGCTTCCAGCTGTTGCTATAAAAGACCTTGGATGTTTCATAGATAGCTTGCCTGGTTCTGGCGTGAATGGAGAATGCCCATTCTTCTGAGGCCTGTGCCAGGTCATTCTATCAATGTTCAGGGTGTAAGGTACATTGTACTGAGATTTATTAGATAAGAACTTATCTGTATGTATGGTATTTTCCCATTTTAATGTGTCTATGCAAACAAGGATCAATGCCATGAACCCTGGGTTTTCCCCACTCCCTGGCTGGGGCCCGGACACTGGCCTAGGGTGGGGCCTAAATCCCTGTCCTTCGGGCTTGGGAAGGTCTCTCTCCCTTCCTGGAGCAGGATTTTTAGCCAGCACGGGCGGGCAGCTGGCAGGCCTCCGCATGTGCCAGTGGCCTCTTGGCCCGGCCTAGGGTAGGGGGGCTCGGACATGGGTCACCCGACCCTCCTCTCCCCCTTTCCTCTGGATCTCCACGTGGGTTTCTGGAAGGAGCTGGTGGGGCACCCTGGGTTTTCCCCACTCCCAGGCTGGCTACAGAGGTTGGCTAAGGGGGTGGAGTTTGATCTGGGGGGTGGCAGATAGCTACTCATCTATACTCAGGCTGTCACTGGCAATTTCATACCAGTCTACATTTTGGAAACTGCGCGGGGGCACTAGCCCCCGCGCGAACATATGCTCCTCCCAACCATTAATACCCCAGATTTACTCTTCTTAACTTCAGTAACACACAGTTCTATTCTCTGACCAAAGACATACAGTAGATCTAACAAATCCCAGAACTACTTAGAAGGACAGAAATCGAACACATATTGAACACATATATCTTTTGAATATTTTATGGGTATTTTCTTTAACTGATGTAACTCTCTATATATTCTTCTACTATCATGTTTCTATCCACTTTTCATCTTGTCGTTTCTTTGTAAGCTGTTCAGTAAGGATTGTTGGTGGAACTGTCCCTCAGTTTGATGCCTATGATTGAACTATGTCATGGAAATTGCTGGTCTTGTTCCTATTGCCTCCAGATGCACCAATAATGCTTCATGCCATGTGCTTTTTCTAATGTAAGAACGCCACTGCAACAAGAAGAAAAAGTCACACTAGGAACTGTGTTGGATCACTGAAGCCCAGCATTTCTCTCAGGACTGTCTTCTCTGCTGCATGCTCGGGCCTAAGATTTGATCCTGTGTGAGGCTTCATCCACAAAGAGCTCCCCTTCCTTGGAGGTGAGTCGACCCACCCAGAAAGGCGGGACCAGAGGAGCATGGCCATGCACATCATTTAGCCAATAAATACACCACAACATGTAGAAAAACCCACAATACAAGTGTGACAATGGGGAAACAACGCAGGCCAGCATCAAACATAGAGAATGAAGATGACAATTCTGATGACCAGAAAATGACCAACCAACTAATCAGTCTCTCAGATAAGGAGTTTAGACAAGAAATATGGAAGATGCTCAAAGAAATCAAAGAAACAATGGATCGAGTTGAACAGAACACTAATAAGAACCAAAAAATTATGAAGACAGAAATCAGAAAACTCCAAACTAAAATAACAAGTCAAATAATAGGCCTAAAAAACTCAGTAAACGAATTGAATGACAAAATGGATAAGCTCTCCAACAGGGTAACAGAAGCTGAGAATAGAATTAGTGCTGTGAAAGATGAGATAAATAACAACTCCATATAGTGGGAGAGATTGGGAAAAAAAACTTAAAGCAAATGAACAGACAATGGAAAAATTAGTCAAAGAATGGGAACAGATGAAAATAGAAGTCTATGATAAGCTCAACAGAGACAACTTTAGAATCATTGGAGTCCCAGAGACCCAGGAAGAAAATTTCCAGGAAGAATCAACAGTCAAGAACATCAAGAGAAATATCCAGAGCTAAAGAATATATGTGATCAAATCCTGCATGCCCAAAGAGTACCAACCAAAAGAGACCCCAGAAAAAATACCCTAAGACACATTCTAGTCACAATGACAAATCCCACAGATAGAGACAGAATTCAGAAAGCAGCAAGATCAAACAGGGAAATTATATTCAAGGAAACATCTTTGAGATTTACAGCAGACCTGTCACCAGAAACACTCAAGGCTATGGGACATAGTGACAAAACTCAATAAAATAAATGCTTCGCTTAGAATACCATACCCAGCAAAACTCACTTTCAGGTTTGACGGAAGAGTACATGGTTTCACAGACAAACAATATCTCAGAAACTTTACAGACTCAAAACCAGTCTTAAGAGAAAAACTGAAAGACCTACTTTAAGACAAGACTGACCAAAAGACACACAGAATTTCAATAGAAAGATGGCATTAAATCCCAGGATAAATTTTTCTCTCAATGTCAATGAACTAAATACACCAGTTAAGAGACACAGAGTGGCTAAATGGATCAAAAAACTCAATCCAATCTTCTGCTGCCTAGAAGAAACACACCTGAATAGTCAGAAGAAACATAGACTCAAAATAAAAGGCTGGAGGAAAATTATCCAAACAAACAACACCCATAAAAAAGCTGGAGTGGCCATACTAATATCAGATGATGCAAACTTTATACTCAGGAAAGCTGTAAGGGACAAAGATGGACATTTTATATTAATCAAGGGATTTGTACAGAAGGAAGAAATCACTCTCCTAAACATATATGCACCGAATGAAGGGCCCCAAAATATTTAATACAATTGTTGACAAATCTAAAAAAATAATATCAATAACAACACAATAATTGTGGGGGACCTCAAACACGGCTTTGTTAACACTGGATCGGTCAACTAGACTGAAACCCAACAAGAATATACTAGACCTGAGAAGAGAAATGGAAGAGAGAGGACTATTAGATATATAGGAAACTCCATCCTCAGAAACCTGGATACACATTTTTCTCCAATGTACATGGTCATTCTCCAGGATAGACTACATGCTGGTACATAAAATATACCTATATAAATCAAGAGGATAGAAATTTTGCAGGCTACCTTCGCTGACCACAAGGCTCTGAAATTATATGTGAATTCTAAAGAGACACAGAAGAAAAAATTTAACACCTGAAAGTTAAACAGCCTCATACTGAATAATCAGTGGGTCCGAGATGACATCAAAGAAGAAATCAAAACTTTCCTGAAAACAAATGATAATAAAGACACAAATTATCAGAACTTATGGGACACAGCAAAAGCAGTACTGAGCGGAAAATTATAACTTTGCAAGCACACATCAGGAAGGAAGAAGGGGCCTACCTGAAGAGCTTAATGACACAGCTCATAGAATTAGAAAGTGCTCAACAAAAGGATCCAAAAATAGGGAGACAGAAGAAAATAACAAAGCTGAGAGCAAAAATCAATGAAGTAGAAACCCAAAAATCAACCCAAAAGCTCAAAGAAAGCAGAAGTTGGTTCTTTGAAAAAATAAACAAGATTGATAGAGCATTAGCAAAACTAATAGAGAGAGAAACTTGATAACTCATATTAGGAATAAAAAAGGGGAGACACTACCGATATTGCAGAGATTAAAAGGGTAATAAGAAACTACTTTGAGAAACTCTATGCCACTAAAAATGAGAACCTGGAAGAAATGGATAAATTCTTGGACTCTTATAACCTCCCACGGTTGAATAAAGAGAATGATGCATATCTAAACAACCCCATAACTATTGATGTAATTAAAATGGTAATCAAATATCTGCCCAAAAACAAAAGTCCAGGCCCAAATGAATTCACTAATAAATTCTTTCAAACTTTCCAAGAGGAACTACTACCAATTCTGGCAAGACTCTTTCAAAAAGTTGAAAAAATGGGAACACTTCCAAATAGCTTTTATGAAGCCAACATCACCTTGATACCTAAACCAGACAGAGATGCTATGAAAAAAGAAAATTACAGACCAATATCGCTGATGAATGCAGATGCAAAGATCCTCAACAAAATCCTGGCAAATAGGATTCAATGCCTCATTAAGAAGATCATCCACTACGATCAAGTAGGTTTCATTCCAGGAATGCAAGGCTGGTTTAACATCCGTAAATCTATCAACATAATACACAACATCAACAACAAGAAAAATAAAAATCACATGATCATATCAATAGACGCAGAGAAAGCATTTGATAAGGTCCAACACCCATTCTTGATCAAAACGCTCAGCAAGATGGGAATGGAAGGAACCTTTCTCAATATAGTTAAGGCCATCTACCACAAGCCAGTGGCAAATATTGTCCTCAATGGAGAAAAACTAAAAGCCTTCCCTCTAAATTCTGGCTCAAGACAAGGCTGTCCTCTCTCACCACTCCTATTCAACATAGCACTGGATGTCTTTGCATAGCGATTAGGCAAGAAAAAGATAGCAAGGGAATCCAGATAGGAAAGGAAGAAGTCAAGCTCTCACTGATTGCAGATGACATGATACTCAGAAAACACTAAAGACTCTACCAGAAAGCTTCTAGAAACAAAAGAATCATATAGCAATGTGGCAGGCTACAAAATTAACACACAAAAATCAATGGACTTTATATACACCAATAATAATGGGGAAGAAATGGACATTAAGAAAACAACCCCATTCACAATAGTGCCACACAAACTCAGATATCTTGGAGTCAACTTGATTAAAGATGCGAAGGACCTATACAAAGAAAACTATAAAACTCTGCTCCAAGAAATAAGAGAGGACACGTGAAAATGGAAACATATACCCTGCTTATGAATTGGCAGGATTAACATAATTAAAATGGCAATACTCCCCAAAGCATTGTACAAATTTAATGCGATCGCTCTAAAGATACCCGTGTTATTCTTCAAAGAAGTGGATCAGGCACTTTCGAAATTCATTTGGAACAGTAAACACCCTCAAATAGCCAAAGCAATTATTGGGAAAAAATATGGGAGGCATTACATTCCCCAACTTTAAACTGTATTACAAAGCAATAGTTATCAAAACAGCATGATATTGGAATAAAACAGACCCTCAGATCAGTGGAGTAGACTTGAGTACTCAGAGAATGCTCCCCAGACATACAATCATCTAATCTTTGATAAAGGAGCTAGAAGTCTTAAATGGGGCAAAGAAAGCCTCTTCAACAAGTGGTGTTGTCATAACTGGATAGCCACTTGCAAAAAAGCGAAGTTAGACCCTTAGTTAACATCATGTATGAAGGTAAAATCCAAATGGATTAAAGACCTTGATATCAGACCTAAAACCATAAGGTACATAGAACAACACGTAGGTATAACACTCCATGACATTGAGACTACAGGCATCTTCAAGGAGGAAACTGCACTCTACAAGCAAGTGGAAGCAGAGATTAACAGATGGGAATATGTTAAGCTGAGAAGCTTCTGCACCTCAAAGGAAATAGTGCCCAGGATACAAGAGCCACCCACAGATTGGGGGAAACTATTCACCCAATATCCATCAGATAAGAGGCTAATATCCAAAATATACAGGACACTGACAGAACTTTACATAGGAAAACAAAATCTAATCCCATCAAAAAAATGAGGAGAAAAAAATGGACAGACACTTTGCTAAAGAAGAAATACAAATAGCCAAAAGGCACATGAAAAGATGCTCCACATCACTAATCATCAGGGAGATGCAAATCAAAACAACTATGAGGTACCACCTCACACACTAGAGATTGGCACACATCACAAAGAATGAGAACAAGCAGTGTTGGCGGGGATGTGGAGAGAAAGGAATTTTTATCCACTGCTGGTAGGAATACTGACTAGTTCAACCTTTCTGGAGAGCAATATGGAGATTCCTCCAAAAACTGGAAATTAAGCTCCCATATGATCCTGCTATACCACTCCTAGGAATATACCCTAGGAACACAAAAATACAATACAAAAACCCCTTCCTTACACCTATATTCATTGAAGCACTATTTACCATAGCAAGCTCTAGAAACAACCAAGAAGCCCTTCAACAGATGAATGGCTAAAGAATCTGTGGTACATAGACAGAATGGAATATTATTTAGATGTCAAAAGAGATAATGTCATGAAATTTTCCTATACATGGATGTACATGGAATCTATTATGCTGAGTGAAATAAGTAAGAGAGAAAGAGAAAGATGAAGAATGGTCTCACTCATCTATGGGTTTTAAAATAAAAGACATTTCTCAACAATTTTTAGAGACAAAAGAGAGGAAGGCTGGACATTCCAGCCGACCTCATGAATCTCACCACAAAGAGTGATGAGTTTAGTTAGAGAAATAACCACATTGAGACCTATCCTAACAATGAGAATATATGATGGAAGTGGAAAGCCTGTCTAGAGTACAGGTAGGGGCAGGGAGGGGAGGAGGGATATTTGGGTCATTGGTGGTGGAAATGTTGCACTGTTGATGGGGGGGGTGTCATCTGATATGACTGAAACCCAACCGCAATCATGTTTGTAACCAAGGTGTTTAAATAAAAAATATTAAAAAATAAAATAAAATAAAAATTGCAAATTCAAAAAAATTAAAAGAAAAAGAAAAGACATTATTGTAATAATACCCAGACACAATAGAGATGAGGACTGGATGGACTAGCCCATGATATGAAGCTTACCATAAAGAGTAGTGAGTGCAATTAGAGAAATAACTACTCTAACATCTATCATGACAATGATAGTGAGAGAAATTGAATGCCTATCTTAAATGCAGGCAGGGTGTGGGGGATGAGGGAGATGGGGTGTATTGTTGGTGGAAAGATTGCACTGATAAAAAGTGGGTGTTCTTTTTTATAACTGAAACCCAGCTACAAACATGTTTGTAGTCACTGTGCTTAAATACATGTATCATTAAACAACAAAATATGCAAGAGAAGCTAAACAGGAAGCAAGTATGGTAGGGGACTTCTTCACTGGAAGACAGCTTGGGTACAGGGAAGGAACCATTCAAAAATAGAAGACTCCATCCTAGGATCTATCCTATGTCCTGTGCAAATACCCTGATCTCTAGTTACAGAGGCTGATCTTATCACCCATGACTGAGCAGATAGTTTCCAGACACCACAAAAGGACCTAGGGGAGAGTAAAAGAATAGGTATGGAGCCTGGAGTTATGCCCATGACAGTATACTTCAAGGGTGGAGAAACCCTGTACTCTTAGGCCAAGGGAATTCCTTTTCTATTCTCCTCAATATTACTGTGCCTATGCAAAAAAAAGCACAAATTAATTTTTTTAGTTGTTATTGTTGTTGTTTATTGTTTTTTCTTGTTTCATTTTATGTTTTTGTGCTCTGTTTCATTTTTATTTCGGGACCAGGATTATTGTTTGGTTGTTGTCTTTATTGCTGTGGTGCTTTTCGGGTTTTTAGTTTGATTTTTCTTTTTGTATTCTTGTTATGTTTTTCTTCCTTTTTCTCTTTCTTCTCTTAAACCTCTATTTATTGCCTTTAGAAGTACTTCTTTCATTTTTTTGCTTGTTTTATTTTTGCCTCCCTCATTTTTTTGTTTTCTTTTTTCCTTCAAACAGAACCACATAACTTAAACCATCTTGTTCCACCTGACAAACTGAGGGGAAAATAATGGAGGGTACCAAGACCAAACAGTTGATGATCAGACTTAAGTACCAAATCCAAAGCCAATGACAACAGGATCGATACTCAGTCTACAACAAGCTAGACACAGAGAGGACCACTTATACTAGCAGTCTGGGGAGCAAAGGAGGAGGATATGGGATGTATGCTGGGAACCGGGGTAGAGGGAGGACAACATTGGTGGTGGATATGCCCCTGATTCAATGTCACTATATACCTAAAATTTTACTGTGAATAATTTGTAATCCACTTAGGTCAAAATAAAAATAATTATAAAAAAAGAAAATATAAAATGAAGACATTTCAAAAAAAGAAAAAGAAATAGAAGACTTGTGAGAGATAGACTCCCTGTTTAAAAGTAGAGCAAATTAAAATATGATCTGATTTAGAAGTGATGGTGGAGAATAAGAAAGGACAGTCTATTAGCTATCTGGACCCTCAACAGGGATCTTGGCCAATGTTTTTCAGCAGGATTATACTGGAGTGGCTTTAGGGAATTGATTTCCTTGCTCTTTGACTTGTTTTTCCCAGAGTCACTAGTGGTTAAGTGTTGAAGGTACAGGAACTTTTGAGCACATACCAAGCTTATTTATCAGCTGACATTTCTGGGCTGATACACAGGCTATATGCAGGCTGGAACCACTAGAACTTTCCATGACCTTTTCCCCCTTCAGCTGTTCCACATTCTTTAAAAAAATCCCTCAGCATTTGATAACATGCTACTTATTGAGTAAAAAGTGCAAAAAAAAAAAAAGAAATTACAATGAAGAATTTCTGATTTTTGTTTTGTTTTGGGACCACATCCCACTGTGCTTATGGCTTAGTTCTGACATTGTACTCAGAGATAACACCTGATGGGGCTTGGGGGATCATATGGGGTACTGAGGATCAAACTCAGGTCAGCCATATGAAGGCAAACATTTGACCCACTGCACTAACTCTCTAACCCCTAATGGGGCATTTCTGAAACTGTTCCTGGGAGAAGTGTCTATTGTGTTGTCTCAGCCTTAGTTTTTCCAAGAGAGAATTAATTAGGCAAGAAAGTGAGCTTTTATTAAGAATAAGTAAAACAAGTAAGGTGCTTCTCTCATAAATTGCATGCCCCTTTAAGATTTCTAGCACCACATCTGGCACCACAAGCACTGCCAGGAGTGATCCATGAGTGTAGACCCAAGAGCACTAGAGAAATTGTACACACGTTAATGCTCTTGCTTTGGATAAAATCCAATCCCCCCCCCAATTTTTTTGTGATGCCTCTGTTTACTTTTGATATCAGGGTAATTTACATAGTAACTATTTGAAAGTTTTTCTATTTCTTTGATTTCCTGAAAAAGACCAAAAAAAAAATGGCAGCAGATTTTCTGTAAAGGTTTGTTGATTAAAGAAGGGCTATTAGCCTAGTGTGGTTGGGGTAGCCAAAGTGAACTGTTGAAGTTCAGGACACAAATCCAAAATAAAGTCCTTTGGGATGTGAAAGGGAGACTATCTGGCGACCCTATTAGTAGACACCCCATTGGGAAAATATATCTTCCAAGGGTCTGATTCGTGGGAGGAGTCAAGTTTTCCTATTTGAGTTCAGCATCCCATAAATCATCCACAAAAGAGTGGGCATTTGCTGAGCTACCTGCTCAGAAAACATGGCATAGCAATCCTGTATAATTTTTTGTTTTTGTTTGTTTGGTTTTTTTGGGCCATACCCAGCAGTGCTCAGGGGTTACTCCTGGCTCTACGCTCAGAAATCACAGGCTCAGGAGACCATGTAGGATGCCAGGATTTGAACTACCGTCCTTCTGCATGCAAAGCAAACGCCCTATCCCCATGCTATCTCTCAGGTCCCTCCACTATAATTTTTAATCTCATATTAGAACAGCCTAACTTGTATTGCATAAAGACTTAAAATATAAATACTTAAAAATTATTTTCTGGAAAGTAGAATCAAGTATGGGGCAGGTGAATAGAGAATAAAGTCTACTTTTCATGACAAATATTTCTATGCTAATTTTAATTATATACTTGCTTTAATTTTAAAGTAAAATGAAAGTTATGTTAAATTGCAAAAAGAACATACAGAGATAAAATAAGAATAGTTAACCTACTGTTTTACCACAAGAAAAAAAGTGGTCATTTACTGCAAACCTTTTCTATACAAAATTTATTTATTATTTATTTGACTGAAAGATGAACAGAAGAAATATATTTCATCAAAGACACAGAAGAGCAATCTGTGGAGAATTCAGAGATAAACCAAGAAAAAACAGTATAAGAATTCCAGGTAGAAGAGGGCTTCAGTAATGACAGGTTGGCTTCAAGCACTATGGAAAAGTTAGCAGTTGAGATCTAGCTATGATGGATTAACTTAATTTGACCTTTTGGGTTATTGATGATGTGCAAAAGAGCAATATCAATACAGTAAACATGATAGAAAAGAGACATGCTGAAAACTTGAGTATTTGAGAAGAGTAAAGGCCTATGTGTCTGAAACTGAGCAAATAGAAAAATGGCAAGAGATAAGTTTGAAAATTTAGAGAGCTACACTGCATGTTTTAGCTATTCTTATTAAAATTTATCTGTTTCCTATTTCAAGACAAAAATACCCAAGCATTTTCTTCCTTAATTTACTTAAGAAATTGATAATGTAATAAGTTGGAGACATGTCAAATGTATTTCAAATGTCCATTTAAACTCCTCAATAATTCTAGTTAGATTCTCTATTTCTGCACTGCTTTTATATTATGTATTTATTTATTTATTTTTGGTTTTTCGGGCCACACCCATTTGATGCTCAGGGGTTACTCCTGGCTAAGTGCTCAGAAATTGCCCCTGACTTGTGGCACCATATGGGACGCCCAGAGATCAAACCAAGGTCCTCCTTGACTAGCGTTTGCAAGGCAGACACCTTACCTCTAGCGCCACCTCACGGGCCCCTATTATTTATTTATTTATTTATTTATTTTGGTTTTGGGCCTATTGTTTTTTAACACTACTGGGTCACACTCAAGGCTTTTTTTGTTTTTGTTTTATGGGCCACACCTGATGACACTCAAGAGTTACTCCTGGCTATGTGCTCAGAAATTACTCCTGGCTCGGGGGACCATATGGGACGTGGGGGATCGAACCTGGGTCCTTCCTAGGCTAGTGTGTGCAAGGCAAATGCCCTACCACTTGTGCCACCACTCCTGCCCCTCAAGGCTTACTCTTGGTTTTACACCATTATCACTCCTGGTGGTGCTCAGGTACCATATAGGGTGCCTGGTAGCTGTGTGGAAAGAGTGCCCTGCTTATTTTAGACATAATTATTGGGTCAGTTATTAGTTCACAAGCTATTTGAAGATGGAATGAGTTATGATGCTTTTTTATTTTTCTCTTTTTTTAATGACATTGACAGTGATTCTTCATAGCATAAGTTTTTAGTCATAAATTTATTGCCGAGCTGGAGCAATAGCACAACAGGTAGGGTGCTTGCTTGCACGTGGCCAACCCAGGTTCAATCTCTGATATCTCATATGGTCCCCTGAGCCCACAAACAGTGATTCCTGAATGCAGAGCCAGGAGTAACCTATAAACACTGGCTAGGTATGGCCTAAAATAAAAAATCAATAGATTTATTGCAGATGAGTAGATGCCCATAGAAGATAGGGAGTAAGTTATAATAATATAAGAAAATTCTGCCATTTTTAATATTTATGTCATGAAAGAATAACTTGGGAAATACATTACCAGGGTAATTAAAAGCAGTTCTGGATATATAAAAAATGCTTTAGGTCCCTCACGGCATTTGGTTGCATTTCATATCTACCTCTACCTTTATTAAATTTTGTTGAATTTTCCCAATCAGTTCTGAACATACCAAACAATGTAAATGTAGTTGAAATAAAGATATATTTTTAAATTTTTAGTATATACTTACCAGATTGATGTTATAGTCTTTCTTTATGCTCTCTCATCTCATTGAGTGAATTAAGTCAGAGCGAGATAGCCACATATTGAATAATTGCACTCATCAGTGGAGTATACAGAATAACAACAAAAGACTAGACAATCGTGAACAATAATAAACTCTGGAAACTTGAATAAAATACCAATTACCAAACAGTGTGGAGAAAAAGAAGACAAGACTAGAAAAGATATGAGTTTAGAGGGGGGCTCAGGAGTACTTTAGTGGAGGTAAAATATAGTAAATTTATACACTAATTCCATAAATGCAAACAGTGCTGTAACTTCCTAAATTATAAGAAATAATACAAATAAATAAATACAATTAAAAAGTCAAGAAAGGGGGCCCAGAGAGTTTGCCTTGCAAGCAGCTGATCCAGGACCAAAGGTGGTTAGTTTGAATCCCGGAGTCCCATATGGTCCCCCGTGCCTGCCAGGAGCTATTTCTGAACAGACAGCCAGGAGTAAACCTGAGCAATGCTGGGTGTAGCCCAAAGAAACAAACAAAAAAAAAAAAAAGTCAAGAAAGGGATTTTTTAGAAAAGCATTTAGTTTTAAATAACAATCAACTAGCATTAGTAAGGTTATATGTTAAAGGAAAATCTTATATATTGTTGATGGAATGGAATTGGAACCATCACTATGGAAAATAACGTAGAGCAGAGAGTCTTCAAAACTTTTTTTTTTTTTTTTTTTTTTTTGTCTAAACCACACCTGGAGATGTTTAAGATTTACCCCTGACTCTGTGCTCAGGGATCACTCCTAGAGGGCTTGGGAGTCATTATTTCCGGATCAGCCACATGCCAGAAAAATGTTCTACCTGCTGTAATATCACTCTATCTCCAAAAGACATCAAAATATTAGAATAGAAATACCTTTGATCCAGTTTATTCCACTTCACAAGAATATGAAAACATTAATTCAATATGATAGATATACCCTGCTGTTCATTATATAATTATTTACAAGTGCCAAGATTTAGAAGTTACCTAGATGTCTATAAACATTTGAATGAATGAGTAAGATGAAATACAAAGGGCTATAAGAAAGATGAAATCTTGCCATTTGCAACATGAATGGGCCCTGAGGGTACATAGTCAGTGAAATAAGACAGATAGAGAAAGACAAATACCAGAGGATCTCATTCAGACTTAAAAGGTGAATAAATAAAGGGAATAAAAAAAAAGATAAAGCAAAAGCAAACTCTTAGACTGTACAATAATAAAATGGGGTTGCTGGTGAGAAAGAAGGAAGAAGGGTGGATACATTATTAGAAAACATTAGTTGTATGGTGATAATAAAAACTAAATTTTTGGAATGATCACATTGAGTACATATAGTTATCAATTTTTAATGGTTTGTCCCTGAAACTTATTAATTTTATAAACCAATGTTACTTTAACAATTGAAAGACAAGAGTTGAAGAGATAATAGAGCAATTAAGGCACTTGCCTTGAGAGTGGTGTTTCATTTTATTATTCATTCTACATATGCCTCCATCCTCCACACCAACAGAAGTCCCACAAAATCAAGGGAGCATAGAATCAGGAATAAGACTTGAGCATCACCATGTGTAGCTCCAAAACCAGTTTTTTAAATAATTTTTTAATCCTCACTCTTTTAGACCCTGAACAGAGTTATCTAAAAGCCAAATGTGAACTATATATAAATACTACTTTACTTGTCCCTACACATTTTGTGAAAGGGTTCTGCAATTAGCTATTTGAAGTAATATGACCAGGCTCATTTCCACGTCATTGTATCACTATAGGACAAGTCTGTTCTTTACATCAGGGCCTGAACATTTTTCACTGTGAACCTTTTCTCCCAATAATTTTTAAGAGATTCTGGGTATATAGGTATATAAAATGTATTCAAATCAAACATGTATTGATAATAAACCATGAAAAAATTAATTACAAAACACAATTTAAAGATTTCTCACAGTGACAATATAATTCAGTTATGTGACCCATGTTGGGCTACAGTCCAGAGTTTAAAGAGCTAGTTTTATACTGCCCTTTCTGGTTATAGCACTATGATGGAAACTCCTTAGTGTCTTTGTAATATAACAACATAAAGAGCTTAGGATTAAACAATCTTCCTTTACTTTCCAATATGCACCAAACCCATATAATATTGGTCCTCTGAATAATAAGGTTATTTTGGGCCTATTTATATTTCATAGTTTTATTAAACTATAGTTCGACCCCTCTAATCCTCTGAGGGACAGTGAACTGGCCCCCTGTTTAAGAAGTTTGAGGACCCCTGTCCCAGAGTGACTGTTGTTTAGGATCCCGAACACCACAACAGAATGTGATCTGGCTGGCACACTCTATCCTACCTAGTGTGTGTGAACATTGCTTGCAAACAGTTCTGCAAAAAGCAATGTGACTTCCGGTGTGCATAGAAGAACAAAGAGAAAGGCAGTGGGGGATAAAGTTATAGAAAAGCTTTGGATTTCCTTACTTATATTGAAATTATCCTAAATACTTTTCAGTCGTAAGCTGCATGTACTTAGGATTCTCAGTTTTACTAGTAGTGGCTCTGTTCCACTAAAGAAGTTTAGGGCTGGGGTTGGGCCACACTTAGCAGTGCTTAATAAGGGTTACTTCTGAGCTCAGAAACCGCTCCTGTATGCTCAGGGGACTGTATGGGATGCCAGGAATTGAACCTGGGTCGGCCAAGTACAAGGCAAACGCCCTGCCCACTATACTATCGCTCCTGCCCTAAAGAAGAAATTTTATGATAGTCTAAAGCACTAACCTCACAGCAAACACGTGAAGCCTATTTAAGACTTCTCCACTTGATGGCGCCACTGAAGTCCTGGGAATATACTGCAACTTCCTAGTCTAGATTCTGGCAGAGAACCACTTGGACTTCAGTGGGGGGGGGGGGGGGGGGGGAGAAAGAAAGAAATTTTGTGAATCTATTATGGGTAATTAGATTTAACACATTCCTAAATTTTTGGACTTTATGTCATAAGTCATTAGCTTAACCACGATGGTCTTAAAGTTGCTTGCCAGACTTGTTAGAGAGATAATAAAAATAAGAATTTGGGGGACTGGAAGGAAAAAGAATGGAGAAACTGAAGGGGACTAAAAGTTTGATCCTAAAATTGATTATTACTGACTCATCAAGCTATTACAAACATCTGTGAGTTCAGTGAGTGCTCTCAGAGGACTTTAAAACTGTAGCAAGAAAAGATTTCACAGCCTACAAAACTCTGAAAAGTATTCCTGTTGGTACAATTCTGCTTTTGGCTTTGCATGTTGTCTTCTCCTTCTGATTAGCTGGCAATTTTTACTTTGTCTAACCACTCTGTTAACCACATTTTGAAACCCTTTTTATGTTTTTCCTTTTTATGAAGTAAAATAGTTTTAGGATTTTAATCAGAAGGAGAACGCAGGTTTCTCCCAAGAGGAAAAGAAAGGGTCAAATAAAGGGAGCTCAGGCCCTAATAGACAGGATCATCGCAGGGTGAGATGAAAAGAGACATCACACAGTCAGAGTTGGGGAGAAGCCAGCCCAGAGAGGACTTTCAGGGGTAAGTTGCTGTCCCAGAGAAAAGAGGTGTGTGCAGGCCACTCCTAGATGAAGAGCACAGAGACATTTTTGCTGTAAAGAAATAAAGGTGTGTTGGGCCGGGCGGTGGCGCTAAAGGTAAGGTGCCTGCCTTGCCTGCGCTAGCCTTGGACGGACTGCGGTTCGATCCCCCGGTGTCCCATATGGTCCCCCAAGCCAGGAGCGATTTCTGAGCACATAGCCAGGAGTAACCCCTGAGCATTACCGGGTGTGGCCCAAAAACCAAAAAAAAAAAAAAAAGAAAGAAAGAAAGAAATAAAGGTGTCATTTATGCCCAGTGTTGCATGCAGGCAGCTCTAGACCAAGTGTACAACTGTTTATCTTTTATTATAACTTGCAAATGACTCTTCTTTTGTTTTGGTGCTTGGTATCAGACCCAGGAACTCATAGGAGAGCACATTTTCCAGCCACATAGTTGGCCTCCAATTTCCTCTTTATCAGATTCATGACAGGAAGTAGGAGGGCAGCTTCAAACACCACAAGGAAATAGAAAAAAGAAAGAAGAAAATTTCTGGGATGCATTTCAGTTCAGTCAAGATACACCAATGCTATTTCCGGAAAGCAGTCAAAGATCAAGTTCTGTGCTTCATAATACAAGCTCACATCATTAGAGACAATCTAAGTTCTACATTGTAAATTCTGCTGCAGCAGAAAAATAGCTCTGTCTCTGCTTGAATGGAACTAAAACTTGAAGTTTTGCTTTAGATTGACCAGATATACCGAACTTATTTAGCCAATTGCTTCCTTTTCAATTAAAAAAAAAACATATCATTCCTTCTCTGCCAGAGGTCTACTTTGAATGAACAAAAATAAAACATCCACCCATTGAATACAAGACCAAGGTTTCATGTCCTGGATCCTGGGGAACACTGAAGACATTCTATGCTACAGAATAGGAATTGGGTTGGGATTGCTATGTGAGGTTACTGTATCTATCCTGACCTCATAACTAAAGCCAAGACTTCTGATGCAAGGAAACTGGTCATCATCTAGTGTTGACCCCACAGTTGCATATCTCCAACCCAATCAAGGTTACCTTTTCTATTAAAAGTATGGGTTGACCTATTTCCCTTGTAGTTAAAGGGGTTATGCTTTATGCATTTGGATGCCATGGCATTGGTCAAACAAAAGACATATCATTAGTATATAAGCTGTACAGTGTAACCTAGGTAAAATGGAAGTTAGAAAGCATAGAACTACAGAAGTTACAGTTATAAGCTAAGAATCTGAGCTATAGTAACAAAGGCAAACTAGACACAATATTGATCTCCTTCTTAGAACTTGGCACTTTTCTACTTGTATGCTATCACAATTAGTATTGGTTTAAAGTGGCCACAGTGGGAAGACAAGTCTCTCTGTGTATCATTGTACTGCACAAAGCTATGACTATAAAATATGGAGAACATCTAAGTCTTCTGTTTGGGAAAAATTGAGATTAAAATTTTAGGAGGGCGTAAGTGTTGGTTGAATATTTTTTCAAAAAATTAAAAATTTCAATTAATCTGCAATCATGGATGAGGCACGATAGAGATCTAGTTCCAGTCCTGGATCTGTCAGTTCTCATCATGTCGGCACTAGGGAAGCCAAGAGCTTAATGAACTTTTAGCATTCCTATCTCTACTCCACACAACACTCATCCTCCAATAAATGATATTTGGTTTTCATTGTCAACCAGATTCTGAATCTGACACTGAAAGTGTAGGATCAAATGTAACTTGGCAAATTATAAAACCAGTGTCATGGGCATTTTGGATACATTCCCAATCAGAAATAGACAGGGTTACTTAAAAAAAAAAAAAAAGGCCTTTGCTCTTGGCCATGGTGCTGCAAGAAATATTAATACTGAGCTCCTTTTGAAATGTTCTGCAAACATTCATATGCTAACACTCTCAACTGCTAAAGCATGATTAAAGGGAAAGGAAGAGGAAGAGCTCTCCTTTATTTTCAGAACCTAATCCAGGATCTGTACTCAGGGTTTACTCCTGACAGTCTCAGGGGACCTAAAAGCATCAGCTGCATGCAGACAAGTACCTTAATGCTTGAAATAACTCTCTTAACCTCAGAAACAGTTATTTTCTTAAAGCTTTACAACATTTAACAGGGCTCATCATCATCTCATTTTGTATTATTGCAGAAATTAAAACAGAGAGGAAAAGTCAATTGCTCATAGTCAAACAGAATTCAGACAATTTCAGTTTGATATCTAATGTTAGTCTCACCACTATATTATGCTACTTGCCACTCTAGAACAATGTATTATAAAGCATAGTTGGTACTTCAAATGAAAAGTAATGAAAGATTCCTGCCTGAAAATAGGTTGGATGTTAGATGTCTGAAGGATAAAAATGTACATATTCATGAAGGAAAATAATAATTCTTATGGATTTTAATTAGAGTCTATTTGTAAATTACTCATAAAGACTAGTGAATTATTTTATAAATAAAAAGAAACAAACTGACATTTATTTTATTTTATTTTATTTTATTTTATTTTATTTTATTTTATTTTATTTTATTTTTGGTTTTTGGGTCACACTCGGCAGTGCTTGGGTTACGCCTGCCTCTATGTTCAGAAGTCGCTCCTGGCAGCCTAGGGGGATCATATGGGATGCCGGGATTCGAATCACCGTCCTTCTCCATGCAAGGCAAACGCCCTACATCTATGCTATCTCTCCAGCCCAAGCTAACACATTGTAACTAAAGTTTATATGGAAGAGAATTTGGTTTCATACCCGAAGGAGCTTAAGAGCTACTTCAGCCTCTGGAGTTTTGGGGTGATGGCTAGTAGTGCCAGGGATCAAGACAGGGTCAACATATGCAAGGTTATAAGGTTGCAGTGTTCAAAATTAAAATATTTGAAGAAGGAATGACATATTTTATATTCAATGTTAGAATTTTATTTTGCAATCTAAAATAAAACATACCAACATTTTTATGGTAGTCCTCAAATAATAAATTAATACTGAACATTAAAATTCTTCCTATTTTATGGTTGGGAACTATGAGGAAAAGTAAGGATATTTGACAGATCACCAGTTCTGAAAGTAATCCATTAAACTGTGGTTCTGACTCAGGTAGAATACATTTTGGAAAAGAATTTAAGATACAGATCTCTATAAACTTTATAATGTTGGGTTACATTGGTTATTTGTGTTGTTCTTCAGATGAAATTTTTGTGGGGAATGCATTCTCAGGATAAGTCACTTATAAAACCACCAACTAGTCTATGCAGTATGGAGAGTTATATTTATTATGTAAGTATAAATAGTTTTGGGAATGAGATTTTCTATTCATAAATATCAAAATAACTAAAATGAATTTTTCAAGTATGCACTCAGTGCTAATTTCTCATGGCATTCACTCAGCCCTCCTCCCTGGAACTTCTCAATTTCTTTCCTTCTTGTCCTTTCTTCTCAAAGATAGAGATGATATTAGAGATGGGAATGCAGTATAATTATTTTTAGATAGTAGCCCTTTTGACTTTGTCTCTCCTTGGATATTCTGGGACCATCATCACCACTGGCTGCAATTGACTGCTCTTTTTTGGTCAGCCACCTGGCTGGTTTGGGATTCTAAGTCTGATAATGTGACACACACAAGTACAGTATATCCCAGCTGCAGTCTATTCACAAGTCTTCATTATTGTTTCTTCAAAAGAAACTGAGGCCTTTACTTCCATTGGAATAAGTTGCTTTTAGTTTCAAAAAGCCTTGGGGCCTTCAATATCCTTCAAACAAACTAAAAAAGAACATAAGACAATCTGCACAGTACACCACCAGGGTGGAGGACATGTCTAGAACTGGAATCACCATACCAAAGCATCACCATAAGCTTCTGAAGTCTTCTAGGTAACCTTGCATTACTGAGAATGCCACAGGTTTGGTAGTTTAGCAAAACTTGCTCAGTACATTTGTGAGTTCAACTTCACTCCAGAGACTGGAACAAAAATACCTTCACCTTTACATTCTTCCTATTGGACATGTTGAGCAATATCAGCCTTGTTGATATGGGTCACCTTTGAGGTCAAATATTTGGAAACTTGACTCGCTTCCTCCATTGCATGATTCTCAACCTGAAGTCCTGCTTTGTGTTTTTCAGTTTCAAATTCTTTGCTCAAAATATTCCAGTAAAGCCTGCAGCTCAGTTTCCTCTTGACTCAGGAAGTCCCTAGTTGCCAAACACTTCATTTCCCTGAGCCACTTGTTGCTATAATACTCCAGAGTGGCAGGTTGAACAATGACTCTCTAATGATCCTATGCCTTGGTACTTGTGAATATTTGAGGATACAAGACAAAAGAAAATGAAGTTAGGCATGGGACGAAGGTTATTTATTAAACTGGTCTTAAATTGGGAGATTTCCCTGGATGATCCAGGTGAACCAGTGTAAAAATAAGAATATTTAACTGTGAAGTAAGGAAAGCAATATATTGACATCAGAATAATACATAGAAAGAAAAATTTGCCTGACTGTGGTAAGCTTTGAAGAGGAAGGAGAGAAATCACGGTTATGGGCTGTAAGCAGCAGCCTTCCAGACATGGGAAGGACTGAAAGAAGCTAAAAAATATATATACATGTCATCATCATATGACATTGTTTGAATTAATCATATATATATGTCATTATCATCTGACCTTGGCATCACATAGGGTCCCACCAGCATGACCAGAGGTCACTCCTAAGGCTCCATGCACAGCCTCTGTGCAGGATGGACATGGCCTCTCTGAAGAATAACTGACCACCCAACACAAAATAAAAGTAAAAGAAACTTAACATGAGTGTAGAATCTGCAAAAATTCAACATTTCTTTCAAAATGGCAGCCATTTTTCACCCTTGTATCATCTTTTACTATTTCATCATAATACAGCACAATTCAGAAGCTGGGGGAATGCCTGAGCCATAGTGGGATAGACCTCTTGCCTTATATATGCCTGTTGGGTTCTCAATTCCAGCACCAAATATGGTTTCTCAAACATGATCAGACCTAACCCCTGAGTACTTTGTACAGTGCTCTGAGTATTCAGTGCACAGAACACTTGCTGAAGGCAGTAAGCCCTGTTTTAGGTTTGAACCAAAAGCAAAACAAAAAACCAAATAAAGAAAAACACACAACCAAATAAACAAAAGAAGCTGGAACAGCAATCAAGGGTCCAATGCAATTCTAGGACCAGAAGAGACTGAGCCTTTGTAATATGTGAACAAGGCTTGAAGAGGACTGGAAGACTTTGCTGCCAATCCACGGTGTCTTGAAGAAGCCTCTGAGTTTCTGCACCATCAGGGATTAATTACTGTGAACTGTCCCTGGAAACTGTTGCAGTGGTGTAAGAATGGAAACTATGGTTTCCTGATGCAGGTATGAGTTGTGCAAACCTTTTATATATGAGGAGGAGAAAGATTAAAAGAATGTGCATTGTCACTTGCCCTGAGACCTCAACGTTGGAGTTTTTGACCAACCACGTCACTACTATGCAGTGTTATCAGAACCAGCCAACTGATGGTTAGGAACATTTTTATCTCTTTTCAAAGGACAAAAGATAAAAATACCTTACGTGTTTCTTAAAGGAGCCTATGAAACAGTGTCCTGATTTGGGCCTTATAGGTAAGCAATAACAGGAGGGCTGCACAAATTTTATGGGCCCAGTTCTTAAATGGGAAGGAGACACAGATGCCTGCCAAAAGTCATAATTTTTCTTAGCAAGCTATCCTAATCTGAGAAAAGAACAGGTCTAGACATGTACTGAAAAAGTTAAAACAAAGATATCTAAACTCATACAGCTTAAAGAGAAAAAATGAAGCAGAAACAATCAAAAACTTAATTTAATTTGGAGTACAGCAAAGTTACTTGGCTATTAGGGCAGAGATTTTGCTAACTTGGCAGAAACATACTTAACAGTAAACCAGAGGCTTTACTCCTTCCTTCCTTCCTTCCTTCCTTCCTTCCTTCCTTCCTTCCTTCCTTCCTTCCTTCCTTCCTTCCTTCCTCCTTCCTTCCTTCCTTCCTTCCTTCCTTCCTTCCTTCCTTCCTTCCTTCCTTCCTTCCTTCCTTCCTTCCTTCCTTCCTTCCTTCCTTTCTTCCTTCCTTCCTTCCATTTTGGTTTTTGGACCAAACCTGGTGGTGATGCTCAAAGGGTTACTCCTGGCTATGTGCTCAGAAATCACTCCTGACTTGGGGGATCATATGGAAAGCTGGGGGATCAAAACGCAGTCTATCCTAAGCTTGCTTTCTTTTCTTTTTCTTTCTTTCTTTCTTTCTTTCTTTCTTTCTTTCTTTCTTTCTTTCTTTCTTTCTTTCTTTCTTTCTTTCTTTCTTTCTTTCTTTCTTTCTTTCTTTCTTTTTTCTTTCTTTCTTCTTTCTTTCTTTCTATCCTTTCTTTCTTCTTTCTTTCCTTCTTTCTTTCTTTGGTTCATTGTTCCTTTTGTCCTTCCCTTCCATCTTCATTTCCCTTTCTTCCTTCCTTCTTTCTTTCTTTCCCTTCCTTCTTCCTTTCCCTTATTTCCTTCTTCCTTTCCCTTTCTTCCTTCCTTCTTCTTTCCTTCCTTCTTTCCTTCCTTCCTTTCTTTTTTCCTTCCTTCCTTTCTTTTTTCATTCCTTCCTTCCTTCCTTCCTTCTTTCTTTCTTTCTTTCTTTCTTTTTCTTTCTTTCTTTCTTTCTTTCTTTCTTTCTTTCTTTCTTTCTTTCTTTCTTTCTTTCTTTCTTTCTGTCTTTCTCCCTTCTTCCTTTCCCTTTCTTCCTTCTTCCTTTCCCTTATTTCCTTCTTCCTTTCCCTTTCTTCCTTCCTTTCCCTTTCTTCCTTCCATCTTCCTTTCCCTTCCTTCCTCTCTTCTTTTCCTTCTTCCTTCCTTCCCCTTTCTTCCTTCCCCTTTCTTCCTTCCTTTCTTCCTTCCTTTCTTTCTTTCTTTCTTTCTTTCTTTCTTTCTTTCTTCCTTCCTTCCTTCCTTCCTTTCTTTCTCTTTCTTTCTTTCTTTCTTTCTTTCTTTCTTTCTTTCTTTCTTTCTTTCTTTCTTTCTTTCTTTCTTTCTTTCTTTCTTTCTTTCTCTTTCTTCTTTCTTTCTTTCTTTTTCCTTCCTTCCTTCCTTCCTCCCTCCCTCCCTCCCTCCCTCCCTCCCTCCTTCCTTCCTTCCTTCCTTCCTTCCTTCCTTCCTTCCTTCCTTCCTTCCTTCCTTCCTTCCTTCCTTCCTTCCTTCCTTCCTTCCTTCCTTTCTTCCTTCCTTCCTTCCATTTTGGTTTTTGGACCAAACCTGGTGGTGATGCTCAAAGGGTTACTCCTGGCTATGTGCTCAGAAATCACTCCTGACTTGGGGGATCATATGGAAAGCTGGGGGATCAAAACGCATACAGTCTATCCTAAGCTTGCTTTCTTTTCTTTTTCTTTTTTTTTTTTTTTTTTTTTTTATTTTTTATTTTTTATCTTTATTTAAACACCGTGATTACAAACATGATTATAGTTGTATGATTACAGTCATGTAAAGAGCACCCCCCCTTCACCGGTGTAACATTCCCACCACCAATTTCCCAGATCTCCCTCCTCCCCACCCCCCTACACCTGTACTCGAGACAGGCTTTCTACTTCCCTCATTCATTCACATTTTATGATAGTTTTCAGTGTAGTCATCTCTGCAACTGCACTCATCACTCTATGTGATGAGCTGCATGTCCTGAGCTGCACCTACCAGCCCTCATCTCTCTTGTCTCTGAGATATTGTTAAAAATGTCCTTCATTTTTCTTAAAGCCCATAGATGAGTGAAACCATTCTGCGTCTTTCTCTCTCCCTCTGACTTACTTCACTCAGCATAATAGATTCCATGTACATCCATGTATTGGAAAATTTCATGACTTCATCTCTCCTGATGGCTGCATAGTATTCCATTGTGTATATGTACCACAGTTTCTTCAGCCACTCATCTGTTGAAGGGCATCTTGGTTGTTTCCAGAGTCTGGCTATTGTAAATAGCGCTGCAATGAATATAGGAGTAAGGAAGGGTTTTTTGTATTGTATTTTTGTGTTTCTTGGGTATATTCCTAGGAGTGGTATAGCTGGATCGTATGGAAGCTCAATTTCCAGTTTGTGAAGGAATCTCCATATCGCTTTCCATAAAGGTTGTACTAGACGGCATTCCCACCAGCAGTGAAAAAGAGTTCCTTTCTCTCCACATCCCCGCCAGCACTGCTTGTTTTCCTTTCTTGTGATGTGTGCCAATCTCAGTGGCGTGAGGTGGTACCTCATAGTAGTTTTGATTTGCATCTCCCTGACGATTAGTGATGTTGAACATCTTTTCATGTGCCTTTTGGCCATTTGCCTTTCTTCTTTTTCAAAGTGTCTGTTCATTTCTTCTCCCCATTTTTTGATGGGGTTAGTTGTTTTTTTCTTGTATAGTTCTGTCAGTACCTTGTAAATTTTGGATATTAGCCCTTTATCTGATGTGTATTGGGTGAATAATTTCTCCCACTCAGTGGGTGGCCTTTGTATTCTGGGCGCTATTTCCTTTGAGATGCAGAAGCTTTTCAGCTTAATATAGTCCCATCTGTTTATCTCTGCTTCCACTTGCTTGGAAAGTGCTGTCTCCTCCTTAAAGATGCCTTTAGTCTCAATGTCCTGGAGTGTTTCACCTACATGTTGTTCTATATACCTTATAGTTTCAGTTCTGATATCAAGGTCTTTAATCCATTTGGATTTTACCTTTGTATATGGTGTTAGCTGGGGGTCTGAGTTCGCTTTTTTGCAAGTGGTTAACCAGTTGTGCCAACACCACTTGTTGAATAGGCTTTCCCTGCTCCATTTAGGATTTTTTGCTCCTTTATCAAAAACAAGGTGATTATATGTCTGAGGAACCTTCTCTGAGTACTCAAGCCTATTCCACTGATCTGAGGGTCTGTTTTTATTCCAATACCATGCTGTTTTTATAACTGTTGCTTTGTAATACAACTTAAAATTGGGGAAAGTAATGCCTCCCATATTCCTTTTCCCAAGGAGTGCTTTAGCTATTCGAGGTTGTTTGTTGTTCCAGATGAATTTCAGAAGTATTTGATCCACTTCTTTGAAAAATGTCATGGGTATCTTTAGAGGAATCGCGTTAAATCTGTACAATGCTTTTGGAAGTATTGCCATTTTAATGATGTTGATCCTGCCAATCCATGAGCATGGTATGTGTTTCCATTTCCGCGTGTCCTCTCTTATTTCTTGGAGCAGTGTTTTGTAGTTTTCTTTGTATAGATCCTTCACATCTTTAGTCAGGTTGACTCCAAGATATTTGAGTTTGTGTGGAACTAATGTGAATGGGATTGTTCTCTTAATGTCCATTTCTTCCCTATCATTATTCGTGTATAAAAAGGCCATTGATTTTTGTGTGTTAATTTTGTATCCTGCCACTTTGCTATACAAATCTATTATTTCTAGAAGCTTTTTGGTAGAGTCTTTAGGGTTTTCTAAGTAGAGTATCATGTCATCTGCAAACAGTGAGAGCTTGACTTCTTCCTTTCCTATCTGAATTCCCTTGATATCTTTTTCTTGCCTAATCGCTATAGCAAGTACTTCCAGTGCTATGTTGAATAGGAGTGGTGAGAGAGGACAGCCTTGTCTTGTACCAGAATTTAGAGGAAAGGATTTTAGTTTTTCTCCATTGAGGATAATATTTGCCACTGGCTTCTGGTAGATGGCTTTGACTATATTGAGAAAGGTTCCTTTTATTCCTATCTTGCTGAGAGTTTTAATCAAGAATGGGTGTTGAACCTTATCAAATGCTTTTTCTGCATCTATTGATATGACCATGTGATTTTTATTTTTGTTGTTGTTTATGTTGTGTATTATATTAATTGATTTACGGATGTTAAACCATCCTTGCATTCCTGGGATGAAACCTACTTGATCAAAGTGAATGATCTTCTTGATGAGGCACTGGATCCTGTTCGCCAGGATTTTGTTGAGGATCTTTGCATCTGTGTTCATCAGGGATATTGGTCTGTAATTTTCTTTTTTGGCAGCATCTCTATCAGGTTTTGGTATTAAGGTGATGTTGGCTTCATAAAAGCTATTTGGAAGTATTCCTGTTTTTTCGATTTCATAAAAGAGCCTGGCCAGAATTGGTAGTAGTTCCTCTTGAAAGGTTTGAAAGAATTCATTCGTGAATCCATCAGGGCCTGGGCTTTTGTTTTTGGGTAAATTTTTGATTACAGTTTTAATTTCCTCAATAGTGATGGGGGTGTTTAGATATGCTACCTCTTCTTTATTCAACCGTGGAAGGTTATATGAGTTCAGAAATTTATCCATTTCTTCCAGGTTCTCATATTTAGTGGCATAGAGTTTCTCAAAGTATTCTCTGAATACCCTTTGAATCTCTGCAGTATCTGTAGTGATCTCCCCCTTCTCATTTCTAATACGCGTTATCAAGTTTCTCTCTTTCTTTTGCTTTGTGAGTTTTGCCAATGGTCTATCAATCTTGTTTATTTTTTCAAAGAACCAACTTCTGCTTTCGTTGATCTTTCGGATTGTTTTTTGGGTTTCCACTTCGTTGATTTCTGCTCTCAGCTTTGTTATTTCCTTCTGTCTCCCTATTTTTGGGTCCTTTTGTTGAGCACTTTCTAGTTCTATTAGCTGTGTCATTAAGCTACTCAGGTAAGCTCCTTCTTCCTTCCTGATGTGTGCTTGCAAAGCTATAAATTTTCCTCTCAGTACTGCTTTTGCTGTGTCCCATAAGTTCTGATAGTTTGTGTCTTTATTGTCATTTGTTTCCAGGAACCTTTTGATTTCCTCCTTGATTTCATCTCGGACCCACTGGTTATTGAGTATGAGGCTGTTTAACTTCCAGGTGTTAAATTTTTTCTTCTGTGTCCCTTTGCAGTTCACATCTAACTTCAGAGCCTTGTGGTCAGCAAAGGCAGCCTGCAAAATGTCTATCTTTTTTATTTTATGGAGGTATGTTTTATGTGCCAGCACATGATCTATCCTGGAGAATGATCCATGTACATTGGAAAAGAATGTGTATCCAGGTTTCTGAGGATAGAGTGCCCTATATATATCTACTAGGCCTCTTTCATCCATTTCTTTTTGCAGGTCTAGTATATTTTTGTTGGGTTTCCATTTGGTTGACCTATCAAGTGTTGACAAGCCTGTGTTGAGGTCTCCCACAATTATTGTGTTATTATTGATATCCTTCTTCAGATTTGTCAACAATTGTATTAAATACTTTGCTGGACCCTCATTCGGTGCGTATATGTTTAGGAGAGTGATTTCTTCTTGCTGTACAAATCCCTTGATTAGTACATAATATCCATCTTTGTCCCTTACAATTTTTCTGAGTATAAAGTTTGTGTCATCTGATATTAGTATGGCCACCCCCGCTTTTTTAAGGGTGTTGTTTGCTTGAATGATTTTCCTCCAGCCTTTGATTTTGAGTCTATGTTTATTCTGACTATTCAGGTGTGTTTCTTGTAGACAGCAGAAGGTTGGCTTCAGTTTTTTGATCCATTTCGCCACTCTGTGCCTCTTAACTGGTGCATTTAGTCCATTGACATTGAGAGAAATAATTGTCATGGGATTTATTGCCATCTTTGTGTAGAAGTTTGGTGTGTTTTTTGTTCTGTCTTGTTTTTAGAGTAGATCTTTCAGTTTTTCTTTTAAGGCTGGTTTTGAGTCTGCAAAGATTTTGAGCTGTTGTTTATCTGTGAAGCCGTGTATACATCCGTCAAACCTGAAACTTAGTTTTGCTGGGTGCAATATTCTTGGCGAAGCATTTATTTCATTGAGTTTTGCCACTACGTCCCACCACTGCCTTCTGGCCTTGAGTGTTTCTGGTGACAGGTCTGCTGTAAATTTCAAGGATGCTCCGTGGAATGTAATTTCCCTTTTCGATCTTGCTGCTTGCAGTATTCTATCTCTATCGGTGGGTTTCATCATGGTGACTAGGATGTGTCTTGGGGTGTTTCTACTGGGGTCTTTTTTAGCTGGTACTCTTCGGGCATGCAGGATTTGGTCACATGTTTTCTTTAGCTCTGGTAGTTTCTCTGTGATGATGTTCTTAACCATTGATTCTTCCTGAAGATTTTCTTCTTGGGTCTCTGGAACTCCAATGATTCTGAAGTTGTTTCTGTTGAGCTTATCAAAGACTTCTATTTTCATCTTCTCATATTCTTTGAGTAAATTTTCCATTGTCTGATCATTTGATTTGAGGTTTTTTTCTAATCTCTTCTGCTGTGTAAAGTTGTTATGCATCTCATCTTCTAAAGCACTAATTCTATCCTCAGCTGCTGTTAACCTGTTGGAAAACTCATCCATTATGTTCTTCAATTCGTCTATTGAGTTTTTCAGACCTGTTATCTGATCTGATATTTCAGTTTGGAGTTTTCTGATTTCTGTCTTCATATTCTCTTGATTTTTATTAGTGCTCTGATTTATACTTTCTTTGATATCTGATAGCAACCTCCATATTTCGTCTCTAAACTCCATTTCTGAAAGACTGCTTAGGTAGTTGGTCGTTGTTGGGTCATCAGAGTTTCCATCTTCATTCTCTATGGTTGAAGTTGGTCTGCGTAGTCTCCCCATTGTCTCGCTTACGCTGTGGGTTTTTCTACGTGTTGTGGTGGTACTCATTGGCGAGGTGGAGTGCGCGGCCGCGAAGCGCAGCGGAGCGGCCGCGCTCCGGCCCCCAAACACTCACCTCAGCCGAGGCAAGCCGTCAGGGGATGCCTGGGGAGGCCCCCAAGTGTCTGCCAAGCAAAGAAACCAGCACAATCCACAACTCCAACAGAAAACTCACAGCCCCAGCGAGACACGCCTCAGCCGAGGCAAGCCGTCAGGGGATGCCTGGGGAGGCCCCCAAGTGTCTGCCAAGCAAAGAAACCAGCACAATCCACAACTCCAACAGAAAACTCACAGCCCCAGCGAGACACGCCTCAGCCGAGGCAAGCCGTCAGGGGATGCCTGGGGAGGCCCCCAAGTGTCTGCCAAGCAAAGAAACCAGCACAATCCACAACTCCAACAGAAAACTCACAGCCCCAGCGAGACACGCCTCAGCCGAGGCAAGCCGTCAGGGGATGCCTGGGGAGGCCCCCAAGTGTCTGCCAAGCAAAGAAACCAGCACAATCCACAACTCCAACAGAAAACTCACAGCCCCAGCGAGACACGCCTCAGCCGAGGCAAGCCGTCAGGGGATGCCTGGGGAGGCCCCCAAGTGTCTGCCAAGCAAAGAAACCAGCACAATCCACAACTCCAACAGAAAACTCACAGCCCCAGCGAGACACGCCTCAGCCGAGGCAAGCCGTCAGGGGATGCCTGGGGAGGCCCCCAAGTGTCTGCCAAGCAAAGAAACCAGCACAATCCACAACTCCAACAGAAAACTCACAGCCCCAGCGAGACACGCCTCAGCCGAGGCAAGCCGTCAGGGGATGCCTGGGGAGGCCCCCAAGTGTCTGCCAAGCAAAGAAACCAGCACAATCCACAACTCCAACAGAAAACTCACAGCCCCAGCGAGACACGCCTCAGCCGAGGCAAGACGTCAGGGGATGCCTGGGGAGGCCCCCAAGTGTCTGCCAAGCAAAGAAACCAGCACAATCCACAACTCCAACAGAAAACTCACAGCCCCAGCGAGACACGCCTCAGCCGAGGCAAGCCGTCAGGGGATGCCTGGGGAGGCCCCCAAGTGTCTGCCAAGCAAAGAAACCAGCACAATCCACAACTCCAACAGAAAACTCACAGCCCCAGCGAGACACGCCTCAGCCGAGGCAAGCCGTCAGGGGATGCCTGGGGAGGCCCCCAAGTGTCTGCCAAGCAAAGAAACCAGCACAATCCACAACTCCAACAGAAAACTCACAGCCCCAGCGAGACACGCCTCAGCCGAGGCAAGCCGTCAGGGGATGCCTGGGGAGGCCCCCAAGTGTCTGCCAAGCAAAGAAACCAGCACAATCCACAACTCCAACAGAAAACTCACAGCCCCAGCGAGACACGCCTCAGCCGAGGCAAGCCGTCAGGGGATGCCTGGGGAGGCCCCCAAGTGTCTGCCAAGCAAAGAAACCAGCACAATCCACAACTCCAACAGAAAACTCACAGCCCCAGCGAGACACGCCTCAGCCGAGGCAAGCCGTCAGGGGATGCCTGGGGAGGCCCCCAAGTGTCTGCCAAGCAAAGAAACCAGCACAATCCACAACTCCAACAGAAAACTCACAGCCCCAGCGAGACACGCCTCAGCCGAGGCAAGCCGTCAGGGGATGCCTGGGGAGGCCCCCAAGTGTCTGCCAAGCAAAGAAACCAGCACAATCCACAACTCCAACAGAAAACTCACAGCCCCAGCGAGACACGCCTCAGCCGAGGCAAGCCGTCAGGGGATGCCTGGGGAGGCCCCCAAGTGTCTGCCAAGCAAAGAAACCAGCACAATCCACAACTCCAACAGAAAACTCACAGCCCCAGCGAGACACGCCTCAGCCGAGGCAAGCCGTCAGGGGATGCCTGGGGAGGCCCCCAAGTGTCTGCCAAGCAAAGAAACCAGCACAATCCACAACTCCAACCGCTTTCTTTTCTTTTTCTTTCTTTCTTTCTTTCTTTCTTTCTTTCTTTCTTTCTTTCTTTCTTTCTTTCTTTCTTTCTTTCTTTCTTTCTTTCTTTCTTTCTTTCTTTCTTTCTTCTTTCTTTCTTTTTTCTTTCTTTCTTCTTTCTTTCTATCCTTTCTTTCTTCTTTCTTTCCTTCTTTCTTTCTTTGGTTCATTGTTCCTTTTGTCCTTCCCTTCCATCTTCCTTTCCCTTTCTTCCTTCCTTCTTTCTTTCTTTCCCTTCCTTCTTCCTTTCCCTTATTTCCTTCTTCCTTTCCCTTTCTTCCTTCCTTCTTCTTTCCTTCCTTCTTTCCTTCCTTCCTTTCTTTTTTCCTTCCTTCCTTCCTTTCTTTTTTCCTTCCTTCCTTCCTTCCTTCCTTCCTTCTTTCTTTCTTTCTTTCTTTTTCTTTCTTTCTTTCTTTCTTTCTTTCTTTCTTTCTTTCTTTCTTTCTTTCTTTCTTTCTTTCTTTCTTTCTTCTTTCTTTCTTTCTTTTTCTTTCTGTCTTTCTGTCTTTCTTTCTTTCTTTCTGTCTTTCTTTCTTTCTCCCTTCTTCCTTTCCCTTTCTTCCTTCTTCCTTTCCCTTATTTCCTTCTTCCTTTCCCTTTCTTCCTTCCTTTCTTTCTTCCTTCCATCTTCCTTTCCTTTCCTTCCTCTCTTCTTTTCCTTCTTCCTTCCTTCCTTCCCCTTTCTTCCTTTCCCTTTCTTCCTTCCTTCCTTTCTTCCTTTCTTCCTTTCTTTCTTTCTTTCTTTTTTTCTTTCTTTCTCTTTCTTCTTGCTTTCTTTTTCCTTCCTCCCTCCCTCCCTCCCTCCCTCCCTCCCTCCCTCCCTCCCTCCCTCCCTCCTTCCTTCCTTCCTTCCTTCCTTCCTTCCTTCCTTCCTTCCTTCCTTCCTTCCTTCCTTCCTTCCTTCCTTCCTTCCTTTTGGGTCACACCTGACTGTGCTCAGGGTTTGGCTCCGAGGGTTAAAGCACTATATGGGATGCTGGGGATGTACTGTCTGTATGAAATGTTAATGTCCTGCCAACTCTGCTATCACTCTGAATTCAAGCGGGAGCCTTACTTACTCTTGTAGCTTCCTGTAGGCGAGAGACCAAGCAGCACCCAGAACTGCTGGCTTCACTTTAGCTTCCACTCTGGCTTCTGGCAGACTCCAGCAGAATGAGAAGGTGCACGATCTCACACAAAGAAACATAAAATGTGTTTTCATTTTTCCCTCATAAAAATAATTTTTGAAAGTAAGATTTAGTTTCCAGACAGTTTTAAGAGCTAAAGGGCTCAGGGCATGGGGGTGGGGTCCAGCTGAGAATGGCAGTAACAGTTAAATGTGCAAAAGATTACCTTAATTTGGATGATTTTCAGGCATTGTACATTTGATATCGGGTTCTTTTCAAATCATTGGTTTAATTTTTTTAAATATTCATATTTTAAAAAACTGGGTTTGACTAAATTATAAAATAAGATGTTTGGAAAGCATGTGTTTCCCCAAAATATAGTCCCAAAGGCCTGCATTTGAGTAAACTTGACTTTGAAGAGCTGCTCTAGGCAATTAAACCTCTGTAACTTAACAAAATCCAGGAGTAAGACTGACTCCTGCTCAACTCTAAGAGAAAAGTTTTCCTTAAAAAGTCATTTTATGTGATTCTAGAGTTCTTGAAATGATTTCTTTAAATATTATTTTGTAGGAAATATATGTAAAGGAAAAATGAATCTTAAATACGTTCACATGAATGGAAAAGAAAACGAAACCATCATTAGTGACTCTTTCTCTGGAAAGAGGTAAAAAGTAACACAAAAAAGGAAAATATGATTTTAGCTGAATATGATCCTTGCTTTTTCAGAAATTATGTGCATTTTCCCAATAGCCTCATTTCATGGCCAAAAAAGCACATGTCTGAGTCATACATATTTTTCCCATTTGGAAAAAAAGTGTATAATTGAAATGTTTCCAGCAACAAAATATTTGATTGCACCTTTGAAGGCAGCTTTCAAAAAGTCCAATAAATCTAAGGACCAATGATATTTTAAGAGTATCTGTCCTAAGAATACAAAAACACACAACTGAAAAGATATTTGCACACTTGTGTTCATTTCAACACCATTGAGAATGGCCAAGATTGAGATAGAGTCCAAGAACCCAGAGAAAGATGAAAAATAAAGAAATTATAATGTATACACATAACGGAGTGCTTCTCAGCTCTAAGAAATAGTGAATATTGTTTTGTTTTTTGTTTTTTTGCTATTATATGAATGGAAGCCTAGAATGGTATGCTAAAAAAATGTCAGAAGGAGAAAGACAAGCTAGATTATTTATCTCATAGGCAGTATTGAAACAAAAGGAAAGAAACAGTTGAATAATATGCAATACAAACAAACTTTAGCCATGTAACTGAGGTTCCCTAAAGAGGCTAGTTAAGTAGTAAAGGGGAATGGTCCTAAATACTGTTGTAGATGGATTTTATTTATTTATTTATTTATTTTTGCTTTTGGGATACACCCAGTGATACTCAGTGGTTACTCTTGACTGCACTCAGGAATCACTTCTGGTGGATTTGGGGGAACATATGGGATTCCGGAGATCAAACTCAGGTCTGCTGAATGCAAGGCAAGCACCTTACTTTCTATACTGTTGCTCCAGCTATAGACTAATATTTTGATTTTAGTGATAGGTGTGGTGTGGAAACATCATATTAATAAAATCTATAAACATTTACACTCTTGAAAATTAGTGTTAAAACTCCACATATTAAAAAATAATATTTTAAAGTTATCTTAATTAAGGTCTCCTATGTATCTGAACTACTTCATTATGCTGAGAAAAAATAATTCTCTACAGGTACACCAGTATTCTTAGTTATCATTTACCTATTGTTGCAATGTCAGCATCCTAACTGCAGTGACCTAAAAATAAATATAGGTGTTATGAGTCTGTTGGCTGGTTTCCTAAGGTTCTTTTATTTAGTTATACTGATTGATCCATTTTATATTATCAACTGGGACAAGTGCACGTCTTTTTCAAAGTGTCCTGGAATTTCTTTTGCCATGCAGCCTACAGGAGCACTTCATGAAATTCAGGAAGTGAATTGGAACTTGGCAGTATCACTTCTGCCACACTCTGTCATCGAAATCACAAATATAGCCCAGATTCAATGGGGGGGGGATAAAAGGGCTTACTTTCAGAAAAGGGAAATTCAAAAGGTCAAGAGACTATATAATAGAATGAGAGGAATTTGTTTTAGTATGGACGTGCTGCTATAAGAAAATACTACAAATCTACATGTGATAAACAGAAATTTGTCACACACAGTTCTAGAAGAGATTTAAGATTAAGGTACTCAGGACCAGAAATACAGTGTATAAGATAAGACATGTATCTTGCATGTAACCAACCTGGGGTTTGTCCTTTACCATAGTTGGTTGATTCTCATGCCTTGAGCACAGAGTCAGGAATAGTGATGAGCTCTGTTGGGTGTGCTTCTACTACAGAAGAAAGAAAAATGAAGAAAGAAGAAAGAAAGAGGGCCCTGGAGAAATAGCACAGTGGTGTTTGCCTTGCAAGCAGCCGATCCAGGACCAAAGGTGGTTGGTTCGAATCCTGGTGTCCCATATGGTCCCCCGTGCCTGCCAGGAGCTATTTCTGAGCAGACAGCCAGGAGTAACTCCTGAGCACCGCCGGGTGTGGCCCAAAAACCAAAAAAAAAAAGAAAGAAAGAAAAAGAAAGAAAGAAAGAAAGAAAGAAAGAAAGAAAGAAAGAAAGAAAGAAAGAAAGAGAGAAAGAAAGAAAGAAAGAAAGAAAGAAAGAAAGAAAGAAAGAAAGAAAGAAAGAAAGAAAGAAAGAAAGAAAGAAAGAGAGAGAAAGAAGAAAAGAGAGAGAGGAAGAAGAAAAAAGAGAGAAAGAAGAAAGAAAAAAGAAAGAAAGAAAGAAAGAAAAAGAAAGAAGAAAGAAAGAAGAAAGAAAGAGAAGAAAGAAAGAAGAAAGAAAGAAAGAAAGAAAGAAAGAAAGAAAGAAAGAAAGAAAGAAAGAAAGAAAGAAAGAAAGAAAGAAAGAAAGAAAGAAAGAAAGAAAGAAAGAAAGAAAGAAAGAAAAAGAAGAAAGAAAGAAAGGCATTGGCAAAGCACTATTCTGTGAGCCTCCATTTCTTCTGTGGACATCTATTTGCTGGAACATCACGTGATAGAAAGGAAAAGAATTTCTTGGGTCTCTTTAATAAGGTCATTGAAGCTGATAGGTAATGCAAAAGGACTCAGTCCTCATGATTTAGTCAACTAATTGTGCCATCACTGATCCTCATAGTAGGGAATACAATAATATTTTGTTTAGTTTGTTTTGGGGTCACAATGATCATAAATTACTCCTGGCTCTGTGAATCAGTCCTAGCTTGGATTAGGGGACTATATTGAATGCCAGATAATGAACCTAGGATAACTGAGGGCAAGGCAAGTACCTACTTGTTATACTATTGCTCTGACCCCCAAGAGTAAACTGTGAACAAGCATTAAGTATATGACAACCATTTAGCACAGACATTTGTAAGATCTGGGGCTCAGATCAGGCATAATGAATGAACATATTTAAAAAATAGATATTTATGCAAACACATTCACTAGAATTTTCTACCAGAGTTCACTGATTTTTGTAACCACCCAGATCTGTTAAACTGTGAATTTGGTCTAGAAAGAGTTTGGCTCGTTGCAGAGCTAAATAAATAGTGAATATTTTGAATTTAGAAAGCTCGTATGCATAATAAGACTTTAAGACTTTACTTATTTTTATAAAAATGAATTTAAGAAAAAAGAGGCCCATGGAATTTTTGGAGACACAGTGGAATGATGATGTGAAAATGGTTCCACACTAGGAATCAGAGATTAATCCCCTCTGTAACATTTTTCTATCACAGCACAATAAACAATGGGAATGGGGTCCATAGTGGAAGCTGCATTGTACGTGCATATAATGCAAGTCCATATATATGTGCACAAGTGTGTGGCCCAGATCATATTCTATTACAAAACAGCCTTATTTTCAGGTGCTGTTAGGATAAAGTTATTATTCTTCCCTTGTTTCCTCAAATCTTGTGAAGGTAATAACACTAATAAAATTAATGAGAATAAATTATGCTACCCAAAGTCTAGAGCTGAAACTAATACTATCAAGACCCATTCCCACCCCTCAGAAGAAGGGAATGGATCATAGAAGACTTGTAATTTATCCACCTGACACCAGTCTCTTTCCTTTTTGATAGCTTGAAACTCCAAAATGAAAGGGCTATCTAGTACAGTGGTGAATTGTTCGACACTCAATCATTATTCTCCTATTTCTTGGGTTGGGCACCGCATACACCCACCCCAAGAAAATAAATAGAGTCAAAAATCAAAGAGTTTGGTAGCACCTCAAATAATTTCGAGGAACCAAATGGTTAAATATTCATGATAATCAGTCTGGTTTTGAATTATACCATATACTTTCTGTGTTCCAATATTTTATATTCTAGTATTTATCATTTCATAATATATTTTCAATAGGATTACTCAATATGATTTTGTTATTTATGAAGTACTTGAAAATAATCACATTAATTTAATACGATAAATTAAAATATGCATTAATATTTGAATAAAATAATTATTATTTAATAAATGTGAGAAGAATGTTTAGTAGATATGCATCCCAATTCATGCCTCCTGGGAAAAGTCAAAGTAAGTCTGAGAAGTAATGTGAGAATTTTTGCTCTCATTACTAAGGCCTCCACCCTGAAAGATCTCTAATTTCCATGCTTTTACATTGGAACACTGCCTTGATTTAGTTTGCCTCAACCCAGACTGGAGACAGAGGCCTCTGCTTCTACAGATATTAAAGGAATGCAAAAGAAAACAATTTTTTGCTAATAATTTTTAAAGCTGAGAAGTCTTACTAAAAATCTAAGGATGATATTAAAAAGAAAAGCCTCTCAATTTACTATTTTCTTTTCGACTTTTTCTCTTAAGTCATGAATACAAAATGGAATGGATGGCATTCATGATGGAAATGTTGCACTGGGAAAGGGGGGTGTTCTTTTTATGACTAAAACCCAACTACAAACATGTTTGTAATCATGGTGCTTAAATAAGATATTATTTTAAAAATAATAAAACTAGGGCCAGAGAGATAGATAGCATAGCAGTAGGGTGTTTGCCTTGCACAAAGCCGATCCAGGATGGATGGTGGTTCAAAAGAGGCAACCCATATGGTCCCCCGTGCCTGCCAGGAGCTATTTTTCAGTGTAGAGCCAGGAGTAACCCGTGAGCACCACTGAGTATGATCCAAAAACTAAAAACCAAAAAAAAAAAAATTAAATTAAAACTAAAAAAATTATAAAGCCAAGAAAATATGATTCCCTGCCTTCTGATAACACTATTCCTCAGTGCCTACAAACACACACACACACACACACACACACACACACACACACACACACATACACATTCCTCACAGAAGACAATAGAGTGCTCACAACACCAGATGAATTGATTAATTATCTAAAAGAAATGCGTCCCTAAAATGAGTACTGCATTAACTAATGAATATGATGTAATCCCAAGTTTCCACTCGCTGAGCTGATGTCTCTGTTCTGTTTTAGTCATTGAGAAACCCAGTGGCCTTTAGTGAAAAGAAACTAAATAGGAAATGATGCTCTTTAAACCCTGATGCCATCATCCAGCAATTTGGATATGTCCAGAATTTGCTCTGAAACCATCACACACTCCTTTTCCAGTCAACTCCGCCTTCTCAGTCACAGCACAACTCCTTCCTTAATTAAAGACAAAGTAGAGGTCATGAGGCACAAACTCCTAAACTTGCTGTGCTTCCATCTAAGAATTTAGAGGACACCAGCCTTCCTCAGAGAAAAGTCTGTTTCCTCCAGATCAAAGCCAGGGCCACCAACTGTTTCCTTGTTTCCATCAACACCTTCTTTCCTACTGATTTAATTCATACATTTACTTCTCCCTCTGATTGCTTCATCTTCTGTGTTTTAACTGCCTTGTTCTCTTTTTGTTTTTGTCAAGCCCACTCTAAACAATATTTATTATCTTCTTCACACTCAAAACCCTACAAAGAGAGTTCCTAATCACTGTTATGAAGACTATTATTTTGGCTATATTATCCCTTCTTCCTCCTTCTGTACTCCTAATCAGTATCTTTGCCTCTTCTCCCTTCTTGAATAATCTATATTATTAGTATTAGTATCAGGTACTCCTAATCAGTATCTTTTCTTGAATAAATCTAAACCTAAGCAAACCAATCCCTCAATTTTTATAGGTGGGGGTGGGGGAGAAAGGAACCCAACCCTCTAGGTTCTTGTCTCACTGGACAAGGAGTTAAAACAGCATTAGACAGGTTAGCAAGGCAGGGGAGAAATCAACTTAACATATGAATGGAGAATTTACAGGGCGGAAATTCAAAAGAAAAACACAGTGAATCTGGCTATCTGTCCTATATTAAGTAACCTGGGGCATGAAGGAGAAGAGGAATCTTCGTATCACGAGGAGGTTGAGGAATTTATCTTTTACCCTGAGAATCTTAAGGTGTGTTTCTCACATGCAGAGGACATATTTACAGGAAAGTGGACACCTGGATGATTACACACATTCTTCTCTGCATCGAGGGATTTCTCAATTTTCATCTTCAAATAACATTCATTCTTTAGGTGGAAGTAACAGTTTCCCTGAGGCCCAGGGGGAAATAAATTCAAACTGCCTTCTCCATTCCATTACACACTGGAAGACGCCTACTTGGGCATGTTGAAAAAAATCTGATACTTTGAATAAGACTCAAGCAGAATAATGGATTCTGAGATGGACCTGGGATCCAGACCAGGCCAATTGGAGCCAATGAGTCTTACTGGGAAATGTACTTGAATTTTCTTTCCCATTGGGCAGGAAGCTAGAACTACCATGTGCAGGAGCCCCAGCTGTCCATGTGCCAATCTCCGAGAAGTGAGCAAGCTCAGAGGAGGAGTTATGCACAGGACAGAAATTAGATACTGGTGACATCACTAGCACGGCAGAGTCCAGAAGTGACCCAAGCCAGAAATACTCTGGGGTATCTGAGTTCCAAGAGCCAACAGACAGTTCATGCCTAACTCACTTCAGTTCTATTACTTTCAAGCCCTGCTTCTTGCTTGTTCCAATTTCTCACTTCTGATTCATTTCTCCACCCACTGTAATTTGCCTCTTGTTTTGCACCACTACTGAAATTTCTGCACCAAGCCCTCCTCCTCTGACCCAGGCATCCTCTCTTGTATCCATTTGCAGAATTGAAAAACATTGCCCAATCTTTCCTTCTTGGAAAGAACCTCTTTTCTTGAATGACTTCATTGCACTTTTCACTGGGTTTCTTTCCGAGTTTACACTGATTTTCTTCTCTCCTCATCTAAATTTTATCAACATCAGAATAGCATCATTCTCTTCTCTAATTCCACCTTTATTTTCCTTTGTTAAGTCACCAATGGCCAAGGTTTAGATTGCTTTGCTCTTCTGATGATGTTGAAGTTTCTATCTTTAGCATTGATGCTCCTTTGACTTCTAGAATACTCTAGAATCCTACCAAATGCTGTAAGATGATTAACTAAACATCTACAGCTACAATGATTTTTTTCTTCCTAATTTACCTGTTTCTTACATTTACTAACTTTTCAGTGTTCTTATAGTTATTATATTTAGCAAGAACACTACTAACAGCTCACATTTACAGTTCAGTCCCCATAATTTTCTCTTTCCTTTAGTCCTCCTCTTTTTTTTTTATTTTGAGCAAAACCCGGCAATGCTCAGAGGTTATTCCTAACTCTTCACTCAGGAAGTACACATGGGGGGCCAGAGCAATAGCATAGCAGTAGGGCGTTTGCCTGCATGCGTCTGACTCAGGATGGACCTGGGATCGATCCCTGGCATCCCGGAGCCAGGAGCAATTTCTGGGTGCATAGCCTGGAGTAATTCCTGAGTGTCACTGGGTGTGGCCCCACAACACACCAAAAACAGGAAGTACACATGGTAGTGCTTGAGGGACCATATTGGATGTTGGGGATCAAACCCAGGACAATAGCATGGAAGGCAAATATACTACCTGCTCCAGCTCAGTTTTTTTAAACATATAGTTTTAAAACATATATTTAACTCATCACCAGTGAGTTTTATGACCGAGACTAGGCTTACTTTTCTCATAACCAAACTTACATATTTCATCTAAAATTTTATATAGATAGAAGCCCACCAAACTTTCATATAAATCACATTTGTGTGAGACATATACGATGCCCTAAATGAGCAAATGTTTCTATCACCTACCTATTGATATGTATATATCATGGATATCCCATGCCTTAGTGACTTAGTGACTGAAACAGCAAGTATTAATTTTTCTCACAAATTAGTTAAGGTTTAGAGACAACAGCTCATCTCTTTGCCCCAACCTTTGCAAAAGCAGCTGGACAGTAGGACTAAGGGTCTTTTTCAAGTTCTATGGTTGACAAGTAGATGTTGACTGTGGCTGAATTCAGCATGCCTATGGCCCAGATATTCAAGGTTCTTCTCTATGTATCTTTCTTTGCTCATTAATTTTCCACACAGAATGAGAAATGATCACCACGGACAGAAAGCAGGTTCCAAGAATAAACATACCACAAAGGGGAAGTGGGATCTGTGTTTCTTAAAGGTTGGGCCAAGAAGCAGGCACTCTGTCATATCCACCAAACTTCACTATCTCAGCAGCCACAAAACACAGATTTCCAGAAAGATCACAGAAGGCTCTGCCATAGCAGAGTAGCCAAGAATTGGAAAACTAAGTTATAAAATACATTGCTCTTTCCATTCACACCACCTGTTCTTTTCCAGAGCCACTTCTAGTACTTTGCTTCTTATGTTTTCTGTTTTCTTCACATCTACTAATTTGTCTCCTCTTCTTAGTCTGCTCCAACATTTTCCCCACATCAAAATGTCTAAGACCATGTTACTCAACTATCTCAGGTGGTTAGTTCCCCATAGTATGATGAACATTATCCTTGCACCTCACTCAATTCTCAACTGAATATCAAACTCATCAAACTTTGATGGCAAAGTCCATCAAACTCACAATCTTATATTTTACAAATTTCAGGAAAAAAACACAAAACATTGTTCAGGTGCTACTCAAGAAATAGCACAGTGGTAGGGCGTTTGCCTTGCACTCAGTCAATCTAAGACAGGTGGTGGTTTGAATCCTTGCATCCCATATGGTCCCCTAAGCCTGCCAGGAGTGATTTCTGAGTGCAGAGCCAGGAATAACCCAAAAATAAACAAACAAAAAAATTCTATCTTAAAATGAGTAACAGATTTAATATCAATTTCAGTCTTTTGATGAGATTATACCATTGCAAAGCTTGACTATATGTCTGGTGTTTCAGAAATCAGCATGGAACAGGAAATGTCAATGGTGGTATTCAGCCTTGTTTAATTCCCCAAATTCTGAAATCTAATTTCAAAGTTTGTCTTTACTCAATGTCCCATAGGCTCAATGCCCAACCCTCTCCATGCCCATTCCACCCTAGAAAATGGCAAATGTTTATTTAAACATGATATAGTAATGACATTTCTGATAGTTTATGTGTACTTTTCTTTCCATCTGCTCCTAACTTATTAGGCCATAATGAATAATTAATCATTTGTTTGGGCTTAATTACTAATTAAGAAACACTAATGAGCATACAGTCACACAACACTGCAAGTTGAGAAAGTTTGAAACCCTAATGTATAATAGAGTAGGCAGTAATCTAAGAAAATATTGAAGTTTTTAAAATTTCTATACCTGGCTTTCCTTCACTATGTTCAGTAAGTGTTGCACACTTGAGGCAAAACGCCCTACTGCTGCACCACCACTCTGGCCCCATAGAGTATTATGTTCTTTATCTGTCACATTTATCCACTTTTGTCATCCATTTGACTAGTTTTTGTCCCCTTAATACAATATCATGATTAATAAAATGTAGAACCAATAATATATATTAAAAAAAGTGTTGCATACTTAGTTTCAGTGTTCATACTCTTTTGGTGGCAGTACTCCCCTGATATCACATGCTTTGTTGTGGCTCCCATACAGTCACATTCTGATGGTGGGAAGTACCAGGGATCTAACTAAGTTTTCCTGCCTGCAAGACATATCCTCTACCACTGAACTCTCCCAGGCTACTTTCCATCATTTAGCCTTCTTTCCTCTGTAGGACCCCTCTCCTAGACAAAAAGAGGCACTTGTTTACTTTATCTTTTTTTTTTTTGGTGCTTAAATAAAGATTTTTATTTTTTTTATTTTTTTTAATTTTTATTTTGATCATAGTGGCTTACATATTGTTGACAATAATATTTTAGGTACATATTTACATAAAATCAGGGGGGATTCCCATCACCAAATTGTCCTCCCTACACCTCCGTTTCTGTCCTACCTCCCATTTCCTTTTCCCTCACCCCAGGGCGGCTAGAATATGAGGTCCCCTCTGTATCCAACCCACTACTTAGTAGTCTTGCACCTGTTTGGTCTTGATGCCTCCCTTATTTCCCCCTCTAACTGGAGGCAGGACTAGCTAGTTCAAGTTGAGTGGTTTTGTTTGAAAAAGAGAAAAGTGATAAACTGGGGTAAGAGTCTAATACCCCAAAAATGGGCGGAGTCCTTCTAAAGGCTCTTATCATCAATTTGGGAGATGGAGAAAAAGAAGGTGAAACACTCCACTAGTACCAAAAGAAATATCAAATATCCAGTGAGGGCTCCAGCTATATTGATAAGCACCTCAAAGAACAGACAAAACAAACAAACCAACAAAAACAAAAACAAAAACAGACAAACAAAAATCACGCCATGGTCTTGAATTGAGAAACATGGCATAGCACATAACGAAAGAGAAGAAAGGAAGAGAGAAAAAAAATGTAAGTATAATTGGGGACAACACTTTCAATAATCGCACCCAAACAGAGAAATCGACCAAAATAGATAGAGGTAATATATATATTTATATAAAAAATAACCAAGGTTTTGTGCTTTTTTGTATTTGTTTTTTTCCCTCCTGCCCTGGCACAGTAAATATTGGGGTCATTCGAAAAGGAATTCACTTGGCCTAAGTGATATGGGGTTTCTCCGTCCTTGGAGCATACTGTCATGGGATCAACTCTAGACTTTGCTCAGGATCAGGGTCCTTTACTTTCCCGGTGGTGTTTTTTTTTTTTTTTTTTTTTTTTTTTTTTTTTTTTTTTGGTGTGTGGAAGACTTCTGCTCTGTGTTTAGAGGTCTCAGTATCTGCACAGATCCTGAGGTGGGACTTATGATGAAGTCAGTCTTTGTGGTTCTAGAGGTTCTGTTACCTCAGTGTCATTTTAATCCATCTTCTGTGGTTGATGATCTTGGTCTTTGCACTGAACCTAGGGTGGCACCTAGGATAGCGTCTTTCTTTGTGCTTCCAAAAGCCCCATTCCGTTACCATTGTCTCTGCCAGACCTTTGGGACTGGGGCACAGCTCTTCACAACAGCTGCAGGAAACAAACTCCATCCGGGACAGCCTTGATACGTCGGGACCAACAACAAGGCCCAGCTCTAACATGATATCCTGACAACGAGGAAAATGCGAACATCTTGACCTTAGAGCAGATTAGCCTACCTTACCAACTAACGACAAGACAAAACCAGAAGTCTTGGCACCCTTTGGTAGGTCCAAAAACCAAGATCGGGATTTGCAGATGACTGGCTGCTAGAACCACGACCAGACTGTATACATCTTGGGACCAATAAAAGAGCCCTAGTTTAGGGTTTGAAATATGACCTGCACAATAATCATGTTTACTTTATCTTATTAGAATAAATATATAATATTTATCCATATTCCAGCTCCATATCCCAGTTTATCTATCTTTGTGTAAAAAAGTCAGCTCCTTTGATTTGATTCTTACAAATTCTCAGTCTCATAATGTTTTACATTTCCTCTTCTTTCTTGCTGAACTTCCTTTCCTCACTTCTCTTCAGTGTTCCCTTTGAAACTTTCTCCATTATCTACCAATTTTCCATTATCTAATTAGCTTTCATTTGCTAGTTTTGTTCGTAGCATGTGTCTTACTCTAATTCAAGACAATTGGTCAGCCCAAGAAACTGACATTTATAGCAGCCTTCTTAATAGAAGTGTCTTATTTTCTGATATTGCACCTATTTCCCTATCTTTCATCTTAGTGATTAAATGGTCTTTCAAAGTCAATAGTAGACTTTTACTTTTTGAAACATCCCAGTTATGATAAGACTCTGGAATCAGATTCTAGTAACCCTTATATTTTCCACTGTCTTCCTCTCTAGCATATAGGAACCTTCTGTTCTTCACTCACTCACTCACTGCACTGTCATTCATCAACGACTTTGCCTTCTGGCTCACAGACCTTTTCTGTATGCTATCTGGTTTCTATTCTGAGTGACCTCAGCATCCATTTAAATGAGTGACTGCATACCCAGACCTCTCAGTTCCTTGGTCCTCATCTTTAGTTACCCACTTGTCTACTCCATGTCAGTCAACAAGAATCAGAGACTAGGCCAGACTATCCAGGATTCTGTGGTCTATGACTGGGTTACTTTCAGGATTGCTCAGAGGGCAATAAAAATCTCAGATCAACTACTCACCTCTATTAAATTGCTGAATCACTTTATTTTTTAAATGAAAGGTCCCAAGATTTTTCAGGGAGGGACTTCAGAGCATAAAAACCGGCTATCCTTTGCAAAAGCTGGCTCCCTGTGTGTGACACCAGGCGGGGAAAATCCGCGAAAGTACACCGGCCCAGTGGGGCTCAGCTGTGAAAGACTGTGAGTGTGACCTGTCTATGTCTGTCTACTGTCCTCTTGCGTGAAACTCTTGCGAGTGGGGCAAAAAGAGCCTCCAGAAACCTCGCTCGCCCAGACGCCATTTTCAGGGAGGGACTTCAGAGCATAAAAACCGGCTATCCTTTGCAAAAGCTGGCTCCCTGTGTGTGACACCAGGCGGGGAAAATCCGCGAAAGTACACCGGCCCAGTGGGGCTCAGCTGTGAAAGACTGTGAGTGTGACCTGTCTATGTCTGTCTACTGTCCTCTTGCGTGAAACTCTTGCGAGTGGGGCAAAAAGAGGCTCAGAGGAGCACGGCTGCTCCGCTTCGCTACGCGGCCGTGCACTCTTTCTAAGGAAAGAACTCCATTGCAACAAGAAGGAAAAATCACACTAAGAACGGCGCTATATCACAGAAGCAAACATTTCTCTCTGGACTGTCTTCTCTGTTACATGCTCGGGCCTAAGATTTGACCCAGTGTGAGGCTTCATCCACGGAGGACTCCCCTCCCTTAGAGGCAAGTCAGCCCATCCAGAAAGGGAGGAGCCAGAGGAGTGTGCTGCCTACATCATATAGACAATGAATACCACTACAACACGTAGAAAAACCCACAATACAAATGTGACAATGGGGAAACAGCGCAGGCCAGCATCAGACATAGAGAATGAAGATGACAATTCTGAGGACCAGATAATGACTGAACAACTAATCAACCTCTCAGATAAGGACTTTAGACTAGCAATATGGAAGGTGCTCAACAGACTCCAAGAAACCATGGATCGAGTTGAACAGAACACTAATAAGAACCAAGAAAATATGAAGGCAGAAATGACAAAACTCCAAACTGAAATAACATGTCAACTAACAGGCCTGAAAAACTCAGTAAACGAAGTGAATGACAAAATGGATAAGCTCTGGGACAGGGTATCAGAAGCTGAGAATAGACTTGGTGCTGTGGAAGATGAGATACATAACAATTCCATACAGCAGGAGAGATTGGACAAAAAACTTAAAGCAAATGAGCAGACAATGGAAAAATTAGTCAAAGAATGGGAACAGACGAAAATAGAAGTCTATGATAAGATCAACAGAAACAACTTAAGAATCATTGGAGTCCCAGAGACCCAGGAAGAAAATTTCCAGGAAGAATCAATGGTCAAGAACATCATTAAAGAGAAACTTCCAGAGCTAAAGAATATATGTGATCAAATCCTGCATGCCCGAAGAGTACCAACCAAAAGAGACCCCAGAAAAACCACCCCAAGACACATCCTAGTCACAATGACAAATCCCACAGATAGAGACAGAATTCTGAAAACAGCAAGATCAAAAGGGGAAATCATGTTCAAGCAAGCTTCCCTGAGATTTACAGCAGACCTGTCACCAGAAACGCTCAATGCCAGAAAACAGTGGTGGGATATTGTGACAAGACTGAATGAAATGAATGCTTCACCCAGAATACTATACCCAGCAAAACTCACTTTCCGGTTTGATGGAAGAATACATGGTTTCACAGACAAAAAACAGCTCAGAAACTTCACAGACACAAAACCAGTCTTAAGAGAAAAACTGAAAGACCTAATCTAAGACAAGACTACCCAAAAGACACACCAAATTTTGAAATAAAGATGGCGTTAAATCCCAGGACAATTCTTTCTCTCAACGTCAATGGACTAAATGCACCAGTTAAGAGACACAGAGTGGCTAAATGGATCAAAAAACTCAATCCAACCTTCTGCTGCCTACAAGAAACGCACCTGAATAGTCAGAACAAACATAGACTCAAAATAAAAGGCTGGAGAAAAGTTATCCAAGCAAACAACACCCATAAAAAAGCTGGAGTGGCCATACTAATATCAGATAATGCAAACTTTATACTCAGGAAGGTTGTAAGGGACAAAGACGGACATTTTATATTAATCAAGGGGTACGTAGAGCAGGAAGAATTCACTCTCCTAAACATATATGCACCGAATGAGGGGCCAGCAAAATATTTAATACAACTGCTGACAAATCTGAAAAATAATATCAACAACAACACAATAATTGTGGGGGACCTAAACACGGCTTTGTCAACACTGGACAGGTCAACCAGACTGAAACCCAACAAGAATATACTAGACCTGAGGAGAGAAATGGAAGAAAGAGGCCTAGTGGATATATATAGGACACTCCATCCCCAGAAACCTGGATACACATTCTTCTCCAATGTACATGGGACATTCTCCAGGATAGACTACATGCTGGCACATAAAACATACCTCCATAAGATCAAGAGGATAGAAATTTTGCAGACTACCTTCGCTGACCACAAGGCTCTGAAATTATTTGTGAACTCCAAAGGGACTCAGAAGAAACACTTTAACACCTGGAAGTTAAACAGCCTCATGCTCAATAACCAGTGGGTCCGAGATGAAATCAAGGAGGAAATCAAAAGGTTCCTGGAAACAAATGACAATAAAGACACAAACTCTCAGAACTTATGGGACACAGCAAAAGCAGTACTGAGAGGAAAATTTATAGCTTTGCAAGCACACATCAGGAAGGAAGAAGGAGCTTACCTGAGTAGCTTAATGACACAGCTAATAGAACTAGAAAATGCTCAACAAAAGGACCCAAGAACAGGAAGACAGAAGGAAATAACAAAGCTGAGAGCAGAAATCAACGAAGTGGAAACTCAAAAAACAATCCGAAAGATCAACGAAAGCAGAAGTTGGTTCTTTGAAAAAATAAACAAGATTGATAGACCACTGGCAAACCTAACAAAGAAAGAGAGAGAGAGAAACTTGATAACTCGTATCAGGAATGAAAAAGGAGAGATCACTACTGATATGACAGAGATTCAAAGGGTAATCAGAAACTACTTTGAAAAACTCTACGCCACTAAAAATGAGAACCTGGAAGAAATGGATAAATTCTTGGACTCTTATAATCTTCCACGGTTGAAGGAAGAGGATGTAGCATATCTAAACACCCCCATCACCATTGATGAAATTAAAACAGTAATCAAATGTCTGCCGAAAAACAAAAGCCCAGGTCCAGATGGATTCACTAATGAATTCTATCAAACTTTCCAAGAGGAACTACTGCCAATCTTGGCAAGACTCTTTCATGAAATTGAACAAACAGAAACACTTCCAAATAGCTTTTATGAAGCCAACATCACCTTGATACCTAAACCAGACAGAGACGCTACCAAAAAAGAAAATTACAGACCAATATCACTGATGAATGCAGATGCAAAGATCCTCAACAAAATCCTGGCAAATAGGATTCAATGCCTCATTAAGAAGATCATCCACTACGATCAAGTAGGTTTCATCCCAGGAATGCAAGGCTGGTTTAACATCCGTAAATCTATCAACATAATACACAACATCAATAACAAGAAAAATAAAAACCACATGATCATATCAATAGATGCAGAGAAAGCATTTGATAAGGTCCAACACCCATTCTTGATCAAAACTCTCAGCAAGATGGGAATGGAGGGAACCTTTCTCAATATAGTGAAGGCCATCTACCACAAGCCAGTGGCAAATATTATCCTCAATGGAGAAAAACTGAAAGCCTTCCCTCTAAATTCTGGCACAAGACAAGGCTGTCCTCTCTCACCACTCCTATTCAACATAGCACTGGAAGTACTTGCTATAGCGATTAGGCAAGAAAAGGATATCAAGGGAATCCAGATAGGAAAGGAAGAAGTCAAGCTCTCACTGTTTGCAGATGACATGATACTCTACTTAGAAAACCCTAAAGACTCTATCAAAAAGCTTCTAGAAACAATAGACTCATATAGCAAGGTGGCAGGCTACAAAATTAACACACAAAAATCAATGGCCTTTCTATACACCAACAGTAATAAAGAAGAAATGGACATTAAGAAAACAACCCCATTCACAATAGTACCACACAAACTCAAATATCTTGGAATCAACTTGACTAAATATGTGAAGGACCTATACAAAGAAAACTATAAAACTCTGCTCCAAGAAATAAGAGAGGACACACGGAAATGGAAACACATACCCTGCTCATGGATTGGCAGGATTAACATCATCAAAATGTCAATACTCCCCAAGGCATTATACAGATTTAATGCCATCCCTCTAAAGATACCCATGACATTCTTCAAAGAAGTGGATCAGACACTTTTGAAATTCATTTGGAACAATAAACACCCTCGAATAGCTAAAGCAATCATTGGGAAAAAGAATATGGGAGGAATTACTTTTCCCAACTTTAAACTGTACTACAAAGCAACAGTTATCAAAACAGCATGGTATTGGAATAAGGATAGGTCCTCAGATCAGTGGAATAGGCTTGAATACTCAGAAAATGTTCCCCAGAGATACAACCATCTAATTTTTGATAAAGGAGCAGGAAATCCTAAATGGAGCAGGGAAAGCCTCTTCAACAAGTGGTGTTGGCACAATTGGCTAGCCACTTGCAAAAAATTAAACTTAGACCCCCAGCTAACATCATGTACAAAGGTAAAATCCAAATGGATTAAAGACCTCGATATCAGCCCCAAAACCATAAGATATATAGAACAGCACATAGGCAAAACACTACAGGACATTACAGGCATCTTCAAGGAGGAAACTGCACTCTCCAAGCAAGTGAAAGCAGAGATTAACAGATGGGAATATATTAAGCTGAGAAGCTTCTGCACCTCAAAGGAAATAGTGCCCAGGATACAAGAGCCACCCACTGAGTGGGAGAAACTATTCACCCAATACCCATCAGATAAGGGGCTAATCTCCAAAATATACAAGGCACTGACAGAACTTTACAAGAAAAAAACATCTAACCCCATCAAAAAATGGGGAGAAGAAATGAACAGACACTTTGACAAAGAAGAAATACGCATGGCCAAAAGACACATGAAAAAATGTTCCACATCACTAATCATCAGGGAGATGCAAATCAAAACAACGATGAGATACCACCTCACACCCCAGAGAATGGCACACATCACAAAGAATGAGAATAAACAGTGTTGGCGGGGATGTGGAGAGAAAGGAACTCTTATCCACTGCTGGTGGGAATGCTGTCTAGTTCAACCTTTATGGAAAGCGATATGGAGATTCCTCCAAAAACTGGAAATCGAGCTCCCATACGATCCAGCTATACCACTCCTAGGAATATACCCTAGGAACACAAAAATACAATACAAAAACCCCTTCCTTACACCTATATTCATTGCAGCTCTATTTACCATAGCAAGACTCTGGAAACAACCAAGATGCCCTTCAACAGATGAATGGCTAAAGAAACTGTGGTACATATACACAATGGAATATTATGCAGCTGTCAGGAGAGATGAAGTCATGAAATTTTCCTATACATGGATGTACATGGAATCTATTATGCTGAGTGAAATAAGTCAGAGAGAGAGAGAAAAACGCAGAATGGTCTCACTCATCTATGGGTTTTAAGAAAAATGAAAGACACCCTTGTAATAATAATTTTCAGACACAAAAGAGAAAAGAGCTGGAAGTTCCAGCTCACCTCAGGAAGCTCACCACAAAGAGTGATGAGTTTAGTTAGAGAAATAACTACATTTTGAACTGTCCTAATATTGAGAATGTATGAGGGAAATGTAGAGCCTGTTTAGGGTACAGGCGGGGGTTGGGTGGGGAGGAGGGTGATTTGGGACTTGGGTGATGGGAATGTTGCACTGGTGATGGGTGGTGTTCCTTTTATGACTGAAACCCAAACACAATCATGTATGTAATCAAGGTGTTTAAATAAAAAAAAAATTAAAAAAAAAAAAAAAAAATGAAAGGTCCCAAAAATCTGTATTTTAGCAATTTTCTCAAACTTTGAGATCTACTTTATTAACTTGGATCTAATTTAAAAAAATAACAGATATATGTGCATAGTTGTGCTCATGACAGTATTATTAATAGCCAAGATCTAGAAACAATCCAAGTGCCCAATCATAAGTAAATAGATTAAGAAATCATAGTACATATACACAATGGAATACTATTCAAATAAAAAAATCCTACAGTTTGCTGCAGTTTGGATGGAATTAAAGGATGTCATGCTCAATAAAGTGAATCAAAATGTAAGAGCTAACACCAAATGATTATAGTCATAAAAACAAACTAGGAAAGGGATTAGACAATCCCTAACTCAAAAAAACCTGAGACAAGATCAACACATCTGGGAACTAAGAAAGTTGGGAGATCGGGAAGGGACTGTGGGCAACAGTGAAAGGATCCTGAAACACTGGCAGAAGGAGGAGTACAGTAGCACTGCTAATATAAAAAAGAAAGGGTTTTACTACTACTATAAACCTGTTTTTATCTGTCCTGAATATCAGTCCATGAAAAAAACAGATGTAACCACAGCAGTAGATCATTGGTTTTCTATACCTTTGGACCAGCAACAGTCCATGGACCAGTGGTTGAATGCAACTGCAACTGTTGTAAATTATAATATTTGAAATTAAAAACCAATTAGAAAAATTAAAAAACAATAAAAAAGACCCATAACCTTTAAGCTTATAGTCTTTTTCTCAACTACATTAATTCATTCTCAACTACAATTCATTCACAACTATTTTCAATCAGAATTTATTTCTAGAGAGTTTTCTCAATTTTTCCTGTTAAAATAGATTCTCATATAATGGGTGTTCTCTTTGCCTTTCTCTTGTAAGTTTTCTATTGTTGCAATAAGTTGAACTCTCATGACAATGTAATGAACAAGAATTCGTTTTAGTTCTCATGTATTTTCCTGCCCTAAGTCTTGATACCTTTGTGCTTTGTGCTCTCTTTGCTTCATCCAGCGTTTTTCCAACCCAGAAAACACTCTTTAAAGTTTTCACTCTGGCTACTGATTATAGCAGGAAAGATTGGTGCAGTATAAATTCATGGTCACTGACTTAAGGGCTTTGAACTTCTAGAGTTATTATTATTAATTATTATTATTATTATTTTGGTTTTTGGGTCACACCTGGTGATGCTCAGGGATTACTCCTGACTATATGCTCAGAAATCACTCCTGGTTTGGGGGACCATATGGGATCCCAGGGATTGAACCAGGTCCATCCTGGATCAGCTGTGTGTAAGGCAAATGCCCTACTACTGTGCTATCACTCTGGCCCCTGGAATTATTATTTTACTAAACTCTCCAATGAGTATTTCATAGTGCCTACCACCTCTACTTTCAGGAGAAAGTTTTACATTCTATTTCATATAAGGTAAACATTCCCAAATACAACTGAAATTCCTCCCACTGAAATCTACAAAAACATCTGCATTATCTCTCGTTTTCTTTTTACTTATTTTAATAAACAGTTATTTGAGAATGTAACACTCGCCAAGCATGTTACTTTTTTAAACTTTTATTTTGACCATATTGGCTTACATATCTTTCACAGTGGTATTTTAGGTACATATTAACATTCAATCAGGGGAATACCCATCACCAAATTTGTCTTCCCTTCACCTCTGTTCCCTTCCTGCAACCCATATCCCCAACCATCACCACCCAGGCTGCTAGAGTAAGTGGTCCCCTCTGTGTCTAGCTAACTACTAGTAATCATATATCTGTTTGGTCCTGGTACCCTCTCTTGTTTCCCCCTCTATTTGAGAGGTGGAGCTAGATAGTTCGAATTATGTGGTTTTGTTTGAAGGAAGAAAAGCAATAGAATGCGGTAAAAAATCAAATAAGCTGAAAATGGGCAGAGTCCTTTTAGAAGCTTTCAGTCTCAGTTTGAGAGAGGACAGAAAAAAGGTAATTGAAACACCACAACCATACAGAAAGAAATAACAAATAAAATATCCAATGAGCACTACAGCAATAAAGGCAAGCACCACACAATAGTCTCTGTCCTGAAATCAAAAGGCATGGTACTTTTTTAATCAAGACATCAGTTGTATGCCTAAATTTTATTTTGCAGTGTGAAACTGATATGCAGAGAAATGAAATAACTTGTCTGATTACATAATAGGCAGAAGTGGAGAAGTTAGCAAAGTTTATTCCTCATTGTTAGTAGTCCTTTGAACTTCAACATGCCTCAGGATTCAATGGACCAAGGAAAAGGGACTTGTGGCAAGTGAGACTCAGGGACCTAATTCAATAAGACTAAAAACACTCTAATGTGTTATATGTATTGAATTGTGTGCTATGATTTCATTCTGGGAATAGGAGGAACTCAAAGGACTAATAAACATGCTTTACATGTAGGAGGCCTACTTCAGTTCCAGTTTCTACATAGTCACTTGAACCTTGCTGGACTAACCTCTGAGCACCAGCAGGTATAGCCAAGAGTCACCCTCCTTTACACACACACACACACACACACACACACACACACACACACACACACACTTATTTTTGGGGGGAGCCCACACCCAGTGACACTCAGGGATTACTCCTGGCTATGCGCTCAGAAATCCCTCCTGGCTTGGGGGATCATATGAGATACCAGGGGATCGAACCACGGTCCATCCTAGGTTATTGCGTGCAAGGTAAACACCTTACCTCCTTTGCCACCACTCTGGCCCACAAACTCATTTTTTAACAGATAGAGGAGATTTTATATCTCATTTCTTTATTTAAAAAAACTCACAAATGATCTGTTTCATCTGAAGTTAGAGCTAGGGATCACAAAAAGCTTTATTCACTCAACGAAAGTTATTTGTGTCCTCTTCTGGTCATAGAGAACCATGGAATCAATCATGGTCAATTTTTTAGCTTTGTCATCCTGAAGTTTAGAGTCAGATTCCAGCTCAGTAAGAACCTGTCATTTAGCCTTACAAACTCAGTTCATTTATAGCCACATTGACAGATGTTTTGATTTGTGCATTATTTTCACTGTTGTTTTTGATATATATTAGAGAAGAGTTTCCCTAATCAAATACTATATATGAACCATTTAAACATTTTTCAATAAGGAGGTAAATATGAATCTTCTCCAAAACTGCCATGTTTCAGATACATGTCTCAATATGGTGGATTAAATGTTTGTAGAATGAGAGAGTTCCATCTGGATTTGGGCAACACTCGGCAAGAAGACCTACATGAGTTAAAGGTTTGTTTATTGTTAATACATATGTGAAAAATTAGATTCATTCTCTTAGCTATCGAGGTGTTTGTTAATTAATTAAATTTGGGGTTTGGGGCCACAGCAGGTGGCATTACTCTTGGCAGGCTCAGGGAATTATGTGGGATGCCAAGGATTGAACCTGGGTCAGCTGTGTGCAAAGTAAATGCCCTACTCACTGTGCTATTACTCAGGTCCTAGTACTTGTTATTTAAAAACCAAATTTAATGCCCTCATAGAAAAAAATTTGTTTGGGGGATTCTCCTCCCCTGACAATCAGTTTAAGGCATTTAAGAATAACATAGGGGCCAGAGAGATATCATGGAGGTAGGGCATTTGCCTTGCATGCAGAAAAATGGTGTTTCAAATGCCGGCATCCCATATGGTCCCCTGAGCCTGCCAGGAGGAATTTCTGAGCATAGAGCCAGGAGTAAAATCCCTGTGCGCTGCTGGGTGTGACCCCCCCAAAAAAGTAACATATTTGATTAACATTAGGAATAACACCTCCAATTGACTGCTCCTAATTTTGAAAAGGTCAATTATAGAATTATATGTTTATTTAAGTTATATAGGAACACTAAAAGCCTCACCAAAGAAAAAAAGTATGCAATAATACTTAGGATAAAAAAGTTTAAGTGGTATTTAACCAACTACAAAATATTTCTTGAGAACTCTAGTCCACACCAGGCATGAATCTAGAGCTAGCTTTAGGGCACAAAGCAATGTCTCCATGGCTTACACCTGGACTAACATTTCGAACATTTTGCTCAACGTCAAGTTCATGTTTTACAAGGTTGCATCCCTTTGAAAGTAAATTCATGTACATCTATTTACATCTGTGTAGACTATATTCAATAATTACATATATGACAAAAATGTTACTGCTAAATAATAGCATCATAGTATAATCTTCTTCAATGAAGAGGATGGGGACATGGTAAGTAACTCAGTGGTTGAGTACTTGCCTCATATATGTAAGGCCCTAGGATTAATTGCTGACACTGCATATGTGTGCATATATGTATGTGTGTTTGTGTGAATATGACTCATACTTGGTAACTCATTGTGATGGTCTGTGGAGATCATTGAGGATTTCCTTAGGTTATTCTGCTCAAAGTTAAACAGGCTATATTATTGAAATAAATCTGTTCTTAAAAGAAAAAATATTAAAATATATATAGAAGTAAAAAATATAGAAGTGTTTTTAGGAAACTGGCATTTTCTTTTTAAATAATATTTATGGACAAAGAAATCTCAATTTTGTAAATGTAAAGGAAAATTTTAAGCTCTTGGGAGTTTGGTGATCATTAGTGTGGGTATATTATGGGTGACAGTTTAAATTAGTTGCAAAACTAGAAAACAATATTCTAAAAAATGTTTCTGATATAAGACAAGAGACTCCACTTTGTAGTGGAAATCTCATGCCCCAGTCCCCAGGGGGACTAGGGAAAGTGATTCTGGAAGCAACGACGACTACACAGCAAATAATCCACACAAGATTAGGGAGATAAATCAGGTTCAGAAACTTCCACCAGAAGCTCTCTGATACCAGGCAGATACTAACGTGTGGTGTGGACAGACCAGCTGTCGAACAGAAACCAAAAGTGGTCTCTCTGACACCCCCCTGGGTGTTTATTGGGAAGTGCAGGACCACTCCCATGGATGGAGAACAGGTAAGGGTAGGGTCAATCCAGTGGTACTTCTCATTGGGGTGGGACAAGAATTATCCTGAATAGTGCAAAAACGCCAACACCACTTTCTTTCAAAACAGGGTAAGAATACAGCTTTACCATCTTACTCAGAACTTAAACATAATAAGGCTTACTTTTTAGGAATTTTGTTACTTTATCTCATTTTTTTTTTTTTTTTTTTTTTGTGGTTTTTGGGTCACTCCCGGCAGTGCTCAGGGGTTACTCCTGGCTCCATGCTCAGAAATTGCTCCTGGCAGGCACGGGGGACCATATGGGACGCTGGGATTCGAACTGATGACCTCTTGCATGAAAGGCAAACGCCTTACCTCCATGCTATCTCTCCAGCCCCACTTTATCTCATTTTTTAAATTTGACCTCATTGTCTACTTTCTTTTTAGTTTTAGGAACACATTTCCTTACAAAATAAATAATTAAACTATAGATGAACTGTCAAAAGAGAACATTATTTTAATGCAACATTACCAATTTGGTAATTAACATGGCAGTTAATGCATTTAGCAGATGTAACAACATTAGACTTGTAAATTTTAATTAAAGTTAATGGTTCATGATAGCTTTAGGGAGCAGGCATCCTCTCTAGATACTGAAAACATGTCTAATGTGATTAGAAATCCTAATTATAGAAAAAAGGATGGACTTACAATGACTGTTTTTCATTTCTTATAAAATCAGCAATGTGAAAGCTCTTTCAAATGAGAAAAGTGGCAAGCAATGAAAGTTAATAGAAGAGGTGACAATGATATACAAAGGAATGGAAGAAGAAGCACAAAATGGGGCCTGGAGTGGTCATTCAAAGGGCTAGTGTGGTTGCTTTGCACATGTGAGGCCAGGACTTGCTCTCCTTGAACGCAAAGTCCCCCAAGCACTGTGGAGAAAAATAATCCCAAAAGCATGAACTGGATCAAGAAAGATAGGAAAGAACATTTTGTGTGTGTGTGTGTGTGTGTGTGTGTGTGTGTGTGTGTGTGTGTGTGTGTGTGGTTTTTGGGTCACACCCAGCAGTGCTCAGGGGTTATTCCTGGCTCCAGGCTCAGAAATTGCTCCTGGCAGGCACGGGGGACCATATGGGACACCGGGATTCGAACCGATGACCTCCTGCATGAAAGGCCTTACCTCCATGCTATCTCTCCGACCCCAGGAAAGAACATTTTATTCTTTTATACTTCCTTCACTTTCTGTACTTAACTGATATAATGCCAAACAGGTATAAAGCATTTTTTTTAAGAATTTTAAACTAGAGGCTGATATAGAACAGAGAACATCTTTAAGGGTCTCTGTAGTTTTAATAGAATTGACATCTGAAACTATATTCAGATGGTTCCATCTAGATTCTGTAAAACAATACAGTTATTTTGAATGCCAAATAAAATCTCTTCACATTACCATTTTGCTAACATGATGAAAATGAAGGCTGATAAGTGGCTAAACATATCAGCCAGGAAAAAAATCATGCATAATAATAAAATTAAATAACAATAAAGAATTCTTTGCATCTGGTCTCTCTATACATATGGGTGGGTCAAAATTTCTATAACATTTCTATAAATATTTTCATTTCTTTTAAGTTCTAATTAATTGAGAATACTATTTATAAGCAATTTACTTACTTCAATTATATGCCACATCATTTACTTTTATAAATAGGAACATGTACAGTTACTATATACATTCAAAATTTGTATTAATTATACACAAAATATATTCATCTAAGGTATGTGAAATATTATATAGAGAGTATATTTTGTATATATTTATGTCGTTTGATTGCTTAGTCCTCCAATACTCTTAAAATATGTATTATGCAATGAGTGGATGTAGAAAGTTCAAATATTTTTTTAAGACTAAAGAGAATCATCCAAATAGTAAATTCTACCCTATCTCTAAGTAGCTGTCTGTCAGTGAAAAAAATCATTCTTCCCTGAGAACCCCAAATGCACAAGGCTCAGTCGGAGGAGCTTTAAATACCAGTGACTTTAGAGGTTGGCATGCCACCCAAGAAATCTCTGAAACACCGGAGTGCACTCATCACTGTCAAATGTTCCAAGTGCAAAGCATTGAACTGGGCAGTGCTAAAACAGGTCTTACACTTTATCTAGAACAGTGGTGTGGCCTGGATTGAAGAAATTATAGATTAAATGGAGACCACTTTAACGTCTTTTAACACTCAATTCTTGGCATGCATTTCCACCAAGATGTAGACAGGCTAATTTGCAGGGCTAGTGAAAAGTGGTAGCCCCGAGGTTTACTGTATATTATAAACCTAATGGAATGTGGAGAAATAAAGCTTGCTTTCCAATTGGTGGCTCAAGTACCCTTTAAATGACTTTTTTAAAAAATGATGAGAACGTTAAGCAGAACAGATTTCTGGCAAATGACCATTCAACCGCTCATGTTTCAACACATAAAACATAGATTATGTAATATTTTTGTTATGAATTTTAAGCCACTTTCAGTAATAACAGTGACCCCTAGGTCAAATAGTTTCTGGTAATTAGTAACCTGCTGGGTTAGGAGTCCAAATCTCATAAAATATGGTTAAGGAGATTTTATATTTTTATAATTTAGAAAGGTCAACCTGTGAAATTAGGTAGTTTTCTCTCTCTCTTTCTCTCTCTCTCTTAAATGGTGGACAGAAACTAGTTTATCTAATATTACTTGTCATTTTATAAAGCATGGAGTCTAAGGGGCTGAAAAACACAAAACAAGGAAGAAAATATTTGAAAACACAGAGAAAGTGAGTAAAAACTTATAGATAAGCAAGACCTTGAAGTGAACATATAACCCATTGGACCATCTGGTATAGATATGGTGATTTTCTCAGGCACTAGTCTTTATGTCTCCCTTAAACTCTGAATGTATGACAGCAGTATGTCAGTCTGACCAATGGTTTGACCCTTGAGTTTTTAGATCTTGTGAATAAAAGTATGGTTATCTAGACGAAGTGGAATTTCTGGCAAACCAATTATAGTACTTTAGTAAAAGTATGTCTTATGCAGTTCTTAACAAAAAGAAGTTATGACTTGCTCACCTATCATGCATTTAACTGGCTTACTCACTGAACTTTTTTGTAAGCGTGGTTCTTGTCCAGACCTTTATTCCCTGGCCTGGCAGCACTTTCTGGTTCCTTGAGGACAGGAGCTAAGGTTCACAGATCGGAGGCAGCTGTGCAAGTGTTCAGCTTCAGTAATCTGTATACCTGACCTTTCCTCCAAACTACCCTATGCAACAGCTAACACCTGGTTTGTTCTGCATTTGCAGGAAACACTTGAATTTCCCTTTTCTCAGAGTTCCAGGCAGGAATTAGAAAGATTCCCAAACAGGAATCTATCCTGGGGCCTCTAATGATACCATTCTTTTAGTATTTTATTTTATTATTTGTAATGCCAGGAATCAAGCCCAGGTCTCGCACATCCTAGTCCCTGGCTTTCAATCATTTTCTGGAGTACTCTTTGAGTCACACCATTGAGGTTCTGGGGAGTAAGCCTAGGTTTGCCATTTTCATGGCAAGTATCCAGGTAGCTATTCTATCACTCTGGCCTCAATTTGCAGAATTTCAAACCACAGGATACATTGCCTATTTAGCCTTCATCTTTTTGGCCATTTCTCTCATTTTTCCTTTTTTACCAGGCTTGGAGATAACTCAGAAAGAACCCCTTTCCTTATTTCTACACCTATTTGTTGTTGTTGTTATTTTTTTTTGTTACTTCATCAATTTTTGCCTCATCTGCTTGCCTAAATTGTCTTGATTTTTGAATGAGAAAACTTGGCTCTCCCAGCTGTGGTTTTTGACACAGACTTCAAAGACCTATTTTGGGAACTGAAAAGCTGCAATATTATATTTTTGCTTGTTTTGACCTCTAATTCACCTTGAGATAAATATCTCTCGAGACTAAACATTAGTGGTGAATAGGTCAGACCTTTTAGAGTCCCTAGAATTTAGATCACTTCTTTAGTAAAATTTCTTAATATCAAAAAGGCACTCCTGCTTCTCTCATTTAACTAAGAAAATTGATTAGGAAGTTTCCAAATAGCTCTACTGTTCTTTACTAAGGTGTAATTTTCACTTAATCACACTTCAGTGACAGTTTTGTGCTTGGAACTCAGTAATAGAAACCACACATGGAAACCATTTCCACTGTCATGGCCACACCCAGTACCTGCTATCATCCACACACTAACTTATGGACATTCCAGAGAAGCCTGTTTCTCATCCCTCCTCTTGTTTGAGGACAAATGAGACTTGAAGATTCAGCATTTTATTGGCAGAGAAAGGATCATGCGATTATGCTGTGGAAGTAGGTGAACTAGAACTTTGAATTTGACTCTACTGAAGAGAACAAATTCATGTCATTAGTATCCCCAAAATACATTGAAATGTTTCTATGTCTAATGATAGACATTAAGAGGACCCTATGGAAAAGTACACACATTAAATTTTGAAAATAATGTAAGGAAAGTCTAAAATTAGTTCATTACCATTTGTCCACATCCCCCCATTCCCTTTTTTTTTTTAAATAATCTCTGTTCATCTGGGGACTTGAGGGACAAAGTAATTGTACATGGGTTCTATTTTACTTTTCTTAATGTTCTTTGGTTGAAAGTTCAAAATTAAGGTATCAGCAGGGGGTTTTCTTCTAAGAATTCTGTTTATGGGTGATTGTCCTTCCACTTTAACTTTACCTTATCCTCTTTCTTTGCATCTTTGTTCTCATAATTAAAATTAAATATATTAATAAAAATAAAAGAATAAAAAATAATAATCTCTGTTCAATTCATTAGGAAACTATTAACTCTATTTTCAGAACATATCCAGAAAATTAACGCCTTTTATGCCTTTGACACACACATTTTTACAGCAACTACAGTAGTAGTCTTTGCTCTAAATGACAAAAAAAAAATTAGCCTCCCACTTGGTCTCCCTGATTCAATTTTTTGGTCCTGTTACAGAATATTCCGACTCAGCAAGTCAGGAATATTCTTTCAAGATGCAACAAAAATCTTGTTATGTCTCTGTTCAAAACCATGCAAAAACTCTGCAGATGATTCAGCCAAATTCTGAGGCCTTCCAAAAACCTGTCAGGCCCATCAGACTCTCTCCCACCCCACTGTGACTTCATCTTTTCCAGCTCCTGCCTTCACTCACTGCTCTTCCCACTATAGAACATCACATGTGAATGACAAGCTCTTTGTATAGGCTGGTTGCTCTCCCTCAGGTATCTTCACTGCCAACCAGCTCCTTCACACTTTTATTCAACCCTTCCTCCATCATTTGCACACTATTTTACTCTTTCTATTTTTGTTACAGGCATTACATTTGGGTTTTATTTTGTTTTATTTTAAATTTATTTTTGTATACATTTCCCATGAAATTAATCTTTTCTAGAACTCTGATCATATCTTGACAAACTTTAAGTAGTTTACTTGAATGTAACAATAATCGTGACTCATATAGTTGTGTCTAAGTTCCCTAGAATGAGGAGTGATCCCTGAGCACAGAGCCAGGGGTATGTGCCCTTAGCACAGCGGAATGCTTTAGGATAGAAAGAAAATAATTAATTGCTGAAGAAATGAATGGAAAAATGAACAGTTATACAAAATTTTCTAGAAAAATGCTGGCAGAATTTAACTCGCCTACATTTCTGTTAGTGAGAGCACAAAACTAATAGTTAGACCCTAAAAGTGTATATATTTTAGTAATGCTGAATAACATGAGAGAAGCTAAATAGAAATTGTTAAAAGCAGTTATGTTTGCAGAATGAAAGGATAAAAATAATAATGGGCAAAGCACTGTGGATTTTTATTTTAGTCTTTCCAAGCTTTTTGGCACTTCTTAATTAAAAAAAAAGCCATGCTTATGTAGAACTAACTTATTAGACTGTGAGAAAACTTAATGTGTTTATTTAATTTTGTTTTGTTTTGGGGGTCACTTAGGGCTTATTCCTGGCTTTGTGCTCAAAGATCATTCAAGTTGGGGCTCAAGGGTACCAGTTGGAGTTCTAAGGATGAAACCTTGACTACTTACTGTACCACCTCTCTGCTCCTCACTATATTTTTAATATTTAATATGGTTTATTAACAAAAGATCCCATAATAGATGCTAAATTTTTTTTCATTAGGTTTCTTTTTCATTCATTTTTGGTAATGGGAGAGGGGTTGGGGCATATCCAAAGATGCTCAATGGCTACTTCTCTTTTTTTAAATTATATCTTTATTTAAAAACCGTGATTACAAACATGATTGTAGTTGGGTTTCAGCCATAAAAAGTACACCCCCCTTTCACCAGTGCAACATTCCCATCATCAATGCCCCCATCTCCCTCCCCTCTCAGCACCTGTATTCGAGACAGGCTTTCTACTTCCCTCACTCACTGACATTGTTATGAGAGTTCTCAGTGTAGTTATTTCTCTAACTGCACTCACTACTCTTTGTGGTGAGCTTCATAATGAGAGCCAGTTCTTTTCACTTATCTCTGGGAATTATTTAAATTGTGTCTTTTATTTTTTTTATTTTATTTATTTATTTTTTTGGTTTTTGGGCCACACCCGGCGGTGCTCAGGGGTTGGTTACTCCTGGCTGTCTGCTCAGAAATAGCTCCTGGCAGGCACGGGGGACCATATGGGACACCGGGATTTGAACCAACCACCTTTGGTCCTGGATTGGCTGCTTGCAAGGCAAACGCCGCTGTGCTATCTCTCTGGGCCCAATGTCTTTTATTTTTCTTAAAACCCATATATGAGTGTGTGTGTGTGTGTGTGTGTGTGTGTGTGTGTCTGATTTTTTACTCAGCATAATAGATTCCATGTACATCCATGTATAGGAAAATTTCATGACTCGGTCTATCCTCACGGCTGCATAATATTACACTGTGTATATGTACCACAATTTCTTGAGCCATCTTGTTGAAGGTCATCTTGATTGTTTTCAGAGTCCGGATATTGTAAATAGCGCTGAAATGAATATAGGTGTGATAAAGGAAATTTTGCATTGTGTTTTTGTGTTTCTGGGGTATATCCCTAGGAGTGGTATAGCTGGATCATATGGGAGCTCAATTTCCAGTTTTTTGAGGTATCTCAATATTGTTTTCCATAAGGGCTGGACTAAATGGCATTCCCAACAGCAGTGAATGAAAATTCCTTTCTCCCCACATTTCCTCCAGCACTGATTGTTCTTGTTCTTTGTGATGTGTGCCAGTCTCTGTGGAGTGAGATGGTACCTCATTGCTGTTTTTATTTACATCTCCCTGATGATTAGTAATGTGAAACAATTTTTCATGTACCTTTTGGCCATTTGTATTTCTTCTTTAAGAAATTTCCTATTTATTTCTTCTCCCCATTATTTGATGGGGTTAGATTTATTTTTATTAAAGTTATATCTTTGACATAACTTTATATATATCTTCGATATTAGCCACTTACCTTATGGGTATTGAGTGAATTCTCCCATTCTGTGGGTGGCTTTTATATTGTAGGCATTATTTCCTTTGAGATGCAGAAGTTTCTCAGCTTAATATAGTCTCATCTTTATCTCTGCTTCTACTTGTTTGAAGAGTGTTCTTTCCTCCTTGAAAATGCCTTTAGTCTCAATGTCTTGGAGTGTTTTACCAACGTGTTATTCAATATATCTTATGGTTTGGGGTATGATATCAAGTTTTTAATCTATTTGCATTTGACCTTTGTGTAGGGTGTTAAATGGAGATCTAGTTTGTTTGGTTTATTTTTGCAAGTGGCTGACCAGTTATCCCAGCACCACTTGTTGAAGAGGCTTTCCTTGCTCCATTTTACATTTCTTGCCCCTTTGTCAAAGATTAATTGATTGTATGTCTGGGGACATTCTCTGAATACTCTAGTCTATTCCACTGATCTGAGAGGGTCTGTCTTTATTCCAATACCATGTTGTTTTAATGACTATAGCTTTATACTACAGTTTAAAGGTGGGGAAAGTGATGCCACCCATTCTCCTTTTCCCTAGCTATTCAAGGGTGTTTATTGTTCCAGATTAATTTCAGGAGTGTTTGATCCACTTCTTTAAAGAATGTCATGGATAACCTTAGAGAGATTGCATTAAATCTGTACAATGCTTTGGGGAGTATTGGCATTTTAATGACGTTATTCCTCCCAATTCATGTGCAGGGTATGTGTCTCTATTTCCTTGTGTCCTCTTTTATTTCTTGAAGCAAGATTTTGTAGTTTTTTTATATAGGTCCTTCACATCTTTAGTTAGGTTGACTCCAAGATATTTGAGTTTATTTGACACTAATGTGAATGAGATTTTTTTTAAATGTCCATTTCTTCTCTATCATTATTGATGCTTTAGAATGCTATTGATTTTTGCATGTTAATTCTGTAGCCTGTCAATGGCTACTTCTACTTTTGTGTTTAAGGATCACTCCTGGTAATGCTCAGGGGAACATATATGGTGCCAGGACTCAGTGACAAATAAGCCAAGTGCCCTACTTGTACTATCACTCTAGCCCAGCTTTTCCTTTTTATAGGCATAAATATGTAGAGTAATTTGGCATGAATTCATAGTTTTGAGTCCTTCTCCCCTCTTTCATACACCTAGTCTTATATGAATGCCCGATGTAAAGTAATTGAAAGGTGGGTTTTTTGAAAGTAAGTAAGTTTGGAGTATTGAAGGTGGTAAAGCCTCCATGATAGAATTCACACCATTGTGTGAGGATGAAGGACACAGCTCTTTTGAGCCATGAATCAGCAAAAAATTTGGATATAAGACAAAATAGAAAGTGCTAATCTGACATTAAGAATCACTTATTTAGCATTTATTCTTTTTCTGTGAAAACTTAATGCTTTGATTGTTAGAATAATCTGACTTTAGTATCTTTTAAAGACATCATTTACATTTAGTTCTATTGCAAAAAAAAACAACAATTCTTACTGTTTTAATTATTTTTACTAAGAAAAATGTAGAACTTCACAAAGGGCCCTGAAATGCATATAAAAATCTTATATTTGGCACAGACCACAAAATTGATCATATTTATACAAACTAGCACATGCTGGGAAATATAAATTTATAAAATGCTATTAAATTGAAAAGAGCTATCAGAGTTTATTATAAAATTTAACTAGAAATAGGGTAAAAGGCCAGCCATGCAGCAAATTAAGCAAACCTCAAAAAATAAAAAGCACTTGTTAAATGTTTTGCAAAAAAAAATACATACCACTGGAACTTTCTTACAGTTTTAAAATAGAAGCAAATTTAGATTCATTTTTATACCTCTTCAAAATTTTACTCAGCATTTATGGCAGAGTGGAGAAATTTTTTTTTCTGTAAGTAAAGATTTGTTTTACAGTAACTCTTTTTAAAAATGCTTTATTTAGGTTTCTTAGAAAAGAAAATAGAATCTCTTCTATTTTAATTGTGTTAAAGCTTCAACAACAGAGTGAAGATTTCTAATATTGTGGGTATTTGTATATACCCCAGTCAAATTTATAGATACTGAATTTATTTGTTCAGTCTGCCTTCACATCCTATCATGGACAAAGTGAATTAAACAGCAATTAATTCTTATTTTGAGGAGGCTGGAAGAGCAAATTCAGATGTTGCAGAATTGACTTCCTTTGCTGCTCCTCTTTTGTATTAGCTTTTATAGAGATTCAGCCTCTTTCTTCTGGGCACATGGTATCTTCCCATCAAGAATATCCCTGATTTTCCCTTTGTATATTTCAATTTCCTTTACTTGAAAGGAAAGCAATCAGATGGACTGAGAGCCCACCTTCCCACCTTCACTTCACCTTGACTTTAACAACTCACTTTTTGAATGGCCCAGACCCTTTTGAGATCCCCTTTTGAAAATACAGGCTACTGGAGCTTCAATGGTTAAATCTGAGTCTATAAATAAACCCCCACCACATTCATGAATTTAAATAATAGTAAACAACTAATTTAAGATGATCTTCCTAATGCTTCCTCCCACTAAACACTTACTCTCTTCTCAGGGATGCCAATTAAATGAGAATATCAATTACCTTTGGAAGTTGTGTAGGAAAAACATTCAAAAACCAAAGTGGTAAGCAGTTTTCAATGCCTATGAAGGAACCAACATCTACCACTGGTATTTGTATTTACACAGTAGAGTCCATAGTTGTTTAGGATTAGAGAGGTGTGGGGAGGATGGAGGGAAAAACTATGTTTCCCTTTGAAGAATGAGTATGGAGTGATAAGAAACTCTGGAGGGAACAGAGAAATAGTATAGAGGCAAAGATACTTGCCTTGCATGTGAGTTTGATTTCTAGCATTATATATGGAAAAGAAAGGAAGGAAGAAGAGAAAGAAGGAAGGATGGAAAGAAGAAAGAATGGGAAGGAAGAAAGGAAGGATGGAAGGATGGAAGGAAGGAAGAAAAAGAAAGAGTAGATTATTTTCACTGATGAAAATACTTTATCATAAAAAAGTTTAGGTATATTGGGATCAATTGATTGGTATAAATTCTGCTTATTCTAGTTCTGCTGGTGCTATAGTTACATATCCTCTCCCCATCTTATCTGGCTTTCCTTTAGGCGTTTTCCTGAAAATCAAGAATTTAAACTTTAATCAGGGAATAGCAAAAGTAGTTGTATGAAATTATTAATTCTTCTTCCATTCTGTCACCACCATGATTTTTTCTAAAGTATAAATCATTGAAAGAAAGAACAATAAATTTGGGAACTTTTGAAATATTATAGGGCTTAAATTATCCAAGTGTACCCCTGGCATGCATTAAAACAAGTTTAGTTTTTCTAGCTGAGGTTTAATAAAATTTGTAGATATTCATTTTATAATTTTTGGTATCTTATCTTTTCATCACTTTAGTCCATTCTGGACAGTCATTCTTTTGAAAATACTGGTATAATTTTTTTTTAACTTTTATTATGTTCACCCAGAGGTTGCTCAGGGATCACTTTTGGGGGCAATGCTGGGAAGACCACGTAAGACTGGACTTTGAACCCTGGCTTCCCATATGCAGAGCATGTTTCTGCCCAGAAGCCATCTCTCTGACCCCAAAACACTATTTATTATTATTATTATTATTATTATTATTTTCTTTTTTGGGCCACACCCGGTGACACTCAGGGGTTACTCCTGACTACGTGCTCAAAAATTGCTCCTGGCTTGGGGGACCATATGGGACGCTGGGGGATCAAATCAAGCTCCGTCCTAGGTTATACATGTGCAAGACAAACACCACTCTGGCCCCAGTATTTTATTATTTTTAAGCAAAATATTCATTGAATTTCCATTGCTTTATCACGCACTATAAATTCGGTGGGTACAGCTTCATACTTTCTATTTAATCACTACACTCAACCCCCCAAGTTCTAAGATCATCTTCATGATCAGATTGACTTTTTCACCTTTTTCCTTTCATTCTGTTCCTGTCTATCCCCAGTAATTCATATTTCTTTTTTTTGAGTCTGAGAGTAATTTCTATTGAGATTTGCTGGTTGGTTTTGTTGGTTGGTTGGTTTGTTTATATTCCACACCAGAGAAAAATTCTCATAATTATCTTTCACTTTCTGACTTCCATTGCTTAGCATAATCACCTCAAGTGATTTGATATTTTAGAAAAAGAATGAAAAACTAGTAGAACTTTCCCAAGAGTGTTTATCCTGTGGGATAAGATGGCTTCTGAAGTTAGAATTTTCCTTCCTGGTTTCCCAGCACATCCAGTGAGTTCTTTCTTAAAGGTGAAGTGACTAATCTTTCACCCTTGAAGGATAATGATCACGTTAGTGAATGTGGAACCTGCCTTCCACTGTCTCAGCCACAAATGTCATCTTACTGCTCTGTCTAAATTCATTGTTCTGACAGCTTCAAATTGTCAAGTACATTGCTCGGGAAGTTTTCTTGAATTATTGATAAATCTGCATAATTTGGGAAAGTAGAAAATGGTAACATGGTAGAATTAATAGTTGTTATATTCCCTTCTTCAGGGACAGGCATTTTACATATGCTGCACAGAAGAAAAATTTTGTAATTAAATCGTTCATTTTGTAGAGAATATATTTGTGTAGGAAAGATATAAAGGATACTTAAAAAAAGAACTCTTGTATCATTCATCAGCATTTTGCCCCTGGGATTATTTTTATTATATAGTGAGATTCCAATAAATGTTGGTTGAATAAATAAATGAATGGGTTTAGAGTTACAAATTTAGTCTCACACCAACTTCAGTCATATTCAAATGCTAATTCTTAACATTATTGATTTTGAGCTCTGATACTTCACTCACTAAATAATACCAGAAGCTACATCATAAGCATATATTCCCAATTTTTCTCAGTTTTTGATTCCCTGAATGTACCAGCTATTTTCTTTGCAGAGAAAATAAGTATAAAGCAAATCAACTTATCAAGAAGCTAAAAGGAACCAGTTAGTATTTCTAACTTTAAAACTTTGTAACCTTAAAAAAGTGCAATGCAGGGGCCGGAGCAGTGGTATAAGCTGTAAGGCATTTGCCTTGCGCTTGTTAGCTTAGGATGGACCGTAATTTGTTCCCCTGGCGTCCCATATGGTCCCCCAAGCCAGGAGCGATTTCTGAGCTTATAGCCAGGAGTAACCCCTGAGCATCACCAGGTGTGGCCCAAACACCTCCCCCTCAAAAAAGTACAATGCATATACTCTGAAATAACAAATATTTTGTTACCTTTTTGAATAATAATGTTTAATAACTAATGTGTGTCTGTTGTATGATACATGCCTTTTAACCTCACAATTAGTTTGGACATCCCCACATTTTTTCATGTTTTATTATTTATTTATTTATTTATTTATTTTAATAACATCTTTATTTTAAACACTGTGATTACAAACATAATTGTAGTTGGGTTTCAAACATCAAAGGAACACTCACCATCACCAGTTCAACATTCCCATCATCAATGCCCTCCCCACCCCCACTTGTATTTGAGACAGGTTTTCTACTTCCCTCACACATTGGCATTGTTATGATAGTTCTCAGTGTAGTTATTTCTCTAACTGCACTCACCACTCTTTGTGGTGAGCTTCATATCAAGAGCCAGTCCTTCTGGCCCTCATCTCTGGGAATTATTTCAATAATGTCTTTTATTTTTCTTAAAACCCATATATGAATGAGACTATTCTGTGTGCTTGTCTCTCTCTCTCTGACTTATTTTACTCAGCACAATGGATTCCATGTACATCCATGTATAAGAAAATTTCATTACTTCATCTCTCTTGACAGCTACATAATATTCCATTGTGTACATGTACCACAATTTTTTCATTCATCTGTTGAAGGGCATCTTGGTTGTCTCTAAATTCTGGCTATTGTAAATAGTAGAAATATAGAAATAAATATAGTTGTGAGAAAAGGATTTTTGTATTGCTTTTTTGTGTTTCTGGAGTATATCCTTAGGAGTGGTATAGTTGGATCATATGGGAGCTCAATTTCCAGTTTTTTGAGGTATCTCCATATTATTTTCCATAAGGGCTGGACTAAATGGCATTCCCACCAGCAGTGAATATCTTCGATATTAGCCCCTTATCTGATGGGTAACTATTTTTTATTTTAAAATGATTTTTTTCATCAGTCCTCTGCAATTTTCCAAAACTCAATATTACAAAAAAATTTTTTTTTTTTGCTTTTTGGGTCACAGCCAGCAGCGCTCAGGGGTTACTCCTGGATCTACATTCAGAAATCGCTCCTGGCAGGCTCAGGGGACCATATGGAATGCCGGAATTCAAACCATTGTCCTTCTGCATACAAGGCAAATGCCCTACCCTACCTCCATGCTATCTCTCTGGCCCAATTTTACCAAAAAATTTTTAATCATACAATTTGGTATTTTTAATTGCATCACTATGAATTACTAAGTTATCAAAGTATTTATGATTGAGTTTCAGGCATTGTATTACAACACCAACCCCCTTCTCAGTGTTCAATTCCTTCCACAATGCCCCCAGTTTTCCTCCAGCCTCCAAGCCTGCCTCTTTGGAAGGTATTATTATTATTATTATTATTATTATTATTATTTTCTCCTCTTCCTCCTCCTCTTCCTTTTTCTCTTTTTCCTGCTCCTCTTCCCCACCTTCCTTTAGACACTGTGTTTACAATTATTACTGGATATCATGCAAATCACTTCACCTCTTTTCAGCACCCCATCCTTGTGCATTATTATCAATATAGTCATACAATAAAATATTGTTTAAAAAAGCAATATCACCATAATTTAGGTGACTAACTAACTTAGTTAAACTAAATTAAAATTTAAATATCTGCTTTAAAAGGCAAAACCATAAGCTCCATGCTTTAAAATTGGGGAAATTCAATAAGTTGATTTTCTTTTTTTAGTATAATAATATGGACTCAGTATACTTATCTACTATTTATGTTAAGTATCAAGTACTCATAGTCTACTAGCAGTGAGGAGACTAAGACTCAAAGAGTTTTCCAGATGACGATGAACTGACTACAGAGACTGAGACAGGAATCTGTGATCCGATGCCCTGGTATTTAGCAGCAGAGGCAGTAAATGTAATCCCTAGTGATGAATCTGGTCAGGCTATAAAAAATTCAGTATCCCTCCACTTGGCTCTACTGGCCAAAACGGGTGTGAGGTTTTCTTTTAGATCTGCTCTCTGGTTTTGGAATTTCAAGGAGCTTAAGACACTGTGATCTTGGTTTCTCCCAGTCAAATTATTACCAAAGGCTTAAGTGTTAGAGCTGAATCCATGGTCCTGGGAATGCTAAGTGATCTTGCAGAAGGAACAGCTGTCTGTTTCCCTCAGACTCAACCTGTTACAGACAGCAAAAATCTATACTCTAAAATCAGAGCACAGAGAAGAATCAGGTGGAATTGCCTTCCATCTGCTGCCTTCACTTCACTTGGATCTCTTTCAAGGGAAGAAATGTTTCAGACTCAGGAATCAATCTTCCCAAGATGGAAATGCCATGTGGTGTCACACTGGCTAGGACTACTTAGATGATAGATATAAAAACTTAATTTTAATTGAAAAACTAAAATAGGAAACCAAGAATTTGAATTCTGTAACTTCTGGCATGGTTATCTCAGCAGTAGATATTTGTCTTCCTCCGTTTTTACCTCTGTTTGCCCGAGACCCAATAACAAGTATAGGTTTCCCTGGGCATTTAGCCAAGAAAGCCCTTGTTGGTTCTGGATTTAATTTTATTCTTTCTTGACTTTGAGCAAAAGTCTTGGAGCCTGCACTGAGCTAGAGTCCCAGTTATTCGTGACTGCCACATACTCTTTGCACTTACTATTCTTTCTTTGTTCCTCTATTGTTAATGTCAGTATTAATTCTCAACTCTTGATATCACTGAGAACAGTTTATTTGGTAGGTATGCTTTTAAAATTTCATTTTCTACACCCTCTATAAAATTAATAATATAGAATTAAGCTACAAAACAACTTAGCAGTTATATATATTTTATTCATGATGATTATATATATTTTTATTCATTTTATTTATTATATATATATATTTTTATTCATCATTAGGTTTAGTATTTGAGATCTAGCTAAAATTATTTCTCTATTATTTTCAGGCATCTAAATTTATTAAAACAAAATATAAAACCATAAATTATTAAAACTATGAAAATAGTAAACATGAAACAGTAATTAATTCTAAATAGGATACCTTGGAAAACAATGAAATTTAATTTAGTTCCTTCATCACTGATCCTTAAGTCTAATACACTTATTTGTATTTCATGCTCAGATTAAGATGTTTCTTCTCTTAAAGAAAATTTATTTATTGGTATGCTGAGTATAACTAAATTATCTATGTTCTGTTGAATTCTGAGATGCAGTCCAACTTCCCAGTTAAGTGGTTTTTTTTTTAATGAAAAGTGTTGTAAAGGTAATGACAAGCTGCATTTGCAAAATCTGAAAGAGTTGCAGTGCCTGAAAGACATCAAATTAATAGATCTCAGAAAAGAGAATGAAAGAAGGAAGGAGGAGAGAAAGAGATGAGGGTTGGATGGTAGGAAAGAAGGAAGAAAGAGAGAGAACATTGTGGAGTGAGAGTTATTTGGAGAGAGACAGAGGAAAAGGAAACAGAGAAAATGAGCAGAAAATAACGATTACCTTTTTTAAAGCTGAAATTGCACAATTTTGAGGCTTCCTTGTGTAAGACATTTCCAATTTTCCTTTTTCAGATGGGGACTATTTATTGCATCACTAGAAACATGACTATACTAGGTTAACTGAGCTGACATCTTTGTAATAGGAGACTTGTGTCTCTTGAAAGTTTTTTGTTCAAAGGAGAGGATGGAAAAGAAGATACAGCCAACTGAGCAATTCACCCTGCTTGCTCCTTCTTAGCTGCCAGAGTTCATTTAAATGTCACTTCCTCAGGGAAGCACTCCAGGATTCTCCAATCTAAGTACACCCCTCTTGTTAATCTTCATGAAAGAACAGTTTATACTTTGTTCTGTCCATGAATCCACATAAGGTGCTCATTAAGTAGGCTAATGCAAAACTAATTTTCTAAAACATAAGTACTTTGACAGAAGTATGAGAGATCAAACAGCATTTAGTAACCAAGGAAGGAAGGAAGGTGTATGTATTAATTACAAGATTCAGGCTGGAAAAATAAACAAAGTGACAAGCACTAATACCCATTAACGTTAAAACTGCAAAATGAAAAATTTATAATCCGTGATGATGAATGAGAAGAAAGCTCTGTAGGAAGGGCTGGGAGAGAGAAGCAAGTATCAACCTGACTTCTATATTTTCATGGAACTGGTCTACTAATTAGCTAATATGGAAGTTTATTGTGATTTATACAAGCTAATAGGCAAATTTATCTGAGTCTAGCTCATCTTTCTATTTTTGGATAGGTAATGTGTTATCCTGACCAAAGAGATGAAGTAAATTTTCTTTAAAAAAGTAATTGTGGGGGGGGGGCAGAGAGATATAGTACAGTGGTAGGGCATTTTCTCTTGCACTCGGCCAACCGAGGACAAATCCTGGTTTGATTCCTGGCATCCCATAAGGTCCCTCGAGCCTGCCAGGAGCGATTTCTGAGCAAAGAGCCAGGAGTAACCCCTGAGCACTTCTAGGTGTGGCCCCAAATCAACAACAACAACAACAACAACAACAACAACATAGTAATTGGGTGAGGGATAGGATGGGTGGTGGACAGGGGATTGGGGGGGCAGGGATAGAGTTCAAGGATCAGAGTGCATGAGTTTATTTATATGCCATGTATCCGAGAACTGGAATCCTTTCTTACACCCTAGCATGATGTGACTCTGATGTATACCTTATGCCTAATTGTCCCCAGCTCTTAGCACTCCTGGAGATGTCCAAAATAATTTCTGAGAGACAGACAGACAGACAGACAGACAGACAGACAGACAAAGAGAGACAGAGATTGATGAGAGCCTGACATACAAGTTTGGTATAATTTTCTACAGTTAATTCAGGCCACATCTTCCAAGATTTTTCATATTTCTCTTTACATAATTTACTAGCTATCTTTCTCCATACAAGTGCAGTCTAATAGAACAGGCACTTCATTGTCTTTTTGTTATCCCCAAATATGACAACCAGAAAACTCCCTGCAGTTTGTGGGAGCTGGCACCAAAAACCTTTACATCTCTCTCCCCAGTGTTTTCCTTTGCAACACTTTTTCATCCTACAGAGAAACCCAGAGGATAATCTCAAGGAGTAGTTCCCCCAACCCCAAAGGCTCAGGAACAACTGTCTCCTCCTCTGTGAGAAATATTCGATAGTGAGGCTGACAATCTCAATGGGTGTTAAGAATATTTGGTGATCAGACTTAAGCAACTGAACTTATCACATACATTCTGGACACATGATTGTATTTTTTTCTTTCTGGTTTTCAAGCTTAAAAAAGTGATGCGCAGGGCCACTCTTGGTTTTTGGGTCTCATCTGGTGGTGAGATTCAGAAGCTACTCCAGACTCATAAACAAGGGGACCTTGAGGTGTTGGGGATCCAATCCAGATTTTCTGCTTAGAAAACATGTACTCCAGTCTGCTGAGCATCTTTCCAGCCTCTCAGAGGCCGATCTTGGGTCACTGCTATGGGATTGCTCCTAGCAGTGCTTAGGGGATCATGTAGTGGTAGGGTTGGAACCCAGGCTTTCTGCATGCACAGTATGCATCCTAGTCCCTTAAGCTTTCTCTTAGGTTTCATAGTTGGTTTTTTGTTTTTGTTTTGTTTTGTTTTGTTTGGGGGCCCACCCGGTGGTGCTCAGGGGTTACTCCTGGCTATGTGCTCGGAAATTGCTCCTGGCTTGCAGGACCATATGGGACGCCATGGGATCAAGCTGAGGTCTGTCCTAGGTTAGCACATGTAAGGCAAACACACTACCGCAGGTTTCATAGTTTTAAAGAATTATTAAGCAAAGAAGTTGCAGAAATTATTATAGGATTAAATTTGGAAAATAAAAGTAGATGGTAGCCTTAATAAGCAAACCAGCCAACAGCAAAGATTCAGATAGTATTATTTTTCTTTCTTAATATATTTTGTACATATTTACAAAAATAATTAATACAAGAAGATATACCACCCTACAACATTACTACCTAGGTATTACTAATAAAGGCATGGATATGTAAAAACTACAGAAAAAATCTTACATAGGAAATTAAATTGAATCATTGACATGAATATTAATTTTATGCTTTTCACAGTCATCTTTCATTTATGCTGTGATATTTCCACAAACTTCCTATTGTGAAATAGTATAACGTACAAGATTACTAATTAGAAGCTATAAGGATGAAGATCTGATTGTGTATTCATTTCATTTACCTGAAAAGTTAGTATTTTTATTTATTTGTGTTGAGAAAAATATATTTATTGTTCAATTTGAGTACACAAAGAATAAAAACAAAACTTTTGTTAGGTTTTTGTTGTTCAGTCTATTATACATACACACTTTTGAATTTTTAAATACTTTTCATTTAGTTTTATGTGAAATAACTTTAAATAATTCATGCGTAAATTATTACAAAAATTATAAGAACATATAATATTTACATGGATAATATTTAAATTCTGTGGATTAAATAAACCTGTTAAGTGACCAAAACCTCATGGGCAAATGTAACAATATTGCCCAAATTAGATTGTTTGGATTTGCCACAGGTGAAGTTCTATTTTGTCTTTTCCCAGTCTCTCAGAATGGCTCAGGCCCCTTTGTAGACGGATACACTTTGACTTGCCTTCTCCCTATTCGAATAGCCAAAGAATTAAAGGCTCTTGCTCTGACTTTAAAGACTGGGCATTTCACCAACCTTTAAAGCACATTTTTGCTTCTCACCCTCTTCCCAAATGGAAATGACCTTGCTTACTTCTGGAGATAGTAGTACAGAATGTTAACATTTACATGAGAGAGTGGACCTGCAAAATGATGACAGAAGCAAGAGGCCTAAATAGCTGGAATTTTACTCAGTAGTGAATTAATTCAGTGGCAGAATTCTGGAGGCTGTGAGCTGTTGATGATTTACAAGACCCATTGTTATAAGACAATCAGAACCTGCTTTCAGAAGATCTTGAAGTTTGATGTGGCACAATTCCAAATACAGTTTTACTCACATCCACATCCTGTATTTCCAAATGGATTAAACATTAACAGTGCAATTGAATTACTGAAGAAATAATTGCTGAGGTGTTTTTAAAATGTGTTTGTACCATTAAGTAGGACAGTTGAAAGCAAAAAAGCTCAGAGATGTATGTTTTGAGTAATCAAGGTTTCAGTGTGAACAAAAAAAGTTTGTGACAAAAAAATACTGATAGCAATTTCCCCTTTATCCTGATATTGTTAGGGACTAGTTTTGGATCTACCAGTGTGTCTTTCAATTGAAGCAGAAATCCTAAGTAAACAGAAATACTCATATACCATTTCTGTCATATTTAGGAAATAAAAGTAATTCCATTGCTCAGACCTACAGGGATTTTTTAGATGCATTGAAAAGATTGAGAAAGAAGGAATATTTATGATTGTTTTGCTCATTGAACTTTTTGAAACCACAGGGTGTTTGTGACAACCTCTTATCAAGATAGATATGTGCATGCAAAATATTCCTGAGAAATCTGCTTTTTTAAAAATAAAAATGCCCTTGAAAGCCACTGAAGTTTCTCAGTATAGCTGGTGGACATGGAGGGAAATTGCCACCATTGTTGAGAAAGCATGTTTATTCCTGTATTTGGCTCCACATCAAAGAAAGAGTGGATGAGTATGAAAAGGGAAATCATTTCTGAGTATATTTCCTTCATTGGTTTGAATTATCACACTGCATATTGGCCCTTTGACTTTACTAAGCAAAAAGAATAAATCAATTTGAATTCTGTGAGCCAAGGTAATCATGATATATATGTACATATACAGACACACACACACACACACATATATATATATGTATGCTTGTGAAACTATAATCATGATAAGTATATATACATATATATATAAACACAACTATGTGATACTGTATTTTTTTCTGTTTGGGAAACAATATAAAACATTTCACTTTCCTATGTTGACAATATGTATAGTTAAATTGTCCCTTCAGTTTTGAATAACTATACTATAAAAATAGCCAAGAAAAAGCCATCGTCAGTATGCCACTATTTTTAACTCTGAACCGTATGCTCAAAATACCATTAACTAGATAATTGAGACATTTCAGAGTTGTCTGTTATGAATTCTAGGGATTGGATGGGAGGTAAAATTAGGGGCTGATTGTTGGAAAGGGCAGTTCTAAATCTGTATGATTCAGTATTCATTAAATGTCAGGGGTTATTAAATTAGAAAATAAGCTTTCTAATATTTTTTCAGGAGTGTTTTCAAAGTAAGATTAAGATTTATTTTCTGACACTGTATGGTGACCACATCCAGGGCCAGAGAAAAGTGATCTGCCTGGAGTTGTCTGTAGTCTGCACATTGACTTCCGCCTCTTGGCCCGGCATAGGCCAGACATTTCAACAGCTTGACTAAGTCTCATCACCAGTTAGCTGCCAAATTTGGTGGCTGCCAACATCACTAGGAGCTTTTAAAGTACACCTGTTGCTAGCACTATGCTTGAGTCAAGAAGACTAGACCTTTCTGGTCTGCCCCTGCGGCTAGAATCAATTCCAAGTGAGAATTACTTTTCACCCTTTCTTTATCACCCTTCATCAGGAAAATTTCTTTCTTCTTTCTTCTTTCTTTCTTTCATTCTTTCTTTCCTTCTTTCTTTCTTTGTCTGTTTCTTTCTACTTTCTTTCTTTCTTTCTTTCTTCTTTCTTTCTTTCTTTCTTTTTCTTACTTTCTTTATTTCTTGCTTCCTTTCTTCATTCCTTCTTCTTTCTTTCTTTCTTTCTTTCTTTCTTTCTTTTTTCTTCTTTCTTCTCTTTCTTTCTTCATTCTTTCTTTCTTTCGTTTCTTCTTTCTTTCTTTCTTTCTTCTTTCCTTTCTTCTCTCTCTCTTTCTTTCTTTCTTTCTTTCTTCTCTCTCTCTCTTTTTCTTTTTCTTTCTTTCTTTCTTTCTTTCTTTTCTTTCTTTCTTTCTTTCTTTCTTTCTTCTTTCTTTCTTTCTTTCTTTCTTTCTCTCTCTCTCTTTCTTTTTTTCTTTCTTTCTTCTTTCTTTCTCTCTCTTTCTTTTTTTTTCTTTCTTTCTTTCTTTCTTTCTTCTCTCTCTCTCTCTTTCTTTCTTTTTCTTTCTTTCTTTCTTTCTTTCTTTCTTTCTTTCTTTCTTTCTTTCTCTCTTCTTTCTTTCTCTTTCTTTCTTTCTTTCTTTCTTTTTCTTTCTTTCTTTCTTTCTTCTTTTCTTTCTTCTTCTTTCTTCTTTCTTTTCTTTCTTTCTTCTCTCTTTCTTTCTCTCTTTCTTTCTTTTCTCTTTCTTTTCTCTCTCTCTTTTTTCTTTTCTTTTTCTTTCTTTCTTTCTTTCTTTCTTTCTTTTTCTTTCTTTCTTTCTTTCTTTCTTTTCTTTCTTTCTTTCTTTTTTTCTTTCTTTCTTTTTTCTTTCTTTCTTTCTTTCTCTCTCTCTCTCCTCTCCTCTCTCCTCCCTTCCTTCCTTCCTTCCTTCCTTCCTTCCTTCCTTCCTTCCTTCTTCTTTCTTTCTTTCTTTTCTTTCTTTCTTTCTTTCTTTCTTTCTTTATTCTTTCTTTCCTTCTTCTTCTTTCTTTCTTTCTTTCTTTCTTTCTTTCTTTCTTTCTTTCTTTCTTCTTTCTTAAATTCTTTCAAAATTTCTTCCTTAGAGAAAAGCTGTGTTTACATCATTGATGTTAAAGCAAGTATGCAACTGTTGGTCTTGGTAGTTTTGATAGTCAAGCCTGTCATTTTTGAAAATTGTAGGAAGCTAGTGAAATGCTACAATAATAATGCATGAAGAATCAGTGTTTATTAAGGTTTTATAAGTATAAAAATGCCATTCACGGCAAATTGGGCTTGAGAGTTTAGCTGGCTATCCAGGAATCTGATCATATGTAGTGCCTGGGGATTAGGTGTAAACACTAAGTAGCTCAAGTAAAGGGTTGTAATTAATACCTTTTGTGTTGTTAAATACATATTTTTTTGCAGCAAATGATTGGAATATTGGTAAAAAAAAATGGTCAAAATTTTACATAATTTTAATGATCCTTAGAGCCCTGAAACCTTTTTTTATTTACCACCTAAAGCAAAAGTGCCATGGAAAAAGTGCAAAGTACAGAGGATTTGGATCTGAACAGCTTCTTGAACTTTGAAACACTGTAAAATTAAAAATATTTTATTTAATCATTGTGTTTGCAAAAAAATTATATACTGGGGTATCAGTCACAGAATGTATACCATCCTTCACCAGTGCAATCTTCCCACCACCAATGTCCCACCATTTTCCTCCTCCACCTCCCACCTCCTCCACCTCTCTCAGACAGACATTCTGCCTTTCTCCCTCACTAACATTGCTATGGTAATTGTCATTGTGTTTAGTGCTCTAGTTGCACTCATTGCTCTTTGTGGCAAGCTTCATATTATGAGCTGGTCCTCTGGTTTTTAGCTCTATTGCCTTTGAATATTATTGCCATACTGTCTTTTATTTTTCTTATATCCTGCAGATGAGTGAGACTGGTCTGTCTATCACTCTCCCAGGCAAATTTTATGACTTCATTTTTCCTAATAGCTGCATAGTATTTCTTTGTGTAAATGTACCACAGTTTCTTTAGCTACTCATCTTTTGTTGAGTACTTGGATTGTTACCTGATTCTGGCTATTATAATAGGGCTGAGATAAACACAGGAGTGCAGAGGACATTTTTTTTGTATTGTGTTTTTATGTTCTTCGGGTATATCCCTAGAACTGGTAGAGCTGAATCATATGAAAACTCAATTTCAGGTTTTTTGAGGCATATCTATATTGTTTTGTAGAAAGGTTGGCTAGATGGCATTCCTACCAGCAGTGAATGAGAGTTCCTTTCTCTCCACATTCCTGCCAACACTGATTGTTTTTGTTCTTTGTCATGTGTGCTAGTCTCTGTGGAGTAAGATGGTACACATTGTTGTTTTGATTTGCATCTCCCTGATGATTAGTAATGTGGAATATTTTTTCTAGTGCCTTTTGGCCACCTACATTTCTTCTTTGAATAATGTTTGTTCATTTCTTCCCCCATTTTTTGATGGGGTTAGATTTTTTTTCTTGTTAAGTTCTTTCAGTATCTTGTTTTTCTTGGATATTATCCCTTTATCAAGATGGCTTTTGAGTGAATAGTTACTTCCATTCCGTGGGTGGCCTTTGTATTCTAGTCACTGTTTCCTTTGAGGTGTAGAAGCTTCTCAATTTAATTTAGTCTTATTTGCTTATCTCTGCTTCCACTTGTTTAGATAGTGGTGTTTCCTCCTTCAAGATGGCTGCTCATGAATCGGAAAGATCAACATTATTAGAATGGAAATACTCCCCAAAGCATTAATTGTACATGCTCAATGCAATCCCATTAAGGATATCCATGGCATCCTTCAAAGAAGTGGATCAAACACTCCTGAAATTCCTTTGGAAGAACAAATGCCCAAAAATTGATAAAACAATCCTTAGGAAAAAAAAGATGGGAGACATCACTTTTCCCAACTTTTAATTGTATTACAAAGCAATAGTCATCAAAACAGCATGGTATTGGAATAAAGACAGACCCTCAGATCAATGGAACAGACTTGAGTATTAGAAAAATGAATCCCAAACATACAATCAATTAATCTTTGATAAAAGAAAAAATACAAAATGGAGAAAGGAAAGCTTTTTTAACAAGTGGTGTTGGGATAATGATCAATCACATGCAAAAAAAGTGATCTTAGACCTCTAACACCATGCACAAAGGTAAAATCAAAATGGATTGAAATCTTGTTATCAGTTCTGAAACTATAAGGTATATAGAAGAAAACATGGGTAAAACACTCCATGACTTTGAGACTAAAAGTGTCTTCAAGAAACACTGTACTATTTAACTCTAGCCTGCTCCCCCAGCCCCATAATTTGTACCACACTGGGTGATGCTCAGGGATTACTCCTGGCTCTGCATTCAGGATTTACTCCTGGTAGTATTCAGGGGACCATATAGGATGCTTGGGATCTAAACCTGGTTGGCAGTATACAAAGAAAATGCCCTACTACTGTATATCACTTGGGCCCCAGTCTGCCATTCATTAAGTGAAGAAATACGCAGATAATTTCACTACTTTAGACACCATTTATAGAGTACCAGGAAAGGTGAGTTCATAATGACTTTGGTATCACTAGAGTTTCATGAGTTCATTTAAGTCAAAGCTCATAAGATACAAAACTTTCCTTATACTAATACAAGATCTAGTCTGTAGATTAATCTAAATTTTATAGAATATTATATTGAATATTATATGTGACTATTATAAATGAATATATATTATAAATGAATATATGAACATATACATATATTATAAAATACAGTATTATAAAATACTTTGCGAGCTTTCAATTTACTAATAATTATAACAGTATTTCCTAAGAGTACTATAAATGATATAAATATATATATATTAGAAAATATCTTTAGTGGTGCTCAGGAGACAATATTTAGTATCAGAGACTGAATCTGGGTTAGCATGTAAAGCAACTGCCAAATTATAATTTCTCTTCCATTTTTTTCTTTTTGAGCCACACATGGCTGCACTCAGGATTACTCCTGGCTCTACGCAGGCTTGGGGTACCAAATGGGATGGAAGGGATTGAACCTGGGTTGGCCACGTGTAAGGAAAATATCCTATCTACTGCGCTAATGCTCTCACCCTAATACCTTAATTCCTGTACCAACCCTTCGCCATATCTGGTATTTTTCCTTAAATACACATCTGCATGTGAGTCAAATGACGTGGATAGTATAAGTCTGGCTTGGCAAGCCCGACACAAATTCAGGTTAAAATGTCAACTCCATTGACATACTCTTGCCTCCTTGCTTACTGATACCACCTCCAACTCATGGGAGAATCTTACTGCCTGTACTTTAGAAAATATCTAATCTGATCATTCTTACGACCTCCACTGTTAGAACTTGCACATGGTATGTCATCAGTACCTTTCATCTGAACATCCTGGCCTGCGATCTGCTCTCCACAGCACAGATATTCTTTTCTAACTCCAGTTCACATATTCATTCCTCTACACTTCAAATCATTGAAAAAATAAACTCAGGGGCCAGAGAGATAGCACAGCGGTAGGGAGTTTACCTTGCAAGCGGCTGACCCAGGACCAACAGCAGTTAGAATCCCAATATCCCAGATGCCCCCTTCCCCCGAGCCTGCCAGAAGTGATTTCTGAGCACAGAGCCAGGAGTAATCTCTAAGTGCTGCTGGGTGTGACCCTAAATCCAAAAATAAATAAATAAACTATTGCCTGGGAGATGGCTCAAGGGGCTGGGACATATTTTTTGCATGAGGAATGTAGTCCAAAATAAATAAATAAATGGATAGCTAACTAAACTTCTAAAAGTTTCAAGGTTCTAAAATTGTTCTCTACCTATATCGATACTCCCCATCCCTGCCTTCCTGATCTCTTAGCCATGTTCTTCCTCTGTTGACTAGATTTTAGTAGCTTGCTTTCTCTCTTGATTTTTCCTCATACACATCAAGCCCATTTCTGTACAGGGTCTTTGCCTGTACACTTCCTTACGTATAAAATTCATTTTCTCCCTTCCTTTGGCTCTGCTCAAAAGTCAGAGGGGTCTTTCTAGATAAACATATTGGGCTCCTTTTTTCCAGACTGTCAGCTAACATGGGATGCATTCATTGACTTGCAGTATAGCTTTTCTGCCATTAGTTATTATAGGTTACTATTTTTAAAAATAATTATGTATAAAATAAGCTGTTTTTCAAAAGGAAGCTTCCTGAAATCAGGGGCTTTGTTTCCTGGTGAGCTGCACGCTCATTACTCAGCATACTTAATATATCCCGAGCTACTGGGACTAACATCTCTTGACATCATGATCTATTTTCTTTCTAAATACAAACTTCCGAAGTGTTAAGTTATCCACAGCCTTAACCCTTTAAATATTTATAGCCGTAATCTACTTCCAGTTTTGTTTCTTTGGGCTGTGAAGTCAAGCTAGTAAAAGAATGAGGAGAACAGGTAAAACTATTTTATGAACATTTCAGATAGGCCAAGCTCTGGGGCTTAAGCACTTTTGCTTTATCTCATTAAATTCTAGTCATACTCCTAGAGATAGGTGTAATAGCTCTTCTCTCTCTCTCTCTCTCTCTCTCTCTCTCTCTCTCTCTCTCTCTCTCTCTCTCTCTCTCTCTCTCTCTCTCTCTCTTTTAACAAATGTACTGAGACGAAAGAAGGTGAAATAACTTGCCACTAGGGCTAGAGTCAATCATTCACTGGGCTGAGATTAGAATCAAGGTGTCATGGGCAGGGAGATAGTTTAAAGAGGTGGGGCATATACCATTTTACAAGCAGATTCCTGAAGGGATGCCAATTCCCCACTAGGACGCCCTCAGTGCATCCTACCTCACCCCAAATGTGGTCCTGGTGACCATCAGTACAGCAAGGAAGAACATTTAGAAAAAAAGTGGGGGGCTCAGATTAGAACAATCAAAAGTGCGGGCTGATGCTATACTGCTTCCTACAGTGTCCTGGGGATGTGTCAGGAATAAAAGTGGGTTATTGGCGTGAAACCTCCCAGTGGACTGAAAACATGCTTTATGCAGTTCCCGAGGTTCTGGGATCTCTTACTCTCTCTTCCACCTACCTGCTACTCTCTCTCTCTCTCTCTCTCTCTCTCTCTCTCTCTCTCTCTCTCTCTCTCTCTCTCTCTCTCTCTCTCTCCTTCTATACCCCCCCCCCCCATTTCCATCCTTCCTCTCCCTCATCTCTACCCCATCCCTCTCTCAGGGCCAGGTTTGCCTTAAATGCAATTGCTCCCTTGAATCCCGCCCCGAATTATTCCTGAGCACAGGGCTAGGAGTCAGCCCTGAGCATCTCCAAGAGTGCACCCCTCTTTCCAGGCAAGCCCCTTTCTTCCACAATCCAACTCATATTGGTCCCCCAACTGCCCTAAGGAAGGAAGGAGTCAGGGGCTTCACTTTGCAGTGATGCCCGGGCCTTTATAGACTGTGGAAGCCCAGGGAGGGAAAACAGCAGGATCAGAGAAGCCCGGTCCACGAAGAGCAAGCAGATGGAGGAGCCCCCCTCAGGGGTCCGGGCCAGTGGGGGCCCGAAGGCGGCGGGCGGCGGAGGCCTCCGGGCCAGGAAGGACGGGACAGCGCCGGGCCCCAGGTCGGGGCTGCCGGGGCGGGGAGGGGCCGGCGGCCGCTCCGCCCTCTCCGCGGGGCTGCCGGGATGTTTACCGTCCTGACAGCGGCCGGAGGATGGGCCGCCGCTAGGCTCGCAGTCGGGAGCGCCCGGGCCCAGCAGCGCAGCCCAGCGCAGCGCACCGAGGCTGCCCGCGCCGGCTGCGGCTGCAGCGTCCGCGGGGGGCGGCGCGGCGGGAGGGAGGCAGGTGGGTGGCGATCGGCCCCGGGGGGCCTCGCAGCCTCAGCCCCGGGCCCAGCCGGCCCGGCCCGTCCGCGGCGCCGCCTGGCCGAGCCCGCCTGAGCGCCTAGCGCGAGCGACGACGTGGAAGACTCCCAGCTGCCCTGTAAGTGAGGGGAGTGAGGGAGTCTTGCTTTGGGGACCGGGCGGGAACTGCGAGGCCCTCCCGGGACGGCCTCAGGGATTTCCACCCCGCTTGTCAGGTTTGTGCTCGGGAGCCGGAGACACCCCCAGGCTGAAGTGAAGGCTGGTCCCCGGCCCCTAAGGCCACCGTGGGCGCCGCGGTAACTAAGAAACTCCCGCGGCCTGGCAGCGAGCGGCGCCGCGGCAACAGGTCTGGGCTTTGGTTTCAGGACCCGAGGAACTTGGCGAAGTCCCGCCTCCCGCCGGCAGGCCGCTTGCTCATTGGTCGAGCCGCTTATTTATCGCGCGCTCATTGGCTGGATCTCTGGCTGTCAGGATTCGGCGGCCACAGCGGCCGCCGGACTTCTTGGAAGAGTGAGGTTCACACTAGGGAGCTAGATAGGTACCGTAATTGGGCGCTGGTAGGAGTCGAGCGGAATGGGGGAAGAATTTAAGGAGGCTCCAGGGGGGAACCTGGAGAGGTGCCGACGTACTGGAGAGTGAAAGTTAGAGGGGGCTCAGTCTGTATCAGAAACTGTCGGGAGAGGGGCAGAGGGGCTGTCACAGAGTTGATTGTGGCAGTGGAAAAGAGAGAAGAGAGAACGAGAGGGCTACTGGCTGATAAGGAGAAAGGGAACCTAAAAGAACTGGAAGAAAAAAAAAAGGAGAAAAGGAATCAAATCACGTACTCTGCCAGGAAGTGAGCTATGTCTAGGATGCCGCAGTGAGGTCGAACCTTGTAGGCCTCTTGTCTGCACTCTGCATGCAGGCCCTGGGGAGGTGATTTGTAAACTCCCAGACTGATGACTTGTGTTCTCCAGCTGTGATCTTTGTTTGGGGGTCCATACTCAGAATTATTTTTAAAGCAATTTAATATTTCCATCAAGGGATGGAGTCTGGTGGTAAAGACAGAAACACAGAAGTACATTTTTTTCTCCTTGGGCTTTAAGACTTCTAGAAATTCGTGAGCAATAGAAAACATCAGAATGATGCCCATATATATGTATATGTGTATATATATATATATATATATATATATATATATATATATACACACACACACATATTAAGAACATCGTGTACTGGTCTTAATTAGAACCGCCGTTTTTAATTCTTTTCTCCACAGAATTTGCACATTTTCCTGCAAATGGTGTGTGTGTGTGTGTGTGTGTGTGTGTGTGTGTGTGAATGTATGCGCGCGCTAGCGTGCTCAATCTGTGCTGCGGAACCTTCCTTTGCAGCGGGTGTGGTCGAGGAATGGCGTAGCAATTCCATCCCAACGCTTATGGAACTTTCAGAACTAACCGATCCGACGCCGAACACGGTGGCTCAGTAATGCAAGAGAGACGAGCTAACTTTTGTCATGCTTCGTGGCAGCGCTTGCAGAGAGTGCAAGCCGAGGGTTGCCCGGGGAAGGCCACTGCACTAGAAATAGTTAACGGATCGGACTTCAGCAGTAGATTCTTGGCCTGGGGAAAGGAGCCCTCTGCAGCCCTTGGGGAGAGAGAGAGAGAGAGAGAGAGAGAGAGAGAGAGAAAAACCAATCCTCTTGAGTGTGCTTCCCTTGTGAACTCTCAGCATCCTGTAGGATTGGGAGATTGCTGGGGCGGGGAAAGAGATAGGGAGCTGTGCAAAAACTTGGGTCTCTGGTTTGGAGTCCAAAAAGGGAAACGTCGCCTAGGCAGGCGCGGGGAGCGGAGGGCGGGCGAAATAGAAAGGCGAGGGCGCCTGGGGGAGGCTGGTTCCTTTCCCGGGGTGGGTGGGTGGGAGCCGGGATGGCTTCGCGAGTTTCCAGCCGGAGATTCTGCTCCCGCCCCCTTCGCGGGAATTGACGGGCACCTCAGCCAATGGGAGGCGAGGATACGCGGCCCCCGGCTCGGGAGGGCGGGTACTTCCTACCCAGGCTCTGGGAACCGAGGTGGGAAAAGTTTCTCTCTTATGCGGGCTGCGCCCTGCCTGAGCCTGGGAAATCACCACGCACAGATGGAAGGGTGGGAGCTTCTGAGCGCCCCCCAAACACCATGCTTCACACCCTGGCCTCACTTTAGCTTGGCTACTTGGGCTGAACAATTTCTAGTGGCTAAGAAAAGAATGAACCAGGAGACCTTGACCGGGTTCTACTCTGAAATGATCTTGCAAGTAACTTACTTGCCAAGAGAAGTCAGAATCTAGATGTTTAAACCAAAGGACTGTCGCAGGGGGTTCTTGTTATAACTCAGGTTAATTTTTGTCGATCTTGCCCATAGCACCTTCCATATCTGTTTCCACTTTCACATTTTTCCTGGCCAGGCTCTGTGTGTGTCTGTATATGTGACTTGAATGTGTGTATGTGTGTGTGTGTGTGTGTGTGTGTGTGTGTGTGACGAGCTCTTTTCCAGCCTCTCAAATACCACTGAGTCCAAGCTATGACGTGTGTGTGACTTGAATGTGTGTGTGTGTGTGTGTGTGTGTGTGTGTGTGTGTGTGTGACTTGAGCTCTTTTCCAGCCTCTCAAATACCGAGTCCAAGAATGAGGAAAGCACCTCTGGTATGAAGGCAGACCGGGATGGGAGGCTGTGCTGGGAGCAGACCCGAAAAATGCAAACCAGCATATTACAGTGACGCAAAGTACAGCCACAGGGTGTGGAAATAACTTTCTCGAAGACCCTGGTGGTGGGTGCGTTACATGCAGTTTGGGCTTTGATGGGTTGCAAACACTTAAAAAGACTGAGTTCCCTCATCTGTTGTGCATTTACCGAAATGTAGTATTTTTTCCCCCTTATTTAAATATGCAGGTCTGAGATGTCATTAGTTACTGTTAACACTGTTTCCAGAACCAAAAAACACTTTTCTACTTAGGAAGTGTCTGAAGCATTTGAAATGTACATATATGACTGATGGAGTCACCATTTGGACATCTGGAGAAAACTGATTCTTGAATGCGGTTTTGGAATAGAAATGGCTTCATAAGATAATAAGTCCCCAAATCCCTCTCAGGTTTGGTTTCCCTCGTCCCCGCTTTTTAAATAGACTTTGGTATTTTAAAAATGTGCAGTCTAGATGCAGCTGTACAAAGCAGCTCTGTCCACATTCCTGGTTTCATTCAAATTAAAATATTTCTCCCTTAAAATATTTGCGCAGGAGTTTGTGGATAGGCATTTTAGTGCATTATATGTGAAACTATTTTATTCGTTGGCCTATGATACTTAAAGGATACCCTGCCAATGGTGTGCATGAGCAGTGTTTGCTCTGAGTTACTTTATTAGCATTTCTGGAACTATATAACAAGATAGCAGAAGTTTTTGAACGATTTAACTTCTCCACTTTTTTAATGGAATATGGGTGAATAACATTTGATTATATAACTAACTCAATATGTTTATTCACAGAAGATAATTGAGAATTTTCAATTTTATACATAAAACTAAATGGAATCAAGCACTCCTAAGAGTTGTTAAACTTCTGAACTTCTAATTCCTTTCATGGTGACTAATATTTCAATTATTCCTACATGTATCTGTTCAAAATACTTAGAAACTAGTTAATTGTGGTGTGTGTATATAAGTGTGTGGGTGTGAATGCATAGTGTAAATGAGAAAGGCAGATGGTCAGAAAACATTCCTTAATTTTTTTGAGCAATAAACCTTTTTAATCTTTGTCAAATCGAGTAACGTGTTTATACAGAGAACTATTTCTGATCTTTGAACTACCCAAAGTGTTAGTCAAAAGAGTACAAGTGAATCAAATTTATTAGTCTAAAAATTTTTTAGTAATGTACATTTTCATTTACTTAATAGGAAGCGAAACTTTCTGCAAATCTCATCTGTGGTTTTCTGTAGATATTGAGTAGTTAAAGGTACTTTTTTAACTCCAAGTTGCTTTAGTATAGAATGCGCATTTACAAACTTTTTCTCTTAGAGGCCAGATAGTACCTGATTACTTTTTGTGAGCCATATGGTCTCTGCTATAGCTGCTTCCATTGTGGATGTGATCACTAATTGAACAGGTGGTTGTGGTTCTATTCCAATAAGGCTTTAACTTTTCTTTATATATGCAGGCTGGAGTCTGACTCTTTGCTAGGAAAAGATAAAACTAAAGGTCTAATTATAATTCTAGGCCATTGCTGTTGGGACTGACTTGGGTTTTTCATGCCAGTGTTTCTTTAAGTAGAATTTTGGGGTAGCTAGACCATTCTGACAGTCTCTTGTTCCCCCCCCCCCCCACCCCCACTGTCTGAGAATAAAAGCTTTTTATGAACACCGCAATTTTGTGTTTGTTTTGTAGACTTTATAAGCAGGTGACACTTTTTGGTTTTGCACCATTTAAAAGAATTTCCCCCATTATTTGCATCTGGCAGATCCCCACCCTGTCTTGTGAACAGGATGAGACTGTGTCCCGCTCTTCCCTCTACTAAAGCATAGTGGAATCTGGTATCAAACATTTCTCTTTGTTACAGAGTCTTAATATCATGTATTTTGAAGTGTTTCTTTCATTTCCATTTTAAACTAGCCTTTAGAGGGAATTACAAGAGGGTGTTTTTGTTTTTTTGTTTTTTTTTTTTAAAGAAAAATAAATCTACTTAGTAATTTTCAACAAACTTAATTTCCCCCCACTAAAAATTGTTTTCTATTAAAATATCCCTGAAAAAGCTTATATTTTTTTGTGGAGGAGGGTTGGGCCTGTATTGTGCTTGAGATGTTGGAAGAAATAAATACATGCGTCCTTGCTTTGTTTCAGAAGGATCCTCTGTGGGCTGACCTGGGTGCAGCTCCTGAGGAGGAGAGAATGGAATGGAAAATGGAACAGCTTGAAATGACACAGTGGAATTTCCCAGCCCTGGCCAGGAGTGGGTTCTGGGTGTGTCAGAATATTGACACCCCCAGGTGGTCAGGTGGAGCGTGGGGGCATTCACAGCTTTCAGTCCAGTTGCTAGAGCCAACCTTTCGTTCTTATATACACAAATAATATGTGATGTGCAAAAGATAGGTCCCAAGCCCCAGGCTTGCCTTCCACTTTCTTCTGACTTTGTGTTACTTGGTTTTTTTGCCCATTGTTTACTCAAGCAAGTACATGAAAAATGTAAACAAAGCCCTGTAAACAAATGGTGGTGGTAGACTTGGGAAGGCATTGCTTTCATTTCATCTGCTTCTTTTTTGGGGAGGGGTTCCTCCTAGATATTTCAGCTTCTTCTGTTGCCAGCCCTGCTGCCCACTCAAGAGCAAAAGTTTTTGCCCAATTCTATTACCATGTTTGTATTCTCTGCATGAATGTGGCTTAGGTACTTTTGCCTTGTGATTTTCATCTTTATAATTCAGTGGTTTTCACATCTGACTCTGTATTTTTATTTTTATTTTATTTATCCCCCCCCCCAGTATTTTTATTATCTCTCTGTAGTTTTTGAAGGATGAGAGGTAATTATCCTTAGTTCCTAAGGTGGAAAAGCCCTCATTAGGTTGTGGGGTTATATTTTGGGCACTAAAAAACGGGGTGTGTAGTATAATCCTCTTGTATAGATTCAGCGATTGTGAGATTGGACATTTTCTGTTTTTTGCTTACAGTTCTCTTTCCTTTTTGGGTGACTGTACCCGAAGGTGATGCTCAGGGGTGTGGCCAGCTCTGGTTTCTTGCTCAGTGGTACCTGGCTATGCCCAGTGGTGCCGGAAGCATATTGAATATAGAAAACGGGTTTGGCAGGCAAAGCCGAGCATATGCTTTAGCCTTCCCCATACTTCCCCCTTTCTTTATCATTAAAATAGTTCTGTCATAGTTCTTATTTACTTGGCAAATTATATAATTTGGTATTTTTTGTTTGCTTTGGGGGCATATTTGGCTATGCTCAGGACTTCTGGCTCTGTGCTCAGATCACTCATGGTGCAGCTGGGGATTAACTGGGCTTGGCTATGTGCGAGGAAAATCCCTTATCCCTCTGTTATCCTCCAGCCTTTATATAATTTTATTTTATTTGAACTCCTTTCCTATATAATATTAAATATAATTTTCCCATGCCGCTAATCTTAAGCTCTCTAATTTAATTGCCAGCTTATTTGGGAATATTAATGTATTCCCGAATATTATCTTTATGAAAGATTATTATATTTTTAAATGTAAGCAATTACAAATATTTGCTGCCTTTTATATTAGCTACCAAACCCAATATTTAAATCATGGCAAATTGTCATAAAGACACAGAACTAGACAAAAAATACTTTATTTAAAGCAAATAGAATGTCCTTATTCCATACTTTTATTTTCTAGGCATGGTTTGTTACTTAACTATTACAGGTAAATTGGTTGATGATATATAAGAAAAATGCTGATTGATGGATCAGTTCTCTTTCAGCAAATTACAAATTTACTTACCTTCTTTTCTTTATAGTGTTTGGTATTAAAACACATTTAGAATACTATGATAGTAGGTGAAGCATTTAATGAAAAAATAAGCAATTTTTATTCTTATTATCAACATCTTAAATTGGGTTAAAATATATACCCTATTATTTATTGTTATTGATAGTGCCCTACTGTTTTCAAGGACACCTTGCGATTTTATGTTTATGCAAAATATCACCTACAAGTATCATCTTTTATTAGGGAGTTGCAATCAGCTTTTCGCAAGCAGGAAGGAATTAAACCCATCTTTTAGTAGTATTGGGTGTTTGGGAGGGAGTTTGAGTTTTCAGCAAAGTGACCTAATACTCAGCCCTGAGGGAATCTCATTCTCCTTTCAGGATCAGATGAAACACCTGCTGGGGATTGTCTTTTGCTACCCTGATGTGGACATAGTCTGAGTCCAGGAAACTGATACTATGGCCAGGCTTGGGCTGTGCTGATCCAGTATTAGGGTGTTCTGAATTCTGGTTTTTAACACTGTATTGGTTTCCTAGGACCATTTAAAGAAATTACATGAAACTCGGTCCCTTAAACTGCTGAGATTTATTCATGAAAGGTTCTGTGGACAGAAATCAAAGTGTCCACTGGGCCACACTCCCATGAACACTCATGGAAGAAGGTGCACTGAACCTGACTTACACATACAGCTATGCTTCTTTCTCAAGCTGGCCTTCCCATTAGGCCAGTATTCATTTTGGCTTGGAAATTACTTGACCTTCATCTTTAATAGTTCTTAGACTTAAAATTGAACAGGGAAAAATCTATACTTTTCAGACCATGCCAATGAGATTTAGATTTCTGATACCCAAATAGCTGTGTTCCTTTTTCCATTCTCATACTGTAGACACCCTTTTCTAGGAAAGTTTAGGTACATAATTTATGAACTCTATTGCTTTCACAGCTGGAAGAAAATTTAAAAATTGGCTTTTTGATTTAACATGAGTATGAACTAAAATCCACAATAAAATTTGCTTATTGTTTTTTTTTTAAATGAAATTCTAACATATATTTGTGTACTGTCTTTCTAGTATTCCTGATAGGTGTGTGTGTGTGTGTGTGTGTGTGTGTGTGTGTGTGTGTGTGTGTGTGTTATTGTTTTGGGCTATACCCAGCAATGCTCAGAGGTTAATCCTGGCTTCACTTTCAGGAATTACTGCCGAGAGTGCTGAGAGGACCATTGGAATGCCAGGATCAAACCCAGATTGGTCCTGTATAAGGCAAGCATATTAGCCACTGTACTATCCCTCCAGCCTGTGTTTGTGTGTGTGTGTGTGTGTGTGTGTGTGTGTGTGTGTGTGTGTGTGTGTTTTAATGTCTCCTGAATTAGGGAAATTTTGCTCTGTTCATGGTACATTTCCAGTAAAGACTTGTTCATTGAGTGGTACGTGGCCCTCTTGGCTAACTTACATCTTTAGATATATGAGTACTTACATATCATCAGTGGAAGCATTTCGGTTGCTGCTAAAATGAAGTATATTATAGTGTGTTCCTGGTGCCTTTGAAATAGGTTGAGAGAAGAAATTACAGTCATGCAGACTAGTCTTGGGAAGGAGCCTACTGTGAAAGGCAGTAGATAGAATAGAAAGGGCCAGAAAGCTTATGGTTCTCAGGGTTGCCCGGGCAGTATTTTATTTTCATTATTATTATTTCAAATATTTCATATTTTCATCATGTTAGCAGCTGCCTGATTTATAAAAGCCAGCCTCCAATGTTGTTTCCTAGTGAATTGAAGATCGATATAACTTCTTGAGCTCGACATGCTTGGTAACTGCACTGTCTACTCTCCTCTCACTGTGCATCAAAAATCACAGTAGGATCTGCTTACTTTTTCCTCAGAGTCAAGCCTCTGGTCAAGATTTTTGTTCTTTGTTGTACATAATCCCTGTTTTTATGAAAATCCTGTTGTCCGAATGCAGTGATGGAATATTAAGCAAATCAGTCATTAAAGAGCTATGTCATGACTCTTTGTAATGTTTGTATGTTGAAAACATTTTTTTTTTACAAAGTTTTTAATAGCAGTTGGAAATACGAGTGATCTTTTTACTTAATTTTTTAATTACTTTATTTAAACATCATGGTTTACAAGGTTGGTCATAATCAAATTTTTTTCAGTTACAAAGTTGTTCATGATTGAGTTTTATTCATATAGTATATAACACCCTTCATCAGTGCATTTTTTTCTGCCACCAGTGTTCTTAGTTTCCCTCCTACCCCCTGCCTCTGTGGCAGACATATTTCTTCTTTCTCTTTTTCTCTTTTCTCTCTCCTTCCACCTTCCCTCTTTCTCTTTTAATCTCTCCCTCTCCCAATTCCTCCCACTACTACCCCCACTTTTATAGATTGTGGTTTGCAATATTGTTACTGAAGGGATATCATATCACTTAAGTTACCTTTTTTTCTTTTGCTCTCACCAAGATAAATTGTATTTTCAAAGTATTTGTCCTATTACATCATTTCTCAAACTGTAGGCTTCTTAAGGCCTTTGTTAGAGACTCTTACTTAACATATATTTTCACTGACTTCTTTAAACAACCACCAGTTGCATTGGGAGGATGGTCCTGACAAATGGTACTCAGGAAGCCTGGAGGCCATCCTGGGGGGGTGTTAGTCAATTCTTGAGCTGTTCAGTGGCCTCAGGCCTTGTGGTATCAGAAATTACTCAGGCCACAGTGCCATGCTGGAAGCCTTCAGTTAGGTGTTACTGGAATTCTCTTGTAAATCAATGGAAAAAAAAAAAAGATCACAGTTATAAGTCAATTGAAGCCAATTAGATATGTTCTGAATCAATGAAGTTAGATGCAGGAGCATCTGTGTTCACAGTAGAGAAATAGCAGAGGAGAAACTTCCCCTTGAAGCATGTGGGAGAGAAGAGGACATCTGACCACTTATTTTAGTTCTCTACCTGCCAACTGCCAGTGCCCTGTTTGCTTACTGCTTGCATTGGGCTTTGTTAGCACATTTTCTGTTTCACTTGGCTGGGTGTGAAAACTTACCACATCCCTTACCCATGAGGGTTTTCATTTTGCTGAAGGGCAAAAGCCTTTTCCTTCTGTTTCCTGACCCCCCACTAGTCTCTATATCTCTCCTGTGCCCTGCCCGCATGTCTATCTCTTGCTCCTTGGACTGCCGGCATGGAGTACTGCTGTTTGCATACATGTAGCCTTGCTGGAACGTGTTCCAGGCCTCCCGATGAGTAACTGCTTCCATTTTCCATGACTGTCTCATTTCCATTGATAACTCGCAGCAGGCCCTTGCCTTTCTCCTAGCTTCAGTGTCAATGACTGCAGGTCTTCACTCACCAGTTATAATCTTTATTTAATAAAGCCTACTTGCTTATTTAAAACTGTTCTCTAGCAAATAGGGATTTTTATTTTAAACCCTTTATTTTGCAGTTTGTTGGTCATTCAAGGTCAGGCCTTTTTTTGTTTATGATCATTCCTAATCTTCTTTTCCCTGCCTTCCCCCTCTTCAGATTTCCCCACTACCTACCTACCCACCCACAGCGAGTATACACACACACACACACACACACACACACACACACACAGGAATATTTTTGGTTCTATAAGAAGAGGCAGTGTGCTAATCTAGGTCTCAAATCCCTCAGTTATCTCAGGTCCAGTTTTAGGTCTTTTTAAACACCAACCAAAAGGGGCTGGCACTTAGTTGGAGCCACTTTAATATCCACAGAACACAGTTTGAGACCAAGAGGTCACCTGGCCTAGGAACAAATAACAGAGAGATTTGGTTCGAGAACACAGGGTAGACGCAGGGTGTCCTGGGCACTGTCAGGCTGTGTGCCCATCCCTGGCTGACTTTCATGCCTGTCACTAGGCTGCTTTCCTCTGGACGTCTCATTCCCAAGAGTCAGGGAATATATCCCTCCTTTTATAACTTTGGGGCATTTGCACATACATTTGGAGGCTTTTTCAAAGATGATTTGGTGAACGGCATTTGATGTGAAATCAGTTTTTAATCCCCCCTCACTTTGTCCTTGATGGAAGCCCATCTTCTGCCAGCCCCCAAAGGTGATTGTTTCATTGAGACTAATTCTCTTTTCAGCTCCCTTTCCTGTCTGTTCCTCTCTTACTCTCCCCACTATCATATCAGGTCCTATCAATTCCCAGGTCAAAGACCTCTAGAGGCTTAGAGGTGGTTGAGACATAGCTCCTAGTAAGTAGACCTGATGACATCAAAGAAAAGGACTACTGGGAGAGCGATAAAGGAAATCTTCAACAACGGTGGAATTTTCAAGGGCCTGCAGGTGGAATAAAGGGTAAAGTTAATGATCTGCTCTGCGAGTGGTCACTTGCACAAAAAGATAGAATGAAGAAAACTATATTAAATAATAAAAACAATTAGTTCTTAACTAAAATAAAACCCTCTTATTTATAAAGCTATCTAAAAGTAAAGTGATGGATGCAGAAAAATGGGAGGAGGCTAATAGGTAGTTTTCTTTAGTGTCCACTTATTTTAAAGGTTCTAAAACTGCCTGTCATCAGTTTGTGTAGTTTGCCTGACTGAAGAATAAGGGGCTACATATGCATCCATTGGTTTTGTGCATTAAAATTTTAAAACTGGGCCCGGAGAGATAGCACAGCGGCGTTTGCCTTGCAAGCAGCCGATCCAGGACCAAAGGTGGTTGGTTCGAATCCCGGTGTCCCATATGGTCCCCCGTGCCTGCCAGGAGCCATTTCTGAGCAGACAGTCAGGAGTAACCCCTGAGCATTGCCGGGTGTGGCCCAAAAACCAAAAAAAAAAAAAAAAAAAATTTTAAAACTACACTCTCAAGTGTGGGATTATGTGCTTACTCTGGATATTATCTCAGTTTTCTATCTGTTTATCTGTTAGCAGACATGAAGGAAGGAAGGTATCTAATGTAATAAAAAGGTTCTTTTAGTAGCAGAGCAGTTGTCTTGCACATGTTGAGACCCTGAGGGAGGGGGTGGAGAGAGAGAAGGTGAGAGGAGGAGGAAGAATAGGAAAAGGAAGAAGAGGGAAGGGGAATATAACAGGAAGGAGGAGAAGGAAGGAAGGATGGAGATAAGAAGGAAAGGAAGTAAAAAGGGCATGAAGGAAGGGAAGGAAGTGAAGGATCAAAGGGAGAGGAGAAGGAAGGGAAGGAAGGAAAGGAAAGAAGGAAGGGTTAGAAAAAAGAAGGGAAGGAAGGTAGGAAGTTAGTTCTTTCCATTTGTCTCAGAGATTTCAGGTTTACTGAGTCTGGATGATTTTATGTACCATATCAAAACAAAGACTGAGTTTTATGCTTTAAAAAACATTTCAATTTTTAACAACTGCCGAGCCCAAGGGACCAGGAATAACTCAATACTGTGTTAGAGTGCTGTCTCGCTCACCTATTTTTAATGACTCTCCATTGGAGCATCTGCTGCCAACTTGACCCTGACTTACCTTTCTTGATTTATTTCTATCTATTCTCTCAAATTTTACTCACACCTGAAAACTACCAAAAATGTTTTTTTTTATAAATGTACTTTTTCTGGCTTCTCTGCTTTGCCTTTATTATTTTTTCTCACTGCTTTTAATCAACCCTATTTTCTGTTTCACCATTCAGTCTCCATGTATTGAAATCATCTGTGTCTATGAAAACACTGCTCAGATACTTTAGTGAAGTTTAGGTCCTCAGTACATATTAACTTATTAACTTACACCGAAGCTCTACTGGTCTGTGTTTCCTGGCAGAAATCATGTCCTGTGTCCAGTTTTCTGCCCTGTTTTGCCTTTCTCTGTTCTTGTCAGAAATGATCTTGCAGGCCATGTGGGGATCTCCATTCCCTTTGGCTCCATGGGGGCTGAAAGTTTGGGTAACAGAGAGAGAATGCCTAGAACTAGGGAGCAGCTGGTTTTAGGGAAGCTGAGGATGGATGCCAGGTGCACTCTGCCAGACCTAATGGGTAGGCCATGACAGGGTTTGCTGTGAAATAGAAAAGACTGGTTAACAAGTGGCACACTCAGATTCAGTCTGGGCTTGGTATCTGAGTTGTGAGTGGACAGTTTGGAAGGACATCAGAGTGGTGAGAGGTGGCATGCGAACTGGAGGTGTCAGACATGAACTTGGTGGGACTGGGGAGAGGGGTTGAGTTGAGACAGAAACCAGTTTGGCTTGGTATGGTATAGACTTGGGTAACCAGGTATGAGAACTGGATTTGTGAGATATTGATGGGAGTTGAACACAGGGCCAGCACCAGGCTGAATTGATCCAGAGTTGGAATATTCATTTGTGCAGGACATGCCTTTAAGATTCCCCTTCCTTAGAGTCTGTGTCATTGTTTCCCACAGTGGGTGAAATGGTACCCAGGCTCTTCCTGTATGGGTGCTGGAACATCCTAGAAGAATGAAACCACTGTTGCAGTTGAGGGTGTGATGCATGTGTGTGTGTTGTGTGCATTGTTTGATTTAAGAAGGTAGATTTGGGGGCACTGAGCAATTTTCTTTTTTCTGACAGGAGTCTGAAAGCCAAGTAAGTTTGGGTCTTTGTGTGGTTTGGCACATTTGTGGTCAGAGTTCAGTAAAAGGGTAGATACCTTTCTGTCTTTCAAAGGCACACTCAGTGTTTGTGATATGCTGCTTCCATTTCCATGTCCCAACATTGGCTTGGTGAAGAAATGGAGGACTGGCTACAGGAAGGAAAGAATTAATGTAATTGTTTTAATTATTCTCTTCCTCTGAAGAATGACTCATATGAGTTCAGGGAAGATTTTCATTTGACTCATCATCACATGTGGACAAAGTGAAAGAGCCTGAGGACATAGTACTGCTTGCACACTTTGGTGCCAGGGGCTGCCTGGACCTCCTGGTGGTGCCTGGGTTTCTAAGGTCATGCCTGGGAATGGTCAGGGGTCCCTGCAATGCCAGGAATCTAATTAGGGTTGGCAATGAATGCAGTTTAGCCTCTATGCTGTCTCTCTACCTCCACAACCCCTGTGCCATGGTGGCGATGTACTTGTGAGCAGGAGCAAGGGCAACCCCTCCCACAATGGCTTTAGGCATCTTCCCAGATCTAGAACCTAAGTGCATATGTAGCTGGCCTGTGCGGATGATCCATGTCCTCCCAAATGCAGGAACTACTTATCAAGTGACTGTCAAAATAGTGAAAATTCCTACCTGCTAGCTGGGGAAGAGAGGTGAAATAAATATTTGTAAGCCAACAGGGTTCCTGTGTTTGCCGCATTTGGAGACTGTGTTGTCATGCTAAAGTAGAAATAGGAGCCGGTTCTGCTGAGAATACAGAGCTCCAGTGCTCTAAGAGTCTAGAAATAGTTCCTCTTATATTTAATCTAGAGCCATCAAATAAGCCATAGAAAAGTTAGGGTTATAGAGAGGCTTCTTTGTGTGGTGCACAGAATACCCATGTGGTAAGCTGAGGGTGTGTGTGGACTCTACAGATGTTAGAACTGAGCAGTCAGCTGAGCTCAGCAGAGAGGCCAGGTCTAACCTCATGCTCTGGTGGCATCCTTGTGAGTGGGTGATGGATTATGTGTGGCAGCACCCCAGTTTGTCTAGGGAAAGAGTGTCAGGGCCTGATCATCCTTGCTCAGTTCAAGGGGCTATTTTCTTAGAAGGTAAAGAAAAGCTAAATGAATACAAGGAGAGACATCTCACATTCGATACTATCTGTTGAGAGCTTGAGATATATAAAATACTTAAGAGATATTTTCTTGTAATGTCCTGATTTATGCAATTTCTGTCTTTACTAAGTCTGGACTTTTAAAGCTCTTTATATATATGCCCTCCTTTTTATTGAGCTTAAGAAAACTTTAGAGCATTTATTATTATTATTTTTATCCCAGTTTCACAGGTCCCTGGAGACAATTTAATACCAGTATGGTCAATCCCACTTTGAGGCTCTCTAAGTTGAGACTCATTGTAAGTTTGATTTTCATTTTTGGGGTGAGTCCTTTATATTTAAAGGTTTTTTTTATAAAATTTTATATAGTTCTGTCAGCATGACATTTTTTTTTAGTCTAGCTATAAACATAACATAGCAATCCTTATTTATTCCTTGGATCGTATTTATTTAAATCAGTTTCAGATGGTAAGTGTACCAGTGAAGGTACATTTGTTTTTAGTATGTGCTTGTATGTATGAAAAAGATGCAGGTCCGCAGATTGGTCTGGTTTTATAGACTGTGCTCAAAAGCATACAAGAGAGACTGCAAGATGGTGCAGGTCAGGATTGAAATAATTTGGCAGAGTTTGCTGAGAAGTTTGTGTAGCAGCTGCCTGGGTTAACTTTGCATAATCCAGTCAAGGAATAACTCATTTCTCTTGACATAAACTGTAACAGTAGTTGAATTTTGCTTCATAGTAAAATTTGAAAGGCAAAATATAAGCATTATTTTCTTGATGGGGTACATTGGAAAATCTTTGTTTTAAAAAAGAGGTATTTTGGCATAATTGTAAGTCAGTGGCTTTCACACATTTGCCTTTTTCACTTTTCTCTTAGTTTTCCCTTAATATTAATTTGCATTAATACATCCAGCAAAAGGAAAACCCAACAAATCCAAAGATACAGTTAGTATTCCCAGTTCTGTATTTGAAGGGAAATGGTAGGTAGAAGCAAGAAAAATGCTAGTACTAAATGGGGCAAGTGTGCCTGGGAGTCAGAGCAATAGGATGATGCATGGAGGGGCCTGATCCTGGTTCCATTCCCCTTGGCGAATGTGGTTCACTGAGTGTCTCATGAGTGATCCTTGAGCATAGAGTCCACAGGAAGCCCTGAACACTTCTGATTTTGATTCCTTCCCCATCCCCCCCCCCAAAAAAACAAATCAACCCCTAAGATAAAAAAAAAACAAAGTGCAGTATATAGTCTAGATTTGTTTTCTTAAACACTGACTATGTTCTACTCACTAAATCTACTTATCTGTTAAATAGATAATTATTATGACAAACTCAGATTCTGAGGATGCCTTGAGCACAGGAGAGGGTACTGAAATAAATTGCAGATAAGGCCAGTGGAAGTCTGAGTTGGAGTCTTTTCTTGCCTTTGCACCCAGGTCTAGGCCACACTTTCTTTGTGCACTTGTTTGATGAGCATCAAAAGAAGTTATTGATAGGAAGTCTTTGAAAACGGCCCTTAAAAAGGTATTAGAAGTTCAGGGATAATCAATGCATTGAAAAGGGTCTTTAATAAAGTAATTATGTAGAGCATATGAATAGTCTGGACTCTTAATACGCATTTTGAATAAGGATAAAAATGTAAAATCATTCCCAGCCTCATGGACTGGAAAATCCGTATCTCAGAATAACAAGTTCAGGGAGATTTCTACTATAAACAAATGACTAGAAAAACAAAGCATGAATACTTGCCCAATGTGTGAAGTGGTACTCAAATGCAAGACTATTATTTCCTCTTCTGATCTCATTTATTGATTTCTAAATCATTGATTTAGAAAGGTCAGGTTTTTTTCCCTTTATTTAAACAAGAAGTTATTTTTAAAATAATTTTTCGGGTAGTGACTTTTTTGGTTAGTGATTATTTGTTGCAGATCCCGACTACGAAAACAAATGTGCTTCACAAAGTAATTCATACAGATCCAGGTTTCTTTCAAGCCCTAGCTTGTATCCTATGGTGCTTTATCAGTTTTGTTGTGAAGACTTTCTTGCTTTTTGAACTGTTTTGTACTGTGAACTCATTTGATTGTTTTTTTTTTTTTTATAGCAGGTTTAGAAAGATGGATCTATACTCTTTCTCCTAGTACTTTAAGTATGCCAGTCTTTTGATGTGGAAGGGTAAAGTTTTCTTGCCACTAGTTTTCTAGTCTCACAATTGAGTAATTGGCCTAATAATGAAGTACTTGCTTTGTCAGTGTTCGTTGGTACTATGTGAAGAACTAAGACATGGAGAAATATCAGGGGGAATTTGCCATGTTGGCAATAGCATTCTCGGCCCATATTACTTTAGCAAAGAGAAAAATCTATTGAAAGGTTCTTGAACAACTTTTTTGAAAAGGCTGAATAGGGTTGTTTTGGTTTTTATTTTTGCCCTTTGCATCTTTAGATAAAACTCAAACAAAGAAATAATAAAGGCACAGATATAAATGTTACATTTGGATATTACATTTGAGAGTAATAATACTTCATTTTTTCTACTTGTTTGCTTACAGTGAAAAGCTGCCTCATGTTATTACTCAGAGATAAGAATTTTAGATCTTGGGCCCAGAGAGATAGCACAGCGGCATTTGCCCTGCAAGCAGCCGATCCAGGACCAAAGGTGGTTGGTTTGAATCCCATTGTCCCATATGGTCCCCAGTGCCTGCCAGGAGCTATTTCTGAGCAGACAGCCAGGAGTAACCCCTGAGCACCACCGGGTGTGGCCTAAAAACAAAAAAAACAAACAAAAAAAAAAGAATTTTAGTTCTTGTTCAGCCATTCTATGCTGTTGCTCATTAGGTACATTTCCAAAGGGGCAAGAATTGAGATACAGGGAGTATACTTGCCTGTAATCATTCAAAAGTAGATCTCCCATAAACTTAAAAAAACTAGTTCGAGTCATTTGTCAGACCTTCTAATTTTTATTTGTTCAGCAATTATATATTGATCCTTAAAATGTACTGAAGAGAAAAAGAAATGAATAACACTATCTTACTTTAGGTAGTAGTTGCTAAGGTGGTTAATGGTTAAGCTCTCACATGTACAGATAACTGATTCATTGAAATATACCAAGACACAAAATAAAATACTATAAAATAAAGTGGATTTTCTAAAGGACCCCCTGAACAGGGCTGTCCAGACTGGCAAGGATAGCTCTCTCAGTAAGATGGTACAGCCTATGCCAGAGGCACATGGAGTTGCATAGAAATGGCTCATGGAGGGGCTGGAGCGGTGGCATAGCGGTAGGGCATTTGCTTCGCACGCAGCTGACTTAGGACAGATCACAATTCAATTTCTTGGGGTTCCATATGATCCCCTAAGCCAGGAGTAATCCCTGAATGTCACCAGGTGTGGCTCAAAATTCCCCCTCCCCCAAAACCTCCAAAAACAAAAAAAGAAAACACAATAAAAAACCGAAAAAGAAAAGGCTCATGGAATGTGGAGGGTGGATGAAGAAGGATAAGTGCTAGCAAATATGGAGCAAATCTCAGATAAGTGTGTTTGAGTCATTAAAGACTTTTTTTAAGCAGTAGTATGTCATAGTTAGATTTTCATTTTATATAGCAGTGGTAGGCACATAGAATAGGCATTATATAATCAAGATCAGGCAGCATATTTTCTTGGCTATAGGACAAGTAAGACTCATGAGGGTTAGGGGAGACCAGAGATGTTTGGGAGGTTGAATATGGTAGTCTGGGTGGAGGCGAGGAAATAGAAGAATTTGCATGGCTAAAGGACACGGAATGGGGCCCTGCTCTATTCACTAACAGATTCAAATTGTTTTGAGTGGTTCAAGATTTTAGATATGTGATCTTTGAGACATTAGGCAGAGTGATCCAGTAAGATTGGAAATGCCATTCTAAAGCTATTGGTTTGTAAGGCAAGCTATGTACCAGCTGAAAAGGTATTATTATTAATTTAAATAAGCAAGGGAGTTGCCTTTAAAAGAAACCCAATCAAGAGAATCACAAAGTGCATATCAACCACAGCTATGTTTGGTATGGAAATAAAAAAAAAAAAGGAGATAAATTAACTTATTTATCATGCTCATTATTGTGGTGAACTGCTTTGCCAATTTGACTTATTTCATGAGGTACTGGGCTAAATAGCAGTAGGTACATACCTATAAACCTTCTTACCCAGTATCTGCTAAAAATGAGTCTTCAGAGCTAGGATAATCCAGCTATCCATGCATGGATCAATGTGTTCTCTTTGTAGAATGTCAAAAATAGTGGAGCAATTTTTCAGAGGTATGCAGAGAACAAAATGCAGGATTGTTTTGTATCTTAGCTAAAACATTGTATATACAACCAAATTATTCGTGGGTGACGAAAATGTATTTGTAGATTTTTAAAGGGTAAATACAATGTTTTGCATGGGTGCCTTTTAATTTCCTTTATTTAATTTTTTTTTTTTTTGAGAAGTGGGCCACACTCAGTGGTGCTCAGGTGCTACTCCTGATTCTGTGCTTGGAGTCATTCTTTCTTGTTGAAGCTTGTGGGAGCCATATATAGTGCTGGGATTCGAACCAGGGTCATATGTAAGGTCAGTGCATTGACCTCTGTATTATCTCTCGAACTTTGTGTGTATGCCCTTAAAGTTATTATGTGAATATGCACTTTAGGATAAAAGTCAAAATTAAGAGTTTGGAAAGTGAACATCTTTGTATAAATACCTTGGGAATAAGTATTGAGAAAAATTAGACATGGAGACAACAGTAAAGAAGTTGTTACATGAGGTTGGAAATAGTGCTAAAGGTCTGAAAATTAGGGAAATAGGCTATAATTATAAAAACCTATAATCTAAGAATTTGGGATTGGAGTATTAGTCAAAATGAAGAGTAATGGCATGCCAATCCTTGGCTAACTTAGATCCAATTGTGTGTCCTGAGATGAATTTCACTTTTTCTGTTATCATCGGCCAAAAACTGGTGAAAGGAGGACTTAAAAAACTTGGAAGTCATCATTAGCAGAATTTAAAATAGGAGAGAATACATGTTTTTCCTGAATGGTTGGGTGATAGTCAAACCAGCAAACATGATTCAGATGGCAAGAGATAAAAGAATGGGAAGGGAACAAAAAATATGGCAGTAGCCATAAGGAAATTTACATACATCATATTAAATTTCTCTTTTAAAGAGTTTAAAAGACTTTTAAAAGAAATCTATTTTGTCCTAATTTAAAAAATTTTTTTTATTAATAATTTTTATTTTGACCAAAGTGGATTACAAATCATTCACATTCAGCTCAGGGTTCACTCCTGATAGAAGTTTGGGGACCATATGTGGCACAAAAGATCAAACTTGGCTTGCAGTGTTCAAGCCACTGTACCTCTCTGTACACACACTGTACTCTCTCTCTCTCTCTCTATCTCTGGCCCCTAATTAGCATAGGCTTAACACCAAAAGTTACACCAAAGGCAACATAAATCAAATATTCAACAGATTGCTAGAGTTCTCTGAGACAAGAAATTCTGTGGAAAAATGTCGAGTCTAGACAAATTTTTAGAAATATGTGTAGGGTACTGTTTTAAAGAGGCAAAGTATCCCAGAATATTTAAATATTTGTGAGAAGTTTTTTTTTTAGGGGGTGTGAGAAAGTGTGGTGGGCTGGGAGCAGGCCTGGAGCTACACCTGTAGTGCTCAGGCTGTTCATAGCTCTGCACAGAAGTGACCCCTGGCAGTAGGTGGTTCTAGGGTTTCAAATCATGCGCATTGCCTTTGTGTTATCTGTTTAGCCTGAGAAATCTAAAAGAAAATTGCGTAACTTTAATACTTCATTAAAATATTGTAGATCTCTTTATTGTATATTATAGATATCATGAGTACCCCTTTAATTTTCTTTTGTTTTTTTGGTCATGGAATACCAATTATTAGCTCGTTGTGATGATATAAAGAGCAGAATTTGGAAAATAGTTATGGGCATTGGTGCACAAATTGGTAATAAAATAAAGACTATTGGAACAGCCAAAGAGGCATTAATAATAAAAAAAGTAACTTTACTGGACTATAAAATGCTTAATAAATAAGATCTGGTTATCTGAACATTATTACCTCATTTGGTTCAGTGAGAAAATTTATCTGATAAGTTTAGTAGAGTGGAAACGCATTTGCCTTTGCCTTTAGTTCTAAAAATAACTCGGCAAATTGGGAATATAATTTGTTTTAGACTATAATCATTTATAGCTATTGTCTAGTAATTTTTTCATATCCCTATCTATTCTATCTTATGCTCTTTAAGGGTAGAAGATAAGTTAACATTTATATTTTTGGTCATCCATTTTAATAAAAACTATGCATTTTAGTAGTCATTTGTAGTCTTTATTAAATAAAATATTATTTGTAAGTACATATTTAAAATTTTAGAATTTAATTTTTAAAATATTTTTTCCATGTAAATATTTTTGTATAAGACAATTTTAAAATTGAAAAATGAATTCAAGATGTTTGCTTCATTTTTTTTTTTAGCAAGCCTTGATCATAAAATGAATTTTGATTTGGCTTGATAGTAGTGGGGAATTTATAAAGGACATCATAAATACTACGTATTTAATAAAGGAGTGTCAGGTCTGAGAAATAGTACAGGTTAAGGCACTTGCCTTACATCCTCATGATCTCAGTTCCAATCCCTGACACCACATATGGTCCCATGAGCGCCACCAGAGTACAGAGCTCCTGACACCAATGGGTGTCAAAAGGTCAGAAGAATGATACCTAAGAAAGACTCATAAAGGTAGTAGGATATGTGGAGAAAAATTAAGAAATTTTTGGGACCCAAATCTGGCTCACCATACTCGAAATTGGTTAGGCTTTGGATTGGGCACCCGTTTCTATGGTTTTGAGGTCGACTTTATAGCCCATGAAACTCTCTGAGCTGTGGCTTTATAGGCTACAGATGGTTTTGTTCACATGTAGATTGCTGCACCAATCTACATTTTTAATAAATTTCCAGAAGAAACTTTGGTTACTCTGTGTGTGTGTGTGTGTGTGTGTGTGTGTGTGTGTGTGCGCGCGCGCGTGCGTGCGCGCGCCTGCCAATGCTTACAAAATAGACTGAATTTAGCACAGACTTACCTGAGTCAGGCAATCTAAATTCTTCCCATGTATTTGCAGATATATATTTTTTTAATATTTTTATTTGTAATCTGGAAATTATGTCCTATGTTTTGAGAAGAGAGCTGTGGAAACTTGGGAGAAAATACCACATTGCAAGTGGAGGATGTAAATAAAGCATTTTGATGCTCATTTTGCTGAAAGATATAAATATAATTTGAACATATATGTTTCATATACTATGAACATATAATTTGTAAACTAAAAATCACAACAATAAAGGAGCGTAAAAATTAGACATGCCGTTTGAACTGAATATTTAATTGCTTTCTCCTCATCACAAGATGTTAACTCACATGCAGGCATATCACAGCTGGGAAAGAGTACTGTGAGCTAGTGTTTTACTACTATTCTAGAATAATTTATGTAGGCTGTAGAAGGAAACCTGTTGTTCCAACTGTAGAACTAGATGAAAATATGACCACGGAGCTCAGAATGAGGTTCTTTTGTAAGGATTTGCTCGAGGAATGGACCAATTTTTCTTCACTTGACAGATGGTAAAGGAAGGGCATTGAGAGAAGACAAATGGATTTCCTAATCTTACATTTGTTTGATGATGATAGCATCAGGGCTAGAATTCATAATTTTTTCTGTTGTTACTTAACACATTCCCTCCCACCTCAGGGTATAGCATTTTTTTTGTTGACAGTATGACCCTGTAAAATTTTTTGTTAATTATCCTAATATTTTAGGAAGCTATTCAAATGATGTGTTGCTTTGCTTATTTAATTGAGGACTCAGTGAAAACCCACATGGAATATTTTCAATAAGAGGACATGTAGTTCTTTGAGAAAACAAATTCACAGGCTTATTAAATAAATTACATTCATTTAGTCATTTGCTAAAAATAAAAGTGTGAATAAGTAATGGGCTTATAGCTCACACGTTTTTCAATGTTGATTTATAGTAAGAAAATTGTGTGTAAAATACTTCAATAAATGATGCCCTAAATATACATTTATAAAATGATTGACTTATTTTCTAATTTAAGTGAAAAACCTATGTGGGAAAGGCTAATGGGATCCCTCATGGAACTAAGAAAGTGACCTTCTTTATAGAGTTTCTCTATTAGTTTTAAGACAGGATAGTTCCCCTGCTAGTTTGATGAGATAAATAATTATTAATTGGACTCTTGGAGTATCACATCATCTTTAAATAGTTCAGAAAACAATAACAAACCCTGAAGTATTAATTTAGCTTTTTATTGAGGTCACTCAGTGTACTTGATAGGTCATTTAAACAAATCCGATCTTCTTGATATTTTAAGTTGCAAATTGATCATTAACTCTTTCAGTATTGTTCTCTTCTATGAGGACTTTCATCAAGGAAATCTTTCAGGAATTCTTCAGGCAGTACACAAGTGTGACTGATCTAAAGTGGAACCTTATCTGTGTCACTTGTTTGGAGCTGCTTACTTGACTCAGAAAGTCAATAAAGGGAATTTATAGTATGTCTTATCATTGTTTTCAGAGGAAATCAGAATTGAGTGGGCTTTTGAGCATAAAGAAACCTTGGAACTCATGTTACTCAATACCTTCACTTGATATTTGGAGGTAACTGAAGTTTGTATTAGATAAAAAAAAGATAGCTCTGATTAAAAACTTATTCTCTGTGTCAGTGTTCAGTAATTTTTCTTCTTTATTATTGTGTGTGGAAATCTTAACAATACTAAAAATGTAACCAAACAAGTACACAACAACAAAAATAATCATCTAAACTGTTAAGATCCTGCGATTCTTAAATTTTTTCACTGCCAAAATAGGAGATACTATTTAGCTGAAAATTTTGTGGTGTATTAATCCACAATTTGAATTTTAAATATATTTTGTTCTAAGTAGAGCAAATCATTTTCTATAAAATGTCACATGAAAAGTGTAAATAGAATGGAGATCTCAGTAAACTTTGAAATAGAATCTTTTCTTGATGGAATATTTTTCTATGTTAGGACACTGGGTTTATGTGAAAAGTGATAAAACATGAAATTAAAAATGTCAATGTAGTTGATGTGCCAGCAAATAAAATATGACTAGGTATTCTTGAGATTTACCTGTTTGATGGGAGTAAAGATTAAATAAAAGATACACATTAAGAAAAAATAATGAGCAGAATATTGTACTTCTAAGTAGTTCACTTGAATGAACATTTTGACCACAAAACTGTAAATGACAGAAGAATTAGACATGTGCTTAATCTAATTGTTAGCTTTTAGTTAGAAGGTGGTATTGGACATAGGCTAATAATGTTTTTCCATTCTTGATTTTTTTTTCTCTTATATAAATTTAATAACTTAGTTGGCCTCAGTTTTTATGTGGGAAAGCTCCTTTAGTCTCTGGCCTTTAAGCTGTAGAGACAACAAACAGATAAGTGTGTGTGTGTGTGTGTGTGTAAGAGACAGAGAGAGAGAGAGAGAGAGAGAGAGAGAGAGAGAGAGAGAGAGAGAGAGAGAGAGAGAGAGAGAGAGAGAGAGAGAGAGAGAGAGAGAGAGAGGAGAGAGAGAGGAGAGAGTGAAGAGGAGAGGAGAGGAGAGAGAGATTCTAAGATTTTTGTATATGTCTGCTTTCCTATGACAGCTGTCTTGCTGCCAGGCTCATGGCTTTGATTTCTTAGTTATGGGTAATTAAGTTACTTGGAAAAATAATATGGGAATTTTTAGTGTTGCTTTTATTGAGATATTCCACTTTCCACATTATTAGGCACTGTTACTTTAAAGCTCTTCTTTGCTCCACTCCAGTAACTGTCTCTATGTAGACATATTTGAATGAGTCAATAAATTTTCATTCTGCTGATTATCAGCTTTTATTTATTCATTGAGCCTTATGGAAACATATTGTAGCCAAAGAATCACACTAGATATAATAGATGATTCAGAGAAATGGATCTATTACAAGCTTTGTTCATAAGGTCTTTAAAATCGTTTTAGGGGGCTGGAGAGATAGTAGAGTAGAATATGAGGGCACTTGTCTTGTATGCAGCCAACCTGGGTTTGATCATTGGCATTCCATATCATCCCCTGAGCCCTGCCAGAAGTGGTTCCCGAGCAGAGAGACAGGAATAAGTCCTGAGCACTGGCTATAACCCTGCAACCTAAACAAACACAAATCACAAAGACCAAAATTGCTTTAGGTTGTGTCAGTCACAATGTAAGGAAGATGCTTTGTGCTATATAGTATTGCACAGATTTGAGCAGAGGGATAACAAGAAAAGGTGAGGGGGCTGGATTTGACCAGCCTCCATAAAGGTCCCACAGGAGTGTTTTTTCCTTGGCTTTGGGGGGGACATGATTGCTGTAGGCAAAATGAGGATTTCTACACTTCAGGAATAGGTCAGTTTGGCAAAAATAGTAAGACATGAGACTCTGATTCATTCTCCTTAGAGCTGCCAAAGTGGTATTTGCAAAATGAAAAACCAACTCTGTCTGAGAATCGGTTTTCAACAGTTGCATCTGGTAGCCTGAAATCTGAGACTTCTCTTGATTTTCTGCTCCCCATCCCCACCCCACCACCCAGTCTCTGGCATATGCTTTTTAAGACTTCTTCATTACATTTTGAGTTCTTTAGAAGAGGGCTCATTTGTCCTTTATCTTTGTACCTTAGTACCTGCCTGACTCAAAGGAGAAGTACAGTATGTTTCTGTTGACTAAATAGGGACCTGTACACCCAGGTGATGGGATTAGGACCTTATTTCAGTAAAGATGATGGAGAAAAATTTGAACTTCTTGATTGGTTGCAGTTTTGATCATAACTACTGGTGCTCAGAAGCCACTTCTGACTTAGTGCTCCCTGTTTTCTCCGGGTGGTGCTTTGTGGACCATGGGTTGCTAGAGCTGTCTTCTTGGCCCCTTTTATATTGATAAATATAAGAATGATCCTGTGAAACACATAGGGAAAAGTATTCTGCGGTGATTACTGGGGTAATTATTTATGCTAGCCATCTAAACACTAGGCTTTAAATACTACTGACTTATCTTAGACACATATTAAAATACCCTAACCTATGGAGCATGTCCTTAACAGATTTGCATTAACATTTAGAGTTAGTAATTTTTTAGCCATTCCTTGTTATTATTTTTATTCTTTTACTCCCTTTACTCCCCAAGTTCCATTGTGTTGTGATGATGGGGACTTACAGATGTGCCTGGCTGAGATGCTGGCTGGGGTCTTCTGTCAGGCATTCTTGGCCTTTGTGTCCACTGAGAATGGCTGCTTGCCTTTGGATTTGATGCTTGCACCCTGAGTCTCTGGGTGAGAAGCCTTAATGAGTGGTGCAAGGTATGGTGGGGTTACTTTTTGGGGGTGGAGCCTGAAGTTCTCATACAGGTGCTTGCCATAGGTTGCACTTTGTGGCTTGGCACTTGTACATCTATAGAGTTACGATGCTTGTTGGGCATCACAGCCTTTTCTGTGACCTTTACACCCCTGATTGTAAAGCCACCAGACCTTGCTTGCTGCTTCCATGATTGTAGATAGTAGAGCTATCTGAGTCAGACTTGGTGCCTGAAATTACACCGGGGATTTGAATTTAGGACCTTGCAAGGTATGTCCTCTAAGACTCCAGCCCTGAACACTGTTTTTCAGTTCACCAAGACATATCAGGATTAGGTTGGCTCTATGTTGCCACCCAGTCAGCAAATATTGCATGTGTATCTGTATTGTCTAAGCATTAAAGGAAGACACAATTGTCAAGACAGACAGCATATCACTCCAAGCATTGTTTTGCTTTGTTTTTGTCTTGTTTGGGACCCAGTATTCAACATGGTGTTCTTCTGGCTCTGCCTTCAGAACATACCCCTCCTCTCCTTTGCTGTTAAAATGCTGCAGAGAGGCAGAGTAGGGGATGGTGTTACTTGCTTGGAAGCAACACTGGGTTCCCATATCTAGTTGTCATACTAGCATACTTTTATTATGGCACTAAGAATTGCTTGTACACTTTTAGTTGTGGTTTCAGAGTCCCCAGATGGGAGAGCTGCCATATCTGTGCACTGCTCATGCAGGGCGTACTGAGGATCCATCTTACAGCTTTATGCCTTGCTCTTTCTCTTCTTGCTCTTTGAGCAAGACTCTTTGATGTTGATCTTTTCAATTCACCCATATATCCCATATACCCCTTATACCCACTCCTTCCCATCCATGTTCTTCCTTCTGTTAGCTGGTGTTCAGAGCTTATTGGTGCTCAGAAAGAAAGCAGTCCTTTGGTGCTCAGGGCTTACTTTGTCTCTGTGGTCAGGGGCCACTTATGGTTGGGATAATGGAGATACTGGAGATCAACCATTGTAGTGCACAAAAAGGTAAGCATGATACCTCTCTAGCCCCCATCCATGTTATTCCTAGGGAAGTCCTCTCTATATAGCTGTATCCATGTTGTCTTTCTTCTGGCCCTGTTGGAGGAATTTCAGAAAATCAGCATCTGTTTTAAGATGCTGTTTGTTGTGATAGTATTTTTAGGGAAAAACTGGAACCTCAATAGAAAATGTAAAAACAAAAAGATTCCAAGAGAAATGACAACATTAACAAACAGGTTGGTTTGGCACAACTGCAGAGGTGATGAAAGTAGCTATAGGGAGATGTAACAATGGGAGCAAGACAGTTTTTCAGGCACAACAAACAGCAAGGGCTTCCCCAGGACAGTGCTGCTTCTCCTGCCGTGATGCTACGGTGAGACGTGCTATGCCTGGATGGAGGCCATATTCTGAAGTGAGTTGGCTTGCAGCTTAGAAACCCTGTGTTAACGGCTCAGCACCTTGTGGAGCAAGTGGCATTCAAGACTGTTTCCCTCACCCAGGAAACAGGCACTGTGTGAAGTCACACTGTGGGTACCTTGACCATTATAGATGAGTGAGGGCATGAAATGACGAGGCTTTGTAATTGGGAACACTTGATGAGGCCTGATAGACACCCGTAACACTAGCTTTTTTAGGCCAATCTATTCTCTTGTAGGTTGTATAGATATAATCTCTATTGAAACACAACCTTTATTTAGGTTTCTTGAGTTTAGGAATACCTGGATTATTATAAGAAAGGCATATTTTGGAGGGCAGAAGAGCTAATACAGGAATTGAGGCACTAACCTTGTGTGTAGTTAACTGTGGTTCATTTCCTAACACTGTATGTGGTCTTCTGAGTACCATCACGAATAACCCCTACCAGAGAGCCAGGAGTAGTCCTGAGCACCACAAACAAGTGTGGCCCTAAACCAAACAAAAAATAGGTATGCTAAGAATGATATAGATATAAATATATAATAGTATATAGAGTTGAGATCTGCTTTCAGAATTTATAAAGTACTTTGCATAATGGATGTCACTGAGTTATCTTGACATCTCTGTGAAGTAGGTCAGGCAGGTGTCTTTTTCTCCATATTACAAAAAGAAAAGTGAAATTCAGAGTTAAGTACATCTGGTAGATTCAGTATATGTAGTGAGACCAGACCCCAACCCCTGTGTGTGCTGCCTGTTTTTCTTTTCTTTTCTTTCTTTCTTTCTTTCTTTCTTTCTTTCTTTCTTTCTTTCTTTCTTTCTTTCTTTCTTTCTTTCTTTCTTTCTTTCTTTCTTTCTTTCTTTCTTTCTTTCTTTCTTTCTTTCTTTCTTTCTTTCTTTCTTTCTTTCTTTCTTTCTTTCTTTCTTTCTTTCTTTCTTTCTTTCTTTCTTCTCTCTTTCTTTCTCTCTCTCCCTCCCTCCCTCCCTCCTTTCTTTCTTTCTTTCTTTCTTTCTTTCTTTCTTTCTTTCTTTCTTTCTTTCTTTCTTTCTTTCTTTCTTTCTTTCTTTCTTTCTTTCTTTCTTTCTTTCTTTCTTTCTTTCTTTCTTTCTTTCTTTCTATTTCATTCTTTCTTTCTTTCTTTCTTTCTTTCTTTCTTTCTTTCTTTCTTTCTTTCTTTCTTTCTTTCTTTCTTTCTTTCTTTCTTTCTTTCTTTCTGTCTGTCTGTCTGTCTGTCTGTCTGTCTGTCTGTCTGTCTGTCTGTCTGTCTGTCTGTCTGTCTGTCTGTCTTTCTTTCTTTCTTTCTTTCTTTCTTTCTTTCTTTCTTTCTTTCTTTCTTTCTTTCTTTCTTTCTTTCTTTCTTTCTTTCTTTCTTTCTTTCTTTCTTTTTCTTCTTTCTTTCTCTCTCTCTTTCTCCCTCCTTCCCTCCCTCCCTCTCTTCATTCCTTTCCTTTCATTTTGGTGTTTGGGCCATCCCCAGTGGCACTCAGGGGTTACTCCTGGCTCTGTTCTCAGGAATCTAACCCAGGTTCATCCTGAGTTGGCCGCTGCAAGGCAAATGCCCTTGCTGTGTTATCTCTCCAGCCCCAATACCTGTCATTTTACTACCTAAACCAAGTGTACTTGAACAATTAGAAATGATTTGTAGGTTATTCTTAATTTTCATTTGTATGTCAGTGAATGTTTTGGTAAAACATTACTCTCTTGAGGCATTTTTCTAAATCCCTAGTTAATATTTTGTTTAGAAATATCACCCACGATCAAATTCAGCACACATGTGGTTTCTTACATAATTTGCGTATAAATTTAAATTGTTTGCCTGACTTTAGTGTCACTAAGAATGTGGGAAAAGGATGTGTAAAATAGACATTAAAATTTAATTTTTGGTTAATGATAATGTAATAAAATCCCCAATTAAAAAAACAACACTCAAGATATGCATAGTTTTATTTAAAGAAAGGTTGATTGAACTGGAAAATTTCCATGTCTTTTAAGCTAGAATACTTAGTATTCATCCCAACTAAGAAGAATGAGCAGATGTAAAACACTAAGTAGATAGGAGTCAAGCCAAAGTTTCTGTTATTAATCCTTCCTTTGTTGTTTGTAACTTTTGCTTGAAAATTTTTTCCCAGGAACAATTTGTGTACAGATTTTAGTCCGGGAACATGTATCTCATGACCCACTTACAGTTCTCTCTAAACATTCATATTAATGTCAAGGACTTTTAAGATGAAGATAGGTTATATATTTCACAATATTTGTTCTTTAAGACCCAGGACTTGAATTATTTTCTGCATTCCTGTGGCGAAAACTTTGATCTTTAGTATTATACCTATATATGAGCTAAGCTGAGATAGTAAACTTTAAAAAATTATCAAATAAAACTGTGAAGCTAAATAGCAATAAATTTAAATAAATTGTTCAACTTGAATAAAGAATATATATGTGCTTTAACAGAAAATTAAAGTTAACTTTAGGCTTGGGTCATTAAAAAAGAAATGGGAATAGGGGTTATTTTCTATTTAATTATTTGGTTTGAATTTCTAAATAAGGAAATATGTTAAGGATACAATATCTTGTTAGTCAAAGTTATCCACCATGACAGATGTGATAAAATTTTCTCTTTTGCACCCAAGAAAAAATACGGTGAAATTTTCTTATGTGAATTAATGATATTAGGGGCTGGAGTCATAGCAGTTAGTAGGACTTTTGCCTTCTACCTGGCCGATTCTGGTTTGATCCTTATCATCCCTTGAGCAGCACCAGAAATGATCCCTGAGTGTAGAACCAGTGTTGCAGAGTAACACTCCTGAGCACCACTGGGTGTGACCTAAACCTCCCCCGCCAAAAATAGTGATACTGGATTCTGTACCCCTCCAAATAGCCATCCGATTCATACCAACTAGGAATGGTACTTCTGGAGCAGAGACGTTATCATAGTTCTCTAGGAAAAACAATAATTTATTTCATATGACCTACTAACCTGGTACTGTATTGTTAGTTTTTAGCCAATTATGACAAATACAAGAGAATCTTTCTTAGAGACTCTTAAATTTACCATGCCTCATCCTAAATCAATACCTTGCTACTTTCTATCAAAACAGGTAGATCTTCTCAAGCTGCCAGAGTAGTAAATTTTTTTTTATGCCACTGTTTTTCTTTGATACTTTTAAGCTTAAAAGAAGTGAACATTAACAGTAAACCATTCCATAGAATTAAGAATCTCAAAATAACTGTAAGATAAAAATATTTTAAACTTCTACCAATTTTAGAGTATACTATTTTTTTCTTAGAAATCTTTTATTCTTTAGTTCCTTTGATTAGGTTATTGACCAAGCAGATGAGGAACATGATTTTTGTTGTACTTCTTGTTGTGTATGTAAACATTTTATGGAATTATTATGTTACTGACCCTACCCTGATCTGTGATTGTGCCCTACCCTAGGGTGTGACCTGGCATTCTGCCCCCACCCTAGGGTGGTACCTGATTATGATCCCACCATTGGGTGGTACCTGATTCTGGGGGATAAAAACAAGGGTCTGTGGAAGTCGAGAGGCTTTTTGCTGGAACTAAGGCTGAGACTTTGGACTTGTCTTGTCCACCAAATAAAGCTAATATTTCCACAAGCCTTACTGTCTGTGAGCTGTTTACCCGCTGGCTGAACAGGGTGGCAGACGTGAGCTCCGAGCTGGAGGGGAAAGACCTCATCCTCCATCCCTCCATCAGTCAACTTCTTCAGGGGTTGACTTGCAACACTTCTAGCCAATGGAATGTGTTAACAATCTCTTCTAAATCAGAAGCATTTTTGCTATGTTTTCTCTTTGAAAAATTGTTCAGGGTTGGCATAGGTTTTATATAGTATTTTATACGGAGACTATGCTGGTAATTTCTTTACTGTAGCTTATAGTGCAGTTTTGTAGTTTTAGAGTATTTGAAAACAAGTTGTAACAGAGATGGACATTTTAACTCAATGGATTAGAAATCATCAAAATGGGAAACAAACTATGAATCTGTCTTTGACTATGATTCCCCTGAGACCCTGGCAGAAATGAGATGCTCTTTTGAACATTGCTATTTTAAGCAATGCTACACTGAGCATTCTTCTACACATGTGTGTGATTCTTTGAAATAGATATTTAGACAAGCATAGGGATGTTGTCTTCTAAATATTCCAACCTACAATACAGTGTCAGTTCCTCCATATCTTGGTTTTCTTTTGCCAGGTTTTGCAGTTAGTTTTCAGCTCCTCTTATGATTATAAAATGATATTTTGCTGTTGAGTTTAATTCCCAGTTCCCTTATTTATGCTGATAAGTTTTTTTAAAATATAAAAACCCCACTTTTTTTTTAAAAAGTATCAGTCCACGCCATCTGACAGTTTTGGACAACAAGGTTATATTTTAGATATTAATTATGAGTGATTGTGTGTACTAGAAACACTTTTTTATTCGGACATGTGTCTTTTTCTTTGTACTTTTTTTCATTGTTTTTTGATGACCAGATTAAATTGAACATGTCAGTCTTTGTTCTTTGTCTTGAAGTTTTTCTTTCTCTAGTTAGTGGTCCATGAAAGTACTTGCTTATTTTCTTAAAAAGCTTTAAAAATGTTTAAGATTTTATTCTTTATTCTAGTACAAGGTGGTATCCCCTTATGTATTTGGTTATGTAAAATAATCAATAACTACCATCTGGTAATACTCACTAAATAATGTGTGCTTTCTCCCACTTATCTGTTTCTTTTTATTGCTTTGTTTTTGGGTTTGGGACTAAACATGGCAGCACCCAGGGATTACTCCTGGCTCTGCACTCCATATTGCTCCTGGCAGGCTCAGTGGATCATATAGGAATGCGGGGATTGAACCCTGGTTCGTCCTGGGTTGGCCTCATGCAGGGCAAATATCCTATTGCTGTGCTGTGCTCTCTGGCTTATCTCCCACTTATTTATAATGTCTGTTCTGTTGTTTATAGACATTGAAATTCACACATGTATTTATCCCAGAAAATTGTCAATTTTATTTACTGACAAATTTATTTAGTATTCTTTCAATTCTGTGTTGTCTTCTGCTGAATTTAGAGTTTTGCCCAATCATAACTTCTCCCCATTCTTTCTTCTCTTCTGCCTCCTCCTCCTCTTCATCCTCCTCGACTCCTTTATTATTATTATTGAGGGCTACTTTTGCAAATGGTGATGTTCCAGACTTACTCAGCTTTATGTTCAGGGGCTGTTTCTGGCAGTGTTTGAGGGACCATTGGCAGTGGCGGAATTTAAGCCAGATCATCTGTACACAAGGCAAGTGCCTTAACCACTGTTAACCACTGGGCCACAGTGTTTACTGGTTTAGGTCTTGATGTGAACTTTGGAAGTTAATAATAGTGCCAATTAAAAAGTATTCAGACTCATATATTTCCCTGTTCTAGAGAAACTACAAACTTACTGCTTTCAAGCTGATTGCTTTTTGAGCCGCTGAAAGGGCATTGTTGATCATGGAACAGGATGTGAAAAGCTATATTTAAAAATCCAGAAGGGAACATCACAAGCTCAGTCAGCACAGTAATAAAGTAGAAAAGGACAAGGGAACAGACTTCTTAGTTACTTATCTTCTTGATTTCATGACAAATGTTAATAGTCTGACTTTGGAGTAGGTCCTTCCATATGGAGGAGGAATGTGTTTATTGAACTTGAGGGGTAAACTTTCAAAGGTTCTCCAGTCTGATGGCTCATTTCAGTTCACCATTTTCTCACCATGTAAAATATCTATCAAGGAATGCAGTTGGCTTCAAGTTACAACAGTGGCACAAAGAAAAAAAGGATTTATTTTTCTCACTTAGGGGAAATCTGGCATTAGCTGCTGGCTTTAGGACAGTGTTCCGTGATGTCAGGGCTGGACTCTGGCGCTGAGATTCTTCGCCCTTTTTATCATGAAAAAGTCTGCTTGATTCAGCAGCTGCATCACATCCACTTTGCAGGCAGGCCGAAAGGGTAACACAGAAGCAGCTGTTATTGGGACAGAGACTTTTGCTTCTGCTATGGCAAAAATCAGGTCAGACAGTCAGTTCTCACTGCGCAGCAGCAGAGATGAGTAATGCTTTGTGGTAGAGGCAGGCAGAGAGAATTTAGTAATGGCCTTTGGGTTGTAATAATAAGTCCACAGTTTCCTATGGAGTCACCATGGGGATATGCCACAGTTTCCTCTTGGGGATAGAAATAGAACTAGAATACTGATTTTGACGGGGAATCTCATCAATTGTGTGGGTTGCTTTCTTACATTTATTATTACTATTATTGTTATATTTGGATTTGAGCACATTAAAGTGTTGTTTCTATTGTTCCAGTTGTTGTTTGCCCTGTGTTGCCTATTTTTTTGCCTTGCATTTTTTAGTCATTTCTTGTTTGCTTACCCCCTTTTCTCTTTGCCTGGTAATTTGTCTGTTTCTCATTGTTCTGGTACTCACTAACATAGAAACTCACATCTTTGAGCTCCGAACACCACCTAAGAAAGGAAGGAAGACATTCAGCCGTTCTTGGGCCTCCATTTGTTTCTTTGTACTGTTTTCAGTGTTCTAATCAAACTTTTGCTCTCATTTCAAGAACTAGTTGCTTGTTATTTTGCTTCTGGTAGTTACAAAAATCTGATTGCTTTCAAAATAATTTCTGATGGCCACTGGCTTTCCTTTGCCACTCTATAGCTAGTTTCTTGGCTAGTTAAATGATTTTTATTTATTTATTTATTTATTATTTATTTTTGCTATGTGTCAGATGTTCTGTTTGACAACTTGTCAAGAGTCTAAGAGCTGGTGTCTCTGTCTACAGAGATGATTTGGCTCTTTTACCTAGTGGGCCTCACATCTCTCCCTTTGATCACTGATGGGCCATCTGACTTCTACATTCTTCACTGTCTGGAGAGTTATCTGAACTCTTCACTGCCACTTTCTCTACTTCAATTTTGCCATCATTGAAAATTTTTTTTCCTCTTTTGTATTTTTGGGCAACACCTGGTGATCCTTAGGGCTTACTCCTGACTCTGTGCTCAGAGATCACTGCTGGTGGTACTTGGAGGACCGATCATAAGTGATGCCAGGGGTTGAAGTTAGGCCTGACGTGAACAAGGCAATCACCTTGACCTCTGTACTATCTCTTTAGCCCCATGTTTCCTGGCACCATGAATCTACTCAAATCTCTGCTTTGATTGGTATCCTATTCGTGGTTGCTTTTACTTGGCTTCACAAGGCAATCACCTTGACCTCTGTACTATCTCTTTAGCCCCATGTTTCCTGGCACCATGAATCTACTCAAATCTCTGCTTTGATTGGTATCCTATTCGTGGTTGCTTTTACTTGGCTTCTTAGAGTATTTATGACAAAGAGATTGACTTCTGTCCATTATATAGTATTTATGATAAATTTTCACAGAGCTTTAGGTAGTGAGTTTCTGTGGTGTGAGATTCATGATTTATGTTACAGTGTATGTACCTTCAATTCTTGGTGACAGAAGAGGGAGGGAATAACAGAAGTGTAAATTAGGGAGTCCTACACATGTATGGTATGAGATGTCTAGTTTATAATTAAATGAATTAGGCAGTTAGAGTGGTCACAGGTATCACTTTGTTAAATTTTGAGCAGAACTAATTCTATTTTAGCTCTTTGTCTCATTTGAAAAGCTCAGAGTCTTGAAAATGGCAAAACACTAAAGCTTTCAGATAACAGGAAACAATTAATCTTTTTTCAGGTCCCAGATTTTTTTCTGGGCTTAAATGTGACAAACTGCTGGAGACAAAGGATTTTCAATGTGACCTATGAAACAGATGCATCAGTCTCTCTCTTGTAAATAAAGTATAACTGGAGCATGGACTCTCTTGCTTCTTCTGTTATCTGTCGCTGCTTTACAATGAAAGAGTAATTCAATTATTTTCATAAAGTCCATTAATATTTTAAGAAATTTTTATAAACTATATATATTTTTTCTCTTGTCCTGTGATTGAAAATTGCTTTTCTACTACCATTTATTTGTCTCAAACTCTCTCTACTTATCTGGTGATAGCCTGCTGGAGAGATGCAAGTGGCAGAATAGACTTTAGGGAAATAGGGATGAATGTGTGAATGTCCTTGCATGGAAACCATAACTATGAAACAGGATTTGTTGGCCACTGTTAAACATATTTTAAAACAGACCTTGTATAAAAAAGGTGATTTTGAAGCACACAGTGTTTTCACAGCAGCAGAATGTGGGAGCCCTTAGTTCAGGAAAGGCTTTGAATAGAATGTGGGACATGGCAATCACACAAGCAGATACTGTCATTTGGATTTAGCACCCAGTTAAAATTTCCCATCTTTGGACTTTACTCTTACTATCTTCATTCATCTTGGGGTCATCCAGCATGCTGACTCTCTTTGCCTCTCCCTAAAATATTAGAGGTGTTTCATCCCTGTCTCTTTCTGGCCCTGAAATAACTTACTTGTGGTCTTGAAGCACGAGTTCCACATCACATTAGTTTTACTGGCGTGTGCAAGCATCAGTCATCATTGGATTCAAGTTGTAGATATTGTTGGAAGAGGAACAAACGTGACCAGGCTTTGTTGACCAAGAAGACAGCACTGGAGAGGTTTGTCTGATGCTCTCCAAACTTGATGCTCCCCCAGCCAATCTTTGAAGAACTCACCACAGTCCATGAGAGTGGGGGTCGGGGGAGACACAGAACTCATTCCTTAGGAAGGTGTTACTTTGTGGCTGGAAGTAGATGACTATAGTGCCCTGTAATGTCCTCTGCATAGTTTCCAGGCTGGCGGTGTTTGGCTTTCAGACTCTTCCTTCCTTTCCCATTGCACAGTCTTAACCAGACATCGTTGTTGGCACTAAACTAGTGCTGCACCTTCCAGAATCTCATTTTGCTCCAAACTAATCATGGCCCAGGAATAGGAAGCTTAAAGGAAATAAATGGAAACACATTTATTGTTCAGAAAGAAATTTAAAGAAAAAAAAAAGACTCCTGCAATTTCTGCTCTTCTTTGAAAGGATTACGAGATGTGGTTTTCATGATTTCTTATGACATCTCTAATCATTTTTTCCTCACTACTAATCATTTCTAAGTCTGAGTAACATTACGATTGGAATTTTGAAGTGGAACAGAAGGAAGTTAAAAGAGCAGCTAGGCCCCATCGTTTTAGATTCTGAAATGCTGTGACCCAGGATGTAGTTTCAGATTGTTAAGAGTTCACATTCAGTGAGGGATGCACCTTGCAAGACTGGAGTTGGAGACCCTCTTCTTCCTTCCTGAAGTTGTACGTAATGTTTTAGGTAAGGGGGCGGGCATGCTTTGTATCATGAAAAAGGAAATAAACGATTTCACCTTGTCTCTTAAAAGAAAAAGTTCTCCTTGAAGGTATTTTTCATGTAGGTGGACTCGCTCTGGTTTCATCCCAGGTTCTTGTAGTTTACTTTATCCTGAGGCTTTTAGAAAATGTGAGAAGCCTCACAGCAGATGAACATTTAAGATCTTTGCTACTCTTGTGACCAGGAGAAATGTGAAATTCTACCGGTGTGCACTTTGCTTTCCCTACCAAAGAAAGGATGATGATTCTGATTGATTTGTTTGGTCTTACTGACTTTTGGAGGCTAAAATCATTGTAAATTGAATGAGGATTCTAAGAAGTAATATTATATGACACTTCCTCATTGATAAAACACTGCCAGGAACACTAGTGTCTTAAATGAAAAAAGAGGAATCTTCACATGCCCAAAATTACAATAAAGCCACAATGCTAAATCAGTGGATATAGGAAGGGCTAACGGCTAAAGCTAGCTGATGTGTGGTCAGTTGGTTTTTGGATCAGGATTTGGTTTCATATGCTACAAACCTTTGTTTCTAGATGCTTATATCTATGAAGGAAGAAGGTAATATTGAACTAATAGGTGTTAGCAAGAACCATAATAGAAACATTAGATCTGATGATAATCTTTATTTTGTTATATTTCAGTGATGCTTCCATGTAAGACAGTTTTTTAAAGAGGTCTTTCAGTGGATACTTCTCTGCATTTATTTGCAGACTTCTCCTTTGTAAGAATGCCATCCTAATAGAAAATGTTCAAGAGTATTATTAGGGAACAAATATGAATTCTAGCAACAGCTCTAAAATGATTTCGTTTGAAGGATGCTGGATAAATTATAATCTTGGTAAGGTGTTTGCCTTGCTTGTGAATCAGCCAGGTTCAATTCCTGGCACACTAGATGATACCTTCAGCATCACCAGGAGTGACCCCTGAGTATAGAGTCACAAGAAAACAATGAGCACCTTTAGATGTATCCCACAAACCCGAAAAAAAAAGTAAAACAAAAAAAATTTTAGTTTAAGGAAAAAATACGTTTTCCATGTACTCTGAGCTCTAGCTGTGAGCTAAATACATATACCTATGCATTTCATTTTGGGCCACAGTCCACAGTTCTCAGGGCTGCTTCTGGGTCAGTGCTCAGGGATCTCATGGAGGGAAAAGAGCATATACTTAACAGTCTTAATATTTCTTAACTAGTTGTGTTCTGCCTTTTTCAGTATTCTGTTCCATTGATTTGTTATAATCATACATATGTTGTCAGAATAGGAGGAGGGATTCAGAACTTTTTGTTTGGAAGTGGCACCCACATGATAATCAGGGCTTATTTGTAACTCTGTTCTCAGGAATCACTTCTGCTAGTGCTCAGGGGACCACATGGGGTACCAGAAATTAATCTAGGGAATTCAAAACTATTGAGTAAAGATTGTCTATAATCTGTCTCTCCCCATACACACTGGTAGTAGAATTGGTGTTGGAATATTGAATATCTGAAATCAGTATTATGAGCAACTTTGTAAATCATAGTTTTTAAAGTTTTAAATGGAGCAATAAATAATACAGCTCAAATATTACAAAAAATAAAAAAGAGAGAGAGAAAGAAAAAAAGAAAAACAAATGAACAAGGAAATAAACAAGACTTGCATCTTTAAGTACTTATATATCATGGAAACTTGTTTCTGAATCTCTCACATTATTCTTGACATATATTTAAATATGCTTTTGTCAGTTTAGTGTTCTGTTTTATATATTTACTATGATTTACTTAGGCATTTCATACTGCTAGAAGTTTCTTCCACTTCTCCATTTGCAGTATGAGAAATGCTTTTTCTAATATAGATTCTTGACTGTAACCCAAAATCCAGCCCCTGATGGATTTCTTTAGGGTTGTATTATAGGATAAGATTACTGAGTAAAAGGATATGAAATATTCTTGATTTTTTACATTTATTTCTATTTAAGTTATTTCATTCATGTAAACTTCATACATTTAAATATGTGCCATTTTAGTCAGCAATCAACTTATAATATTCCTTTGTTGCTTGAATTTGTATTTGTCAGTCATATTCAACATATTTTGTTAATTCAGTTTTTCATGTCTATTGTTGATATTTCTTTTTACAAGATACTTTATCTTGTAAGAAAGAAAAACATACCCCTTTAGTTGAGTTTATAGCTTTTTGGACTAATCACTTATTTTACAGTGAGTTAAAATATATTCTACTAAAATTGGTTCATAGAAGCCAATGGGAGGAACCTATTCATACTGGATTGTGTTTTTTTTTTTTTTATTTTTCCTTTTTTTTTTTTTTTTTTTGGTGGTGGTGGTTGTGAGATTATGCCCAGAGATGCTTTAGTACTTACTCCTGGCTGTGCATTCAGGAATTACTTACTCCTAGCTGAGCTCAGGGTGTGAGGGATGCAAGGGATCAAATCTGGGTTGGCCACATACCAAACAAATGCTCTCCCTACTGTACTTTTGCTCCAGCCCCATCTTTTTTGTTTTCTTTGACACATTCACACTGTACTACTGTGCTTATTCCTATTTTTTCTCTAAATAAAGTATTTACGTTATGCTTGTTCTTTCCCAGCACCAATTGTGGAATCAAACTTCACACTTCTTTGTGGAAAATGGCCTTTTTCCAAGATTGGGTGCTCTGTTAGCTTACTATTTTTAATTTAATGTTGAGATCTTGATATGTTAGACACATTTGTTGTCTACTTCATAGTGCCATCTTTTTGTAGCCTTTTAAAATTTACCAATAATAACTCAGCAGTGCAGGTATGAATTGTGTATGTTAATTGCTTCTATATAATTTCCTTGGTACTATCTGATATGGCAATGTCACAAAATTTTCATTGTGATATCTGATATGAAAATGTCACTTGCTAGATTATGGGAACTACTGGATGACTCAGTCTTTTAAATTGAGGCAAGAGGGTGAGGTCATGATTATTCCTGTTGAATGGTGGCTTTGGGGCCAAAAAAACAAAATTGGTTCTGTCAATGCTAGGTCACTCTGAAATGTCTGTATTTTTTGCATTTTATTGAGGTGTCACCTATAAATATATATTTAGTCAGTTTCTTTTGGACAACAGTGTAATCCTCATTCCTATATTATTCTTTGGTGAAATATATCTTAGTAACATTCACTCATAATACATTTCATTGCTGCATAAAACTGAAAGGAGTTTGGTATTTTATGAATAATTGTGGTGTTTGAAGATCAGAACGTTATTTATAGTATAAATACATTTAAGAATGGTAAAAAACAAATTAAAATAAAAGCTTCGTGAACTTGATCTGAAATCTCTCATCAGTTTGGTATATGCATAGTTAAAGGTCGTATAGGATTGTAGGAATCAGAGAGAATTAGGCAGCATGATGAGATTATCAAACTGTATGTTTGAAAATAGATTCTTTTTTAGTAAGTAGATTCTATCATGTGTTTTATTAATCAGACACTTTCTTTAAAGTATTTTTTTTAATTTTTATTTTGATCATATTGGCTTACATATCTTTCACAGTAGTATTTTAGGTACATATTAACATTGAATCAGGGGAATACTCATGACAAAATTTGTCCTCCCCTATCCCCATTCCCTTCCAGCAACCCATATCCCCCACCATCACCTCCTGGGCTGCTAAAGTAGGTGGTCCCCTCTTTGTCTAGCTTACTATTAGTGATCATATATCTGTTTGGTCCTGGTACCCTCCCTTGTTTCCCCCTCTATTTGAGAGGCGGAGCTAGATCAAGTTACATGGTTTTGTTTGAAGAAAGAAAAGCAATAGAATGGGGTAAAAAATAAGAAAAAAAAATCAAATAAGCTGAAAGTTGGCGGAGTTCTTCTAGAGGCTTTCCACTTTAGTTTGAGGACATGAAAAAGGTAATGAAACCCCGCAACAATACAGAAAGAAATATCAAATTAAATATCCAGTGAGCACTACAGCAATAAAGCACCACACAGTAGTCTCGGTTCTGAAATCAAATCATGCTGGAGTGCAAAAAGAAAGAGAAAGAGAAAGAGAAAATAAAATAAAAAAATAATAAAATAAAAAAAAATAAAAAATATAATAAAATAAAATTGGAGGCATCAACTTCAATATCTACACCAAAATAAAGATGTCAAAAAATCAATCAATCAATAAATATAAAGCTTTTTTTTTTAAGTAAAGAAACTATTAAAAAAGAGTGAGGAAAAAGTTGCACCTATATGAGAGAGATGTGGGATTCTCCAAAGAAGGGAAAGAACCTGGTAAAAGAAAGAAACTACACATTCAGAGCTTGGTCATAAGGTTAGGGTGAAGCATGTAGGTCTTGGTTTTGCAAAGTTAACTTTCTAGGCCTTATCCAGACTACTTCCAGTTGAGGCCATATTTATAGGTGAGAGACCATTGCTAGGATATCTCCAAGGTCTCTATCATTAATTTATATTTTTATGATTGGTGGTCTTTCCTCCTCATCATACTGATGGACTTTCTTCCTCATCACCTTGGTTTTTTCTCTTAGAATGTTGAGGACTTTTGTTTTTGTGGAGTCTTCTGACTGGATCCAACTTCATTCTAGAGTATGGGCTGGCTGCAGGAATTCGTTTCCAGATCACATCTTTGTTTCTTAACTTCTTGAATTAATACTAAAGGATCCTCCTGCCTGACTACCAACACCACTGTTAGTTAATCCAGTGCCATACACACAGAGTGACATAGGCTGCAGCTAGGACCTTGCCCAGTCCTCAGAGATGTCCTAGGTTATGGACCTTGCTCTGGGGTTCAGGGCTGAAAGCTCTGCTGGTAGGTTGACTGGAGTCTCTTTCTTATTTCTAAAATTTCTCTTTTATTAGACTCTTATTTCTAAAATACTTATTTTATTTTAAATAAAATTTCTAAAATTAAACTTATTTAAAATGATAATTTAGGTAATAAGATTATAAATAGTATTTGACCTTATAGTATTGATGCACAAAGTTATTATATCTAAAAATGCCCATAGCCCTCTAACACCCTCGTTATGTCATCACTGACTACTTTAAGCTTTAACTTAGAAGCTGGTAAAAAACGTAAGTCTTTATATCTTTAGTATATTTTTTGTGGACTCTGGAAAATATTTTTCTTTTGTTAATGAGCATGATTTTATACTAAGACACATTTTTCAATTTTGTTACTAATATGCATTTTTATTAGTATAAAATTTATTTTAGTATATTGTTTTTAAATTTTTAATAGAAATTAATTTCATTAGTATAATAAATTTTATGCTAATGCATTTTAAAATATTTTCTTTTTTGTTTTTTGTTTCTTGTTTTTTGGGACCACACACGGTGATGTTCAAGGGTTACTCTTGGCTATGTGCTCAGAAATCGCTCCTGGCTTGGGGACCCATATGGGACTCTGGGGATCGAACTCAGGTTCGTCCTGGGTTAGCCGTGTACAAGGCCAATGCTCTAACACTGCACTATTGCTTCAGCCCCTATTTTCATCTTCTTTGACAAAGATCACAATCATAAAATGTATCAAGTTATTTTTTATAAATATATACAAATGTAATATTTTCTTCTCATTTTGATATATTTTATAATTGATCATCAAGCTGAGTTTTGTAAGTGTGGTTATGTCAATTTGTATTCAAAACCATGATATTGGATGGGATGACTTGGAAGAGTGTCTGTAAGATTTTTTGGAGCGAATGGGATGAGTCATACTAACTGTGCTCAGAGTTTACTTTCTAGCTGTGTCCAGTGATCTCTTTTGATGGTGCTCAGGGCATCAGAAGTGGGGCTGGGGATGGAACAAGGGTCAGGTGCAAGCAGGGAAGCATCAGTCCCTGAACTATTCCTCCAACTTTTGGATCACATTTTAGAGACAGTTTTTTTAAAAATATTTTTATTTTAATCATAGTGGCTTACATATCATTGACAATATTTTAGGTACATATTAACATAAAATCAGGGGAATTCCCTAATATCACCGAATTGTCTTTCCTCCACTTTCGTTCCCGTCCTACCTCCATATCCTCCTCCCTCACCCTCGGGGCTGTTAGAATGAGTGGTCCCCTCTGTGCCTAGCTTACTACTTAGTGGTCTTACACCTGTTTGGTCTTGGTACCTCCCTTATTTTCCCCTCTAATTGGGAGGTGGGACTAGATAGTTCAAGTTATGTGGTTTTGTTTGAAGAAGAGAAAAGTAATAAACTGGGGAAAAAAATCAAATACGCCGAAAATGGGCGGAGTCCTTCTAGAGGCTCTCATCCTAGGTTTGAGAGATGAAGGGGAAAAAGAAGGTGAAACATCACAACAGTACAAAAAGAAGTGTTGAATGAAATATCCAGTGAGCACTCCAATAATAAAGATTAGCACCACATAAAAGCCAATGGAAATGCATTTCTATTTTTGTTAATTCCCACTAAATGGACCTTAGATTTTTAACCTACAGGACACTAGTTAAATACCTATAAAGAATCTATACACCCTTGGCTCATTAAAAAGTGCAGAGGAAGGCCAGTGAGTATCTCATTTTTAGTTCCTTTCTTGAGTTTTGTGTTGCATGTGGCATATAATTGGTTTTCAGCCTATATTTATGGAATTCATGAGTATTTACAAGCAAAGTATCATGAAAGATTAAGCATGAAACCTGGACTTTAGATTAAATTTTATTTTAAGCATTAATGGATACCGAGGACAAAAATGTCAGCATTTTTATAATATGATGTTGAATACAGTTTAGAGATGGAAAATTTGAGCATGACTATAGGAAACTATAATTATCTCCTTGTCGCAGATTGGCTTGAGGGAAGCCTCTTCATCTCCAGAAGAGACAGTTTTATGTTGTGAAATAAAATTCTCTTTTTGGGTTGGAAGTGGGTGGCCCCGAGCAGTGCTCAGGGGGCTCTGTCAATAACTGTTGGCCAAATGGCTGGCAGTTACCCCAGAGATTGTAGAGGCATTAGGACCTCACCTGGTAGATGATGCTTGGGGACCTCTATGGCATACCTGGGAACCACGGGGTCCACACCTGTTGGTGCTCTCAAGGCCATGTGTTTCTAGGGAGCAAACTTGGATTGGGTACATAGGAGGCCAACTGTCCCTGAAATCCCAGAAATTATATAGAAATATATTGCTTTGTAAAATGGAATGGATTGGGATGTAAGTACTTGTGTTACTACCAGAGCTTGCAGTTAGCAGAGCAGAACCATAAGGGTTACCTGCTGTCTTTGATGCAAGGTTTTAGAAGCCTTAGGTAAATGTCTAATGTTTAAATGCAAACATCAAGCATATGATGAGCAACAGAAATCTGGTAATTTTGACCTTATTATTATAATCTCAATTCTACATTTTTGCAGAGCTCTACAGTCCCTGTTTCTTTGGACAATGGATGAACAATCCCAAGGAATGCAAGGCCCACCTGTTCCACAGTTCCAGCCACCGGTAAATGTGCTTTTATAAAAGTGGGCATCACATCAGCAGATCTACAGAGAGAGTGGGCAAGGGAGAAATAGTTTGCTTAGAGATGCCTTAGGAAACAACATGCCCAGAAGGGTACTTAATTTTTTTTAGCATGCCAGATTTAGTTAACATTTTAAAAATGTGTGGAGAATATTTAGTTCTTAATTTGAAATAGGAAATAAAATATAAGGGCAGCTTTAGCTTTTGACAGTGGATGGCCTATTGGCTTTGGGGGTTTAAGGGTGGACAAAAAGATGAGGGGTTGCACCTCTGCTTTGGGTGGTGGATGGCTTGTCATCTTCTGATTCCTTCCACTGTTGTCACTTTCCTAATCTTTCTGATTGTAGAGCATTTTTTCTATTGTTAATACAGTTGCTTGATTTTGTAACCTAGAGTGAATGTTTCAGTAAAAACTGCACACATGCTATTGAATTGTGTTATATAGCCTCCCACATATGTTATGTTGACTTGCCAGAAAGGTCAGTATTGAATGACACCTTCACAATGGAAAACACCTGTCCTCCCATTATTCGGGTATCTGTTTATGGGGACACATAGTAACTAGGCTTATTGTCATGATTCTTTATAGTATATATTCAGTTGTCACATTGCATTGTACACCTGAAATTAATAGATTGTTATATGTATTAAAATAGCAAATAGCCAGAACTGTTATTACTAATGACTTTCTGCTGTTTGAGGCATTCTCCAATATGTCTGAAGTGTACTCTGCTACCCTTTTCACCTCTTTGCTGAGGTAGTTGTTTGAAGAACTGATAAAGATGTTTTCAATAAGATCTCTAGTCAGACAGGTTTGGGGAACTGGTCTGTGAATTTTTATGTAGGGAATTGATAGCAGTATAGTGTTTGCTAAGTTTATTTCACAGTGGGGCTCTCTTCTCCTCTCCCTCCTCTTCCCCCCTCCCCTCCCCTACTCCACTCTCTCTTCCCCTCTCCCTTCTTTCAAGCAGAGAACTCTATCTTATCTTGTTGCCTTGTGGTACACAGCTCTAGAAGCTGTCTGAAATCCCTTTATTCTAAAGAGGTTTTATATTAAGGTAAGGCTAGTTTCTTAGTTTTGATTCAGATGATGGTTGTTTTTGTTTTAAATCTACCACTTACATTTTGTGTGATAATAAACCATCAATACTTCAAGCAACTGCCAGTATTTCAGACAGACTCTTGGTGCCTGTTTTCATGCACAGTTGCTTCTTAGTACAGTTTCTAGCCAAGACTGATAAAGAAGCACCTCTGAAAAATTAAGTGAATGATTATATTAAGGTTTTAGAATTCACAGTTTTGAACATCTCTAAGTTTAGAAAGGCAAGCCCCTTCCCCTGCCTTTCCCTACTCCCAACTTTCTCGTTTTGCCCCTGTGAGCTAGGCACCTCCTATTGGCTGAAGCCAGTAGTAGATAGTGCTGGGCTATAAAATTCGGTCACACTGCCCCTTCCCTTCTTCCTTCTGCTGCAACTCTTCTCTTGAAGGACCCCTTCTCTGTTGAAAAGAAGCAGATGTTATCCCCGATTTGCTGGGGGATGTGTGTGGGAGGAGCAGGGAAAGGTTTACTTTCCCCTATATGCATACAGACTGATGGCTTGAGGTAGTGAAGGCCAGTCTCAGGCTTCTGGGCTGTATTACTTATTAAGTCTTTGAAAAATACTCCTGCTCTCAGTTGCCTTATTTCCCAGTGCTGGGAAGGGACAGCCTCTGATTGGGTTGACAATCTTTTTTTGTTTTGTTCCATACAATTTGTTAGCATCTTGAGTCGAAGGACGAGACTGCACAATTAAAATAAAGCAATGAAAGTCTTTTTTTTTTTTTTTTTTTTTCCATTAGTCTCAAGCCCCAAACTGGTTAGCCAGAGCCTTCTCCCAAAGGAGACAACTTCCGCCAAGGTCACAAGACAGTTTATATAGTAAGGGGATAAGGAGGTAGTAATTTCTGATGATCTGTAAGAGGGTTGGCTTAAGTCCAGGGTACTTTCCTACTGCTCCCTCTAGTCCTTTTCAGATAGCTTACCTGGTATGGCCAGGTATCTCGCGGTAGTGTCAGTGGAAACTTAGGCTTGAGAAAGAGAAGCCTAAGAGGTTTACAACATGTGGCCCTTTACAAATGGTGTGTTCCACCTCACCCCACTATCCCCACCCCAGTCAGAACCTAGGGCCACACACATTGGCCTGAATACCAGGGGGTGATAAGATAGCAGCATATGGTTAGCTGAGTGAATTCTTCCACTTTTATGATGCTAATGAAAGTCTGGACACAAACAGGAAACTCATGTCAGCTTTCTAATTCTTAAACCCCCATTTATGCTAGAATGATGAGTGGTGCATCTTGGCATATCTTGTCTTGTTCTGAGATGACTGTACTAACTCCATAATGTGTAATATGTGGTCTCATTTTCAGTCATGCACACATTCCTCCTTATGAAAGCTTAGGATGTGAATTTTAAGTATTTATATTTTATTTTTCATAATGTCATTCTCTTGATCTTGGGGGGAATTTTGCTTTAGCAACTTCCTCTCATCCCCTTCATCTTTTCCCTTCATTTCTTTACCTTCTCCTTTATTTATTTTTTAATTTCTCTCACTAAAGCCTAAAAGATACTTTAAATATGTTTTACCTAGAATTTTATATTACAGACTCTTACCACATTAGGACACTTCTTTACAAAGCAATACATTTAATTAAAGGAATAGGAACTGTATGAAAGACGGCAATAGAAAAATAGGAAAGAATTTACCTTTTCCCTTCCCAGCTGGTCCCTTCACTTTCCCTCTTACATTTTCTTCTGTTTTCAGCACAGAAGTATACTGGGTATACCAGGGCTTAGGGATGCAGTTTGATGGGAGAGCACTTGACTTATGTGAGGCCCTGATTTTGATACCTCTCATCCCTGCCAGAATAAATTCAGGGGCTGGAGTGACTGATAGTACAGGGATTAATGTGCTCACCTTGCTCATGACCACCTGAGTTATCTCCAATACATCCCCTCCCAAACACACACACACACACACACACACACACACACACACACACACACACACAATTTCAGCCACATCTAGTTTGTTTGCAACCTTTCAGTAGTTTCCTATTAGCATGTCCCATTCTCTTCTCCAAGTCTTCTGTGAAATACTCTACTTCTTTTCCAGGCAAAGTTATGTTTATAACCCTACTTCCCTCCACTTATCCTTTGCTGACATGGTCCCCACTGTACAAGTGATCACCTTTACCTTGTTAATTTATTCATTCTTTTCTTTACTTATAGTAGAGGTTCCCAAACTTCTTTGCCTACAGCCCCCTTTCCAGTAAATAATGGAGGGTACCAAGACCAGACAGTCATATGAACATTAAGTAGAAATAAAAAATGATCAGACTTAAACACCAAATCCAAAGTCAACGACAACAGAATTGACACCCAGTCTACAACATGCTAGACACAGAGGGGACCACTTATACTAGCAAGCCGAGTGGTAAAGGAGGGGGATATGGGATGCATGCTGGGAACTGGTGTGGAGGGAGGACAACATTTGTGGTGGGAATGATCCTGATTCAGTGTCACTATGTACCTAAAAAATTACTGTGAAAGATTTGTAATCCACTTTGGCCAAAATAAAAATTAAACAAAAATCGGACATAAGCAATTGAAAGAGAAATCTGGGGGTCAAGTTAGGCTTTGGTTGGATAACAGAAGGGCAAAATTTATCTAACCACTGCCTAGACCCACAGATCTCTTTCCATTGCTTATGTCTGCATCATACTAATTCCTCTCATACATTTTTATTACCTATATTCTGTTCAAATGTTGCTTTATTAGCCTTGTTCTCCCAAAAAATCATTTCAAGTTCTCAAGCCCAAAAACCTGTGAATTAATCCTTTTTCTTGGCTTTTCACACATCTTCTACTTTTCAGCAGAATTCTTTAGACTCCACTTGCAAGATGGTGTCTTCAGTTCTTACCTGCTGACCTTATAGCTTGTGACTCTCAGGTCCATTTCATCACTTCTATTTAGTCACCCTGCTTCCACTTTCCAGTCATTCTTCTTTCTGATTTTTTGCTCCATGCAACTTCATGTGCTATCTTTGTAAAATGGGCATTGATTCTCCTCTACTTAAAACCCAAATCCCATACTTTTTCGATCATAAAGTATCAAGCACGTTGTGAATTTTTGTTACTGCTTACATCTTCAGTCTCATTCCTTACTGCTGCCCCCACAACTCCTGCCTCATTCTCTACAATTTTGCAACAGAATCTGTTTCTTTAACACATTTTCCTGTAAGTCGTTTATTTTCAAATGGTTTTTCTGCTGTGACTATTCTTTTCTTTCCTTCTGATAACCGATAATTTCATCTCACTACCTTAGCAAGGTTCATCCCTAAATTATCCCATTTAAAATAACCATCTGCTCATTTTCTAGTCTACCTCTCTATTTTATTTTCCTGCATAGTACTTAAATGTGAAGAATAAATGTTGGGGAATGATTATTTATTCACTTTTTTCCTTTGCTTTTCTTTCCTTTTTTTTCCATTATGTATTTCAGAACTCTCCCCTGGAGAGTAGAATGTTTGTGGAATAAAGTTTAAAAATATCTTTTTCTGTTTCCTGTCTCTGTTTCTTCAACTGAGAGGTTACATCTCCTCGTATTTAATTTTATCAGGTGGTGCTCAGGGGAAAGTAAGGGGAGGATGATAGTGCCTGTCATTAGTGAATTATTTTGTTTGTTATAAACTGGTAGATATAATTAGTATTTTGGTTATATAATTTGAATATAGTAATTATGCGAGAGAATATAATAATGACGGTTAAGTGGTGAAATACCAGGGTCTTTTAAATGTTAATGAGATAATTGATTATACTTGCATACTCATTTTTTGGGGGTACAGTGAATTTCTGCTTGTGTGAAAAGGCTGAGATCAGCTGTTCATACTGATATGATCTGTAGCACTTACGTTACTTCAGGTTAATTTTCAAAGTGAAGTCTTTACTGGGTTATGGTGATTTCCAGTACTCTTAGAAATGGTATATTGCCTGTATCATTTCATATCACAGGCACCTTCAGAGTCCTTACTTCCCTTCACCAGAGCCACAAAGTTGATTTAATAGTTCAAGAAATGGGGAGATTGTTTTTTAATGGAAGGAGGCATGATTATTTAGGTTTTGTTGGCATATTTGGGGTTTTGTTGTTACCAGTGAGGTTTGTAGAAAATAATAAACGAGCTTTGTTGGATATTGTTGGGAAGGATGTTCTGGTTTGCAGCTTAGGAATAAATATTTATTTCAAGACCATAGCACGAGTTTTATTATTAAATAAATTTGAAAGATATTTTGATATTTTGTCATACTTAAATTGTAGAGATATAAATATTAATAGTGTATATTTCTAGTTTTTATTGTTGCTAATATGATAAATTACCAGCAACAGATGAGTTAACATAGCATGAAAACCTTATTAAATATTATAATATTTAATGTTATATTAAATATTATATTTAACATAATATTGAATATCATAATATTAAATATAAAAATGTTGTTTTGTAATTTCAAAATTGATAACAATACCTCTAGGTATTTAGGACATAATTTCCTCTCTGACATGTCCTAGTCGATCCTATGACTCTTCTCATTTCCCAAGAGATAATTATTATCATGTTATTCTGAATTATCTTATTATTTGTTAAATGCCCTTGCCTTAAAATTTTTAAGAAAATTGAATTAATTTGAGGCAGTTATTAATTGTCAAAAACTTGTCACCTGTGAAACGAAGAACCAGTGTCACAGCCAGATGAATTTAATTTTAAATGAAGAGTACTTAGGTGAAGGAAGAGTCAACACAGACTGATATATAGATGTGAATTAGAATTACTTAGCAATGGAACCAGATCAATATCACAGTGGTAGGGTGTTTGCCTTGGAAGTGGCCAACCCATGATGGACCTGGGTTTGATTCCTGGGTTTGATTCCTGACATCCCATATGGTCCCCGAGCTTGCCAGGGGTGATTTTTGATACCAAAACCAGGAGTGACCTCTAATCAACACCGTGTGGCCCAAACAAACAAGCAAGCAAAAAATCAACAGAAAACAACAAATTACTTAGCAATTACTTAGTCATGTGCATTAGAGTGCATTTAGATCAGCACAAGCTTCATTAATAAGAATGTAGAATATTAAAGTAGTATGTGAAGCTATATTATTATTATTATTATTATTATTATTATTATTATTATTACTTTTATCATTATTATTTTGTTTTTTGAGCCATACCTGGCAACACCTAGAAATTGCTCCTGGCAGGCTGGGGTGTGGGGAGAATCAAATGGGATACCGGGGATCAAACCAGGGTCCATCCTGGGTTGTCTGTGTATTATTTTTGTGTTTCTGTGATTATAGAGTGCTTTTTATAATACAGCCTGTAAGACAACTCAGAAAGGCTAAGTGTAGTACAGATAAGCAGCAAACACTGTTTCCAAGTTCTTTATAGTTAATAATTAAGAAATAAGATTTTAAAAAAAAGAAATAAGATTAATGGCCTTGGGATGTTCCTCAGAGGTCAAGGCACCTGCCATTCAGCTTGATATAAAAAAAAAATATATATATATATATATATATATAGGCTGCATATGAGGCAACCCTTTGCCCCCTAGAGTCTCTTACACACACATTCAAGAATTAAAGTGTGAAAGTACACCAACCTAATGAACAACTCTCAGCCATTGTAACAAACAAGAGACGGAAAAAGGGAAAAGGCGATAAAAAATAAAATGAGGGGCTGGATTGAGGGCGCAGCAGTAGGACGCTTGCCGTGAACACAGCTGACCCAGGACAGACCACGGTTCAATCTCCCAGCATCCCCTATTGTCCCCCAAGCCAGGAGCGATTTCTGAGCACAGAGCCAGGAGTAACCTCTGAATGTCACTGGGTGTGCCCCCCCAAAAGCCCCCAAAATAAAATAAAATAAAAATAAAATGAATGCAAGCTTACATTGTTCATGTTTAGTAGCTATATGTGGTGATTTCTTTCAAAAATAAATCTTTTGAAAGTAATGAGAGAAGGTAGATATTCTTTATTTGTAATTTTATAAGATATTATATATATTGTTTATACTGTTTCTTAGTTTTATTTATCCACAAAGGGCATGTAGTTTTATTTGAACCAGTTACTTAGTTTGCTTGTGTTTTTTTTTAAATTTAAAAATATTTGATTACCAAAAAAAATGTGTGAGCAAAAATGAAATTTGCTTCAAGAAGTTTTGGTTTATAATATTTTATGCATTTCAGATATGTAGCATTATATTTTGGCATATTTTTGATTTTTATAATTTACCATTAAAAGTTTAATTTTCAGTTAACCTTCAATTGCCCCATGCATGCAATTTTAAAATTTTATTTGAGATAAATTCCAACCAGATATCCTTACTATGACTAAGATGCAATAATATAATATTTCTTCCTTCCCCAAATAATTATTAAATGAAATTTGGACAGAAAAATATCAAAATTGATACTCAGTGTGCCACTCAGGTAACCTGGTATCCAAGGGCAAGGGAGACATTCTTCTTGAATCAGAGCTAAATCCACATGCTACATTGGGAATCCCAGCAGAAATTCTTCAGAAAAGATGAGTTAAAAATACTCAAAAGTCCAATATACATGCCATAGATGTAAAAAAAAAAAAAAATTGAGCAACAAAGAGACTGCAGCTGTGGTCTAGAGAAAAAGGGCCTGACCCAAAAGGAAATGCTTTTTAAGGAATTTCAAGTAATTCTTTAAAATTCATTAAATTTATTCAAAGTAGTTAAGTCTTAGAAACTCAAATATACAAAGGAAGCTCTGCAAAGCCAAGTGTCCTGTTGGGAAAGTGAGTTGGTGGAACTTGATTGCTGCTCCTTCTTCAGGAAGAAGTTCTCACAGAGCACTTGCAGTGTGCTAGGCTGTGTCCTGATAGCTTTAGTTTCACAATGAAACACAATTCTTGGGAAGGCTTACTCTCATTTGAGAGAAAGAGTGTGACTTGCCAATATTCTGGGTATCAGAATGGGGGTCTGAGCCTAGGCCTTTCTAACTAACTTAAGAACCGGTGTCTTTCCTCAGGATTCTTTTTGTCACACCATTCCAGGATCAACTTGGGAACAAAACTGGTTTGAAGCAGTGGCTATTGCTTCCCATGTTGGCTTATTACTAGAATCTTTATTATTGTATGCTTGAAGGGAATTGGTTCCTTTTTTGGGAAGATGTTTGTAGTGGCCAGGGCACTTGTCTTCTTTGTAGGTCTCAAGGTTTTCCCATTACACTATTCTTCTTTTTCAGGTTCTGCCTAGAGCTTCTCTGCAGTTGTAGTCATTCATGATGAATTTAAAGCTTTTTTATATTCATTAGGTTCTTTCAATGACATTTACTTAGTAAATATTTTTTACTTCATGTCAGACTACCTACACGGTATCTGAATACAAAGAATTGAGCATGATATCTGCTTTTGAGAAACTTCCTATGAAGAAAGAAACATGTATGTCTAAACAAATAATTAAAATCCAGTGTGATTGAGAACTCTTCTCAGTGCCTGGGTGGTCACAACTGGTTTTAGTTGAATAATTGCTGTCCTTGGCCATGGGAAAGGAGAAGCAATAAAACTGCCTAGGAACTGAGATGCAGACTTTGCCAGCACATCTCAAAGATACATTATAATATTTGGGGGGATAAGAAGTGGAGTTATTCTGATAATATGGGGAGAAGCAAATGCCTTGCACAGAGAAGTTAAAGCTCCTGGTGCACTCAGGACACAAATGAGTGTGACTGGTGACTACAGCCTGTGCTGGATGAAGTTGGCTGGGAATGGGACTTTGAGTGCCACTTGCCTAGGTTAGGCATCATTTTTTTTGTTTGTTTTTGTTTTTTGGGTCACACCCAGCAGTGCTCAGAGGTTTCTTCTGGCTTTATGCTCAGAAATCGCTCCTGGCAGGCTCAGGGGACCATATTGGATGCCAGGATTTGAACCACCGACCTTTTGCATGAGAATCTAGGCATCATTTTTATAGCAGGGTAATTTATTATTTTCATAATACTTGGGGTTCTTTCAGTGACTTTTCTCAAACCTAAAAGCCTTTCTATATTGCTCAAAAAATTCAAAATAACGCAGGCAACTGATCATTGATCATTAAGGGAATCAGGGAGACCAAGATCCCTTTAATTTAATTTAATCCCATTTTAGTGGTATTTTCTTTTCCTTTGGCTTATATTTTATGCTGATCTGAATCCTCATTTTAATGAGTTTTTTATTCCTCCTCTAAAATTCAAGTGACCCCTAAAAAATACAAAGAGTTTTATATCATTAAAAAAGAAAAGTCTAAAGAGTTCTTTCCTAAGAGTCTTTTGCTTGAGTGGATAGTCATTAGATGATACCTTTTATTGATACTTTGGTTGAAAGTATGAGCTCCAGCGCTTCCTGTTGTAGAGTGTGGTTGACCAGTTGACCACCATGGAGGAGGGCATTGCATCCATTACCTATCTTGGGTATCTTTTAAAGGATACCTTGTTCTTAGATAAATTGTAATGTGGCCCAGAGACCCAAGGGGAGTTAGAGATGTGCAGCTATGCCCCTTTCCATGTCAGCTCTCCCTTTCTACACTGGGTGACAGGACACGGGAGCAGATGAGACAGCCTGTCACTCACCCACATTGCCCTTTGAAGAAAGGCCATGGGGGGGAAGGTGCCGTAAATGGGCTGTGAAGTTTACATACACTGCCCACTGTTAAACAGATTACGTCTAATGAAGTGTCTAATGCTCAGGCCATATCAGCCTAATCCTCGGTGGCAGTTCATCCCTCAACTGCCAAAAAACACCGCCCTCTGGCCCTCTCTCGCCACTCAGGCCGCCAAGCGCACAGAGGTGCCCCGTCTTAATAAACCAAGACAGTGTGCGATCTGACATGCAAATATAGGTCATTGCATATGTAAATGTGTGATTACAACCCTGCATGCCAAAACACATTAGTGAGACTTTGCTCTCAGCATGCGGTTGTCACACTGCCTTAGCAGTTCACGCTAATATTTGTCAGTTACTGTGCAGGCAGAATATGGAATTCCCAGTCACATTTCAAATCTTTGGATTGTGTGATAGTGTTTCGACGGATGAAGTTGTATTTCATCATTGAGAGGGCAGGTTTTCATCAGCAGAAAAGATGCTCTTGGTATAGACGGGGAGGAAGAAGTTCTGTTTCTTAGATGCCACAGACCTTCCATCTGTTAAATGGATCTTTGCATCATGTTAAAAAAAATGTTAGAAAATAATTTATAGGTCATTACCAAACTCTCCTCTAAAATGAGACTTTCAAGTTAAGATATTAAAAATCTAAGAAGTGGCCCATCTTGTTTCCTTTGATTAGTGGGCACCATCTTGTCACAGTAATAATTATAAATCTCAATGACCATAAAGAAAAGTACTAAAAATAAACCACAGGGCAAGTTGTCTTTCATAATTTCATCATTTCTTTTTTTTCTTATGTAATGTGTTGTCCATTTCCTTGTCCTTTTCTCGTCCCTTATGGTTGCAATGTCTGGGTCTACACAGGGGCATATAGTCCTGGCACACCAAGTTGCAGCGCTGGTCATGGATCACACACTCTCACACTGCTCACAAACACTTGGCTGTGGTGTGCCAGAGATTGAACATTTGTGGCACTTTGTGTAACCACAGCTTTGCCATCTGGATTCCACTCAGAGATATCGCTAGTGCTCAGTCACATATTTGATGCTTTTGTATCTTTCTATCATTGAGTTACAGTCCAAGGCCCTGTGTTTCCAGCCTACTTTTTTCTTCTAAAGATTCAAAATGGAAAATATCTGTGAGTATCACATCTCTGTGATGTTGGGTCACACTTAATTAGGTAGACTATACTTTGGAATCACCTATCTATTGGATTGGTTTGAGAACAATGTAGGCTTAGATAAAGTTTGGTAACAAAGCCCCAGTGAAACTTGAGTAGAATATTATAGAAAATATTTTTTCCTTTCTAGCATAATAGTAAAGTTAAAAAAAGGCAAAGCATTTAGGGATTAACGAATGTACTGTTTATGGAGCAAAATAGCCTTCTGTGTAAGCCATGGAGGATTTATCAGTCTTATCAAAGGTTTCAATGAAACCTAAGAATTCATTTTGAGTGTGTAGGGACTATACCATTTTCGATTGAATTCATATTTTTGATGCTTTATATCCTTAAGAGAGTGCCCCAGTAAGCACGACGAAAAATATCATTCCTATTATTCCAACTTGGCACTGAGAATAGTCCAGAGGGATGTAAGCAGAGTGATAGAAGGCTTGGAAAGGTGTATTTACTAGTAATACGGGAGTCTTGAAAGGGTTCCTGCATGTTTAGTCAGGAAAGAGTAGATACCAGGGCATATGATAACTCAAATAGCTGTTTGTATTTTCTATATGTAGAGATGCTAAAAGTAGGTGTAAGTGTCAGGGACTTGAAGGACAAAATGTCTGGGTCTACATTGTGTTCTGAGGAATACAAAGTATGTGACCCGAGTGGATGTTCAACTAATTTATCCTTCTGACTGTCTGCATCCACAAACAGCAGTAGGACTGAGGCAGTAGAGAATGTAAGAAGTTGAGTTTTGTCTTAAAATAGGCATGACACTATGGTTTCTGTGCCCTATCAGTTTTGTTTATTATAATGCACAGTGAAATGTCTGCCATTGACTAAGCTAACAGCAGAAAGCATTTCAGATTCATCTCAATTTCTTTAGCAGCTGACACAGAGCCTGACACTATTCAGTACTAACTATATGTTAATTAAAAAAAAAACAGCCTCCAAACAACAAAAAAATAGTTTAAAAGGTATAGTTATGAATTGGATAAAAATAGCCAGTAAAAATAATCCATATACTTTATGATTCCAACATACCATATTCTAGATGGGGCACAACTGTGAGGTTTGTTCAAAAATCACTAACTTTTAGGGTTAGTGGGGAAGGAGAGATGATCAGGTGTAGCAGAGAGGTTTTTATTTTATGTTTTATTTCTTTTCAATCTTTTTCCATTTTTAGGTTATATCTGCCAGTTCTCAGGGCTTACTCCTGACTCTATACTCAGGGATCACCCCTAGTGTGCTTTGGGACCATATGGGATACTGGGAGTCAAGCCTGACAAGTGTCCTGCTCATTGTATTGATTCTCCAGCTCCTCACAGAAGATTTTAGAGCAATTAAAATGCTTTGTCAAATGCTCTGTTGATAAATGTTGTATTTTGTTTAGACCTACAGTGTGCATCACTGAAATGAACTCAGTATGAACTCTAGATATTTAATGGTTATGATAGAATCTGGTAGACTCATCCTTACTAGAAAGGTTATCCTGGTAAGGATCTTGATAATAGGGAAAACTGTGCTGTGAGGAATGTAAGGGTCTATTTGGAATATTTGTGAATTAATCTTGTTGTGAACTTACACCTGCTCAAAAAATCTTAGTTAAAATTGATGCTTGTTGGGGCCATAGTGATAACACAGCAATAAGGTATTTGCTTGCACATGCAGCCGACATGGAATGGACCCTGGTTCCATTCCTGGCATAGTGTACCCTGAGCCTATAGGAGTGATTTCTGAGTGTAGAGCCAGGGGTAACTTCTGAGTACCACCACTTATGACCCCAAACCAAAAAAAATTAATGCATTGTTTGTAAACTGTCTGCCACTGGAGATAGACTCTTAGAATTCAATAATTGTCCTTAAGTCCCCTAGTTTTTCATACCTTAGCTGGCAAATTGAACTAAATGAATGTACATCCATAGAATATATATATATATATCAGATAGACCAGGTATACATATGTTTTATACCTGGTCCCTTTCATCTATCTCAAAGATTCTTTGAAAAAGAAATTTTGTCAAGAAAGTTCTAGATTGAATGGAATAAGTAGATCTGTAAATTAAGAACAATTTATAGAGTTTCTATCTAAAATTTCAAAATTCTCTCATTCTCTGACATTTTATATCCCTCTTCCCTGTTTGATTCTTTTTTCTTTAGCCTTTTCCATCGCTATATATTTTTCCTATATACTTGTTTTTTATTTGTCTTTCTATAATGTTCTTTGGGTGTAGGAGAAACTTTTAGTTTGCTGCTGATATGTAAAACTGCCAGGCTTGAGTAGAAGTGCAACCAATATTTTTGAATGAATTAATGTTTATAAGTTTATCATAGGTGTCCCCTAATTGTGTGAAAATAACCAGTTATTGTCTATATACTGTGTGATTAAAACCTTTCTGACTTTTTCAATTGCAGAAGGCCTTACGACCGGATATGGGCTATAATACACTAGCCAACTTTCGAATAGAAAAGAAAATTGGTCGCGGGCAATTTAGTGAAGTTTATAGAGCAGCCTGTCTCTTGGATGGAGTACCAGTAGCTTTAAAAAAAGTGCAGGTAAGATGATTTTAATTCTATCACTTAGTGTAAACTTAAATTATGTGATTATAGAAAAGAATATATCCTGAATGATTAGATAACACCATTTTTCAATTGAGAGTGCTGAGCCTGTTAAAATTTTACCTTTAGAAACTTGAATTGAGTGTGGTTCCCATTTTAAGTGAATATTCAGTTCAATTTTACTCCCTCGCTCTAAAATTGAGCTGGTTTTGTAGACCCAGCTCAGCAGGGACAAGGACAAACCAAGCTTTCACAGCTGTAGAATTGGAGCGGAGGCTTTGAGTTCTCACTATTGCTTCTAATTGGCCATATTAGCTAAATGTCATCTTTTCACCCCAACTTCTGTAGTTTTGGGCACCATAGTAGGATATTAGACTCATAAAATGACTCATCTGAAGTTAATAAGTGGCAGTCAAAATTAAGGCATGATATTAGACTAATGTAGACAACTACCCTGGAAATATACGAAAGAGGGCCATAGTAGTAGCACAGCCATAGGGCATTTGCCTTGTATGAGATTGACCCAGAACAGACGTGGGCTCAACCCCCAGCATCCCATAAGGTCCCTTGAGCCAGGAGTGATTTCTGAGTGTAGAGCCAGGAGTAGCCCTGAGCGCCACCACCAGGTGTGGCCCTCCCCCCAAAAAACCCAAACAAACATAAAGGAAATATATGAAAGGAAATTATGGACAACTTTATTTACTAGGGACATAGAATAGATAGAAATAAAGGATGGTAATCTGAATTCTCTATGTTGTAGTTGTGATTCTATTCTAGAATCAACTTTGCTCTCCATTTCTTTGGTTCTCTTGGATTAATTTATCCTGTTCTTCTTACCTAGTCTTGTCTCGAGTCTACTGAACTAGTTCCCCAGGGTCGAGTTGTTCAGCAAGCCCCGAAAATTTTACTTGCCTTCCAGAAGGTCAGAGGGCCCTTGCACATGCTCCCTACCTCAAAGGCACTTGTCTTGGCCCCAGTATATTTGACATCTTCCAAAGGCCTGCAAAGCCAGAGTTTCATCTTAGTTTCTTTTTGAATTTATTTAAGGATCAGTATACTTGAGATAGTCCTTACAGAGGTATAATTTCATTTGTATTTTTATTGAAATAGTAAATACTTACGAAATATCTTATATGATACAGATTTAAAGAATAGATTACCTATTAACTATCCAGCTTAGAAATAAAATATCAATTGTATTTTTATTTATTTCTATCACTTTTTTCTTAAATGTCACCATGTCATGGGATTTTTGTCTTGTTTTTATTTGTAGTTTTTCCATTTTCTTTATAAATGTTTAAATAAAACTGTTGTTTACTCTTATAAGTTTGGAACTTTATATACATCGGGCAAATTATATATAGTATACATAACATTTAAGAATACATATTTAGAACTAGAGCGATAGTGCAGTGGGAAAGGCATTTGCCTTGTAGTGTGGTTGACCTGAATTTGATTGCTGGCAACATGTATAGTGCCCCCAAGACCTGCCAGGTGTGTTCCAGAGCCAGTACTCAGTATTCCTGAGTACTATCAGGTATTGCCCAACAATCCTCCCATCCCTAAGATTATATATGTTTATTTAATATTTTGATTTAGATAGAGTTTGTTTTTTATATGATAACAAGCTTGGGCAATCAATTCCTGTTGGTGCAAATGATTGCAGTTTTTTTCCCTTTTCTGCACTCTAGTTGTTTGCTATTTAAGTTATAATTCTATAATGCTTTTATATTTATTTCTTTGTGAACACAAATTAGAATTTCTTTCCTGTATGTGCTTCTCAATGGAATTGATGAAACATTGTGCACCATATGATCAGTACCCAAGTTAATACCAAAATTTTCCAAAGTAGCACTGGTTGATTTCCACCAGCAACATATAAGGATAGTAGGTTTTTTTCCCTTTTAATAAATCACTTATAACTTAAGAAAATACTATATAATGACAATTAAACAAGTTTCTGAAATAGATGCCTTTTTTAAATTACTTGTGCTCTTACAAAACTCTTTGATTAATAAATGTGTTTCTAAAATACACTTGTAGGGCTGGAAAGCTAGCTCAGTGGTCTGAGCACATGCTTTATTTGTAGGTACACAGGCATAGGCTTGATACATGGCATTGCATGGTGCTCCAAGCACTGCCAGGAGAGACCCCTGTAAAATCACCCCATGTGCCATAACTCCAGGTGAACAAGTGTAAAGTTGAGTCACTGCATGTAATAATCCAAACCTGTCTGAGGCTGAAACATTTGAAGTCTGGCAATCTTTTACCTCATATGGAGCACAAGCTGCCTGCCAGAATTGTCATTTTTATTGATTAAAGATACCAGGTGAGGGAGTAAGGACAGAGAGTAAGGGTGGATAATGCAGGCTATCCTGAGCCAGTTATGCCCAGGTTTACATGTAAGACAATCTTTGTTTTGTGTGAAACCAAGTTTGAAGATACAAAGGAACCAGGGATGATCTTTATTTTGGGTAAAACAAGGTATAATCTAACAGACACCCCCCCCCCCCAAGCATTTAGCTGAGGTAGCCCTTGATACCTCTAGGTATGGCCCTAAAACAATACAAAATGTATTTGTGGAGTTTTGATGTATCATTAGCTCTGAGGGTTATTTTAAAAGACACTTGTGCCCTTATTCTTGAACCTTCAGAGTGAAAAAAATGAACATAGTGTTCAAAAATATCACAGGAACAAAAAGGAAGAGAGGGGCCTTGTTTGTCAGAAAACAACTTAGGAAACATGTCTTTCTCCATAGAATGTAAAGCAATCTTCAGAGAGTGGCCGTTGGCATCTGATCTACACCTAGTAGTATCAGAGTGCAGTTCATAGAGCCAATCATTATCTAGTAGTTTTTTGAGGAACCATCTTTATGCAGTGGGCATTTGTAGTTGACTATACAATGGAAATGCAATTCTTCTACAGGAAATAGCAGAGAAATGTCACCTAGGGAGTGTTTAGTATGCTGCTGAGAAAGGTGATGGAAAAGGGGCTCGTTGCTCACTGTCCACAGGCTAGTACTGTCCATTAGAATTTAGTAATGTGTTTGTATAGTTATCTTTATTTGAGAGGGGCGCCTGGCAATGCTCAGGAGCTACTCCTGACTTTGCTCAGGAATCAAACCAGGGCTGGTCCAATGCAAGGTAAGCACTCTACTTGCTCTAGCCCCAAATTCTGTCTTAACCCACTCAAGGCCAAAAGTAACATTGTGACTTCTTCCAGAGAGATTTCATGTCCTCCAACTTCTAATTCTCATTATTATTATTATTTTTTTTGCTTTCTTAACCACAAGAATCCTAGGCTTGGAGGAAGATCAGAAGGGGCACACAGTTTTAGAAAACTTGGATTTTTGAATTAAGAATGTGAAATCCTAAGGTCTAGGTTTCTGATTTAAATAGACCTTCAGAGTGAAGTTACCAAGTTGAGCTAAAGGAGTTGGTAGAATTGTAATTTGAGCTATGCTATAAATGCAAGATGGAATTCTAGAGAACATTGAAACCAGCAAAAAGATTTTGCAGTATTTTTTTTTCCTTTCTCCCTCCCTTGCTCCCTCCCTGCTCCCTCCCTTCCTTCCTCCCTCCCTCCCTGCCTGCCTTCCTTCCTTCCTTCCTTCCTAATTCCTTCCTTCCTTCCTTCCTTCCTTCCTTCCTTCCTTCCTTCCTTCCTTCCTTCCTTCCTTCCTTCCTTCCTTCCTCTCTTCCTCCCCTCCTTCCTCCCCTCCTCCCTCCCTTCCTTCCTTCCTTCCTTCCTTCCTTCCTTCCTTCCTTCCTTCCTTCCTTCCTTCCTTCCTTCCTTCCTTCCTTCCTTCCTTCCTTCCTTCCTTCCTTCCTTCCTTCCTCCCTCCCTCCCTCCCTCCCTCCCTCCCTCCCTCCCTTCCTTCCTTCCTTCCTTCCTTCCTTCCTTCCTTCCTTCCTTCCTTCCTTCCTTCCTTCCTTCCTTCTTTCCTCCCTCCCTCCCTCCCTCCCTCCCTCCCTCCCTCCCTCCCTCCCTCCCTCTCAGGAGTGATTGGGGCTTAATCTTAGCTTTGTGTTCAGGGATCATTTTTGGTAGGGCTTGGGGAACAATTTAACAATTGAACCTAGGTTGGCTGTATAAAAGGCAAGCACCCTGCCTGCTGCACTATTATTACTCTGTCCTCTGTCCCATAGGAAAAAGTTTTTGTATGGTAAAGATGGAGTCTCATGAATACTCAAATAGGGCAGTAATCTTTAAATAGTCCTTTTTTCAAAATAAAGTCACAGGGTCTGGAGAGATAGTTTTTGGGGAAGGGCCCTTGCCTTGCATATGGCTGCCTCAGCTGGATACTCCAGTAGGCCAAATGCTCCCCTGAGTCTTATCTAGAGTGATCCCTGAGAATAGAACCGGGAGTAAGCCCTGAGTACTAGCACGTATGTTCTTCCTTTCTTTCCTAGGATAATACAATCACAAATTGAGCACACACTGGATTGAAGAGACCAAGGTAACTGCTGATTTCTCATCAGTAGTTCAGCTAGAGGTTGAGAAATCATTTGAAGCAGGCCTCAGTGTCTTTCTACTTTATTTCTCTGTTTTTTTCTGGAATTCTGATTTCTGATTCTGAAAAGACACCAGGCTCCATATTGTCTCTGACATCACTTGACTCTGTCTTTATATCACTTAGGAAAGTAGAAGAATCTAGGAAAAGAATTCCTCTAGGTCTCTCATGCTACTACCTGAATTGGATTATTTCTAGTAAGTTTTTTTACTTCATTACTGGAAATTTGAACAGAACAGAATCAACTTGCTGCAGTGTTTTTATGTTTGGTATCAGATCTCCTTCACATCTCATTTCCCATTTGCCATTGTCCCCACTAATGTGCCCTATTATGGACTCCAGACAATTGCCTTCTGTTGTATGAAATCCACTTTTGTCCTTTGGATTATTATTCCTTTCCTCTCTACTTTTTTTAAGAGTGAAATACTGTAGCATCTTCTGGTTTAACTATAATTTCATTATAGAAGAAGAGAGAAATATATGTAAAGATACCATTAATTAGGGAACAGTATCTTAATTTTTTATAAAGAGAAGTACATTTGCATTTTGGACATTGTATTGATTTTTATGATATATTATACTTGAGAATAATGAAGCCCATGGTACCTCCTTACTTAAAGTGAAATGTTTTTAAATATTGTTAACTGGGCTCTTTATCTTTCTAAAGAATCTCAACCCTTCTTCAAAGAAATTGTAAAAAAGCAAATATTGGTTTTCTTATGCAACTGATTATGTTAAGAATTCTGGTAACTTATGTCAAAAGCTGTGCGACCATTCTCAGCCCTGCTAGAATCTTTATTACTTTGCCTAAATTTTATATGTTCAAATATTGACTTTTACAATGAAAAAAATTATTTTTGCTCACGAATGCTTAATGAGACACTTGAAAACTACAGCTTCGTTTTCTAGGAACCTTTCTTTATTCTTTTGAGAGGCCTTTAAAGAAACAAAGTATTAAGTTGTGAAGACCTTCCTAAAGGTTTGCCTCTCTGTGGAGAAAAGAAAAGACCAAATTCATGCTACCAAATGAAATCATTAAGAACTCTGAGGGCCTACCATTAAATGGCAATAATCTGCCATAATTTCCCCTCATCCTGTCATGTTTTACTATCTAAAATTAAGATGGTGCATTTACTGGTCTAGCAACTTGATATGCCATGTAGCATCTTGGTTTCTCTCTCTTCCTACTGCCCTTCGTTGCTACTTTTCTTCCTGCTGTTCATTCAGTTCACTGCTATTGATCACCCAATATTTGCCAGTCAGTGTGTAAGACTCTGGGAATGCCAGGATAAAGTCACGGGACTCCTGGGATTCTATAGAAGAACAAAGATGCCTTATAGCTCCTAGAGTGAGAAGGTTTTCAGGTGTCCAGGAAGATGGAGGATGGGAAAGCTATCACAAGGAAGTGATTGGGGTCTGTCTCAAAGTTTCAATTTTTGTTTTGGAGAATTATCAGAAAATTGTTCTGGTATGGTACAATTGCAATGCAGTATCTTTTATTGCAATTGAAGACAATTATATAAATAGAATTCCTTTCTGCTTTGTTAAGCTAATGACCTGTTGTGATAGAATGAAATTCAGATGAATCTTTGTCCATTGACTTTTGCTTCTGTAATAGTACATGAGGTATTTTGATCTTTTTCAATGCTTAATTTTTAGTTGCTTGTCCTGCTACATGTCTAATTAACACTGTTTTACTATGCTATGTGTTATGTTGTATTATGTTGTGTTATATATCATACACTGCCAGTGACATTTATTAGAATAAAAGCACTTTTGCATCTTTAAAACAAACAATGGAAAAATATACTGTGTTCAGTTTCACTTTTAGTTGCAGATGATCTACAAAAATATCTTCTTGAGGGGCTGGAGGGTTAGCGCAGTGGTAGGGCATTTGCCTTGCATGCGGCTGACCCAGGACGAACCTGGGTTCAATCTCTGGCATCCCATATGTTCCTCCAAGCCAGGAGCAATTTCTGAGTACAGAGCCAGTAGTAACCCCTGAGTATCACCTGCTGCGACCCAAAAACAAACAAACAAAAAATCTTCCTGAAACAGTAAATATTCTTTGATATCATATGATTTAAGCATATTTACTTCATTTTCTTGGTTTAAAAGCTATTATATAACTTCATATACATTAATTTTATATTTAAATATGCATGTTAGAATTTACTAGAAACTAGAATTCTGTGCAATTAGAAATTAATAGACAATGATAGCATTTTACTCTAATTTATAAAATAATTTTAATATTTTTAAATCACCTGTAGCCATAATTCTACTCATTATTGAACCTATCCATGAGTTTTATCTACTTCATCATTATCCATGTAGACTTCCTTTAAAACTCCCAGCTAGGGCTAGTGGTGCGTTTCAGTGGTTGACCATATGAAGCCCTGGGTTGGATTTCTGCTACCACCAAAATCAAACCAATTAAACCTAAACAAAGCAAACCTTTTCAGTTTTTATAGGAATAAATAAAAAGTAGGCAGTATTTATGAGAATAACCCATATAGTTCAAGTTTTAATTTAGGGAATAATTTCATAATTATTGTCCATTTGCTTCTCAAGGAGACATAATCTTTTCTCAGAAAAATAAAGCTTCCTGAGTTCAGGTTTATCTCTCCCTCGTTTTTTTTTTTTTTTTTTTTTTTGGTTTTTGGGCCACACCCTGTGATGCTCAGGGGTTACTCCTGGCTATGCGCTCAGAAATTGCTCCTGGCTTCTTGGGGGACCATATGGGACGCCGGGGGATCGAACCGTGGTCCGTCCTAGGCTAGCACAGGCACCTTACCTCCAGCGCCACCGCCCGGCCCCTCCCTCGTTTTTTTTAAGTGAAACTACTTCACCAGAAAACATGCTTCTTATTTTATTTATATTTGCATTTTTAGTTTAGGCATTTGTAGGTTTATATGAAATAGAATAACAAAATTTTATTTTTTTGAATGTTTAGAAAATTGGTCTGCTAGTTCACAATCTTATGAAAGATTATCATGTACGGTATGAATATATAAGTCACTCTTAAAGTATTTAAATTAAATGATGAATGTCAATGAAATATTTAGTCTTTTTCTATTTCACAATTTTTTAATATGCTACTTGATATAATAATTATAATAATTAAAATTATAAAATGCAGGTTTTGGGGCTGGAGATATAGCTAAGTGGTAGGGCATTTGCCTACCAATTGGCCAATGTGGGACGAACCCTGGTTTGATCCCTGGTATCTCATATTGTCCTGAGTCTGCCAGGAGTAACTTCTGAATGCAGAGTCAGGAGTAATCCATGAGCACTGCCGGATGTGGCCCCAAAACCAAACCAAACCAAGCCAAACCAACAAAAAAAGATGCAGGCTTCAAGAGATTGTAAACTTGACTGCTCAAAGAAGTGTCTGGTTCTTGATTTTTCAATGATCCTACTTTGCCTGTGACATTTCTTCTTTCCTCACATCCTCTCCAGGGTGAATTGCTTCTTTTTTGTCTTAGATACAGAGAGATCATCATCTTCCTCAGGACTTGTTTTCTCTGTTCTTTAAAACACCCTATATCTTCTCCATTTTGAAGTCATTGCCATGCAGATATGTGTATAAACATACATCTTTATGCAAAGACACACATAAACATATACACATGCATATATACATATACACTATATGTTATATACAGGCATGTATGTATATATAATATATATTTTTATATACTATGTAGATAGATAGATAGATAGATAGATAGATAGATAGATAGATAGATAGATAGTTTTTTATCCTTGGCTCTGTATGCCAGCCTGTACATTATTTATTTTTTTTGAATTTGGTTTTTGGTCTTTTACATTTGGTTTCTTCTATTTCTTTCCTGGTGCCTTATTGATTTTCTTGCCTTCAGATCTGTTGGATTCCTATGTTTGACCTCATAACACTTGGTGACATTAGCTCATCATCACATTTTTTTCTTCCTCACTTGTCCTCTCTCAGACTGTCAACATTCCCTCTCCAACTACAGTTTTCATATTCTCTTTCCAAGCAGCCTTAACCTTGACTTTATTTCTGACTACCAGGTGCTATTCCACATTTTCCAGATCTCTTACTTTATGTCTGGTTTTTATTGTTTTCTTCACTTTATTCAACTCTTGTCAGCTGTTTGACACTACAACTCTAAATCCTTAGTCAGAGCCCATATGGATTTATGCTTTGCAGAAATGCCATTTTCCATTTGATAAAAGATCATTTCTGCTAGGGTTTCTTATTCTTTTTGAGCTCTGGGTGAACTCTTTCTGCTTTGGGCTTTTTTTACCACTTGCTTAATTTCTCCTGCCTTCCCCTGCCTTCCCTGATTGCAGACACCTTTTGACTCTTCCTGCCATCTCTGTAGAATCTATTTCTCAACACCAGCAACTTCTTAGAACTTGACTCTTTTGTTCAAGTCTTTGAATACATTGTCTTGGTCCTCTAAACTCTGGCTTATCTCTTTTCTAGTCCTTCCAGTGGCTTCTCTTTCCTACAGTCTTTTGAGAGCATTATTTTACAGTTGTCATTATGGAATTTTTGTTTCTCTAATAATTACACTCTCACTCATGACTTCCAATATACCTATGTAAGGTGACTGGTTCTGTACTTGTATTTGCTGATGTCTAGGAGACCATATGCCCTAGGGTTTGAACCCAACATTTCAGTCCAGAAAATTATGTCTTAACTTTCAGACAAAACAATATTTTATTGAGCTTTAAGCTTTCATAAAGGGTGACTTTATTTGCTAAATTGTAGAGGCTTAATTTTTATGAAAATCAACTAATGAAAGTCACTAATGGAGCTTATTGATGAGATAGAGTTAGGTCTTTGTATATTCACCTATTGAGTAAAAAGGCAATCCCTTGGAAATAATCACTTTAATAGTGAATGAAAGACCAGTGACATAAACAGCTATCTAGTTCCTCTTAAGGAATTCTTATGAAGGAAATTGAGCCCAGTTTTTTTTTTTTTTGAGCCCAGTTTTTATTTTATAATTTGGATGTGTGGTTGCATTTAGATTGCAGAGAAGAAGACTATCATAAAATATATTAAACCATCAATAGAAGGTTTAGGGTTTCTGGCACCATGTAGGACTCGTAGGACTCTCTTTGGATTAGGTTAAGTTCTTTCTTCCTCCTGCAACTTCCATCTCTCCTCTTTAGAAGTCTTGTGACTATAGGCAGGGGAAGGTCAATGTACTTGGAGATGAACTTGTTTTCTGTGATTTCTGTCTAGGATACTAATAGCTTTGCTGCTGGGGTCGTTCACCCTTTTTCTTTCCCTTCATATAACTGAAATAGTCTCTGTAAGGGAACATGTTTGCTAACTAATATGCCCAGGAAAGAACCACACATTTGCAAACTGAGAAAGAATAGATTCCTTATGTAGAGGAGAGAAGAAGGATCCACTCTGAGGATCCCCACTGTAGTTTGTGGAGACCCTTGGGAGCTTGTGGGGCAGCTGGAAAGAAGTTTGAATTGTTTGGCTGGAATGAGGCCTAAGCCAGGGTTGAGATCTGAGAAGAAAGAACTTGCCCTGTGGACTACAGAGCTCTTGGAATGGAGACATACTGCACAATTAATTCATTTACACAGCTCCCTAGGCATTGAGGTTTCTATAATGCAAGGCTTATTTAAAGTAAGAGAAACCTGGTCTGCCAAAGACTCTTGATATATAAGTTTAATTGCTTTCTTTATTGCCATTCATATGTTTTAATAATTTGACATGTTTTTTAAGCCCTTGTGTATTGAGTCCACTTAAAAATATCTAATGTTAATTTTTTTCAGTTTCATTAGTCATGAATTCATGAGTAATTTTCTCAAAATTTTTTCATGACAGAAAAAAGTTATCATATAGTCAGAGACTACAAAGAGTCTATTAGAATTTGTTTAAGTACTGCCAACAATTTTTAACTTACTGTGTAGAAAATAAATATAAAAACATAACAAACATTGGTAGAACTGAACAAAATGTTTTATGAAGACAAGTTTATACAATCTTATGAACATTTTTTGAAATTAATTTTTTCATATGCATATGTCAGATTTTTCCTCAGAAATCAGCCAATTTCGCATCCATGTCAGGGGCGATTTGATCTAAAGATTCATTATTTTTGTCTTGACTTGTTGGTGGCAAGTAAAAGGATTTTGTTCAGTATTTGGTGTTGTCTTAAATTGACACGTTTCTCTGCATGTTTGAGGAGTGACTTTGTACTGAAATTCATTTAAAAATAAAATATTTTATAGTTTAAAATGAACTTAATTATAGTTGAATGAAAGATGTATTACTTCGAAGTGGCATACTCTTGGTATTTTAAGTCTAGTTAGTTAGGGCTTCTACATCTAGTTAGCTCTCTTCCACATCTTACTTTCAGCTCATTCTCTGTCTTTACTTTTGAAAGTATGTTTCCCATCAGGAAGATTAATTACTGGGAAATTAGATTCTTAATAATTTAAAAATTAGATTATTTAAAAATAAAATATTTTATAGTTCAAGATTAATTATAAGTTAACTTAATTATGAATTAGTTATAAGTTATTACAAATTAACTAAATTTTAAGTTGAATGAAAATTTATGGCTTCAATGTGTTATGTCTGTCCTGGTATTTTAAGTCTAGTTAGGGCTTCCACATCTAGTTAGCTCTCTTCCACATCTTATTCTCAGCTGGGTGATCAGATTATTATGTCTGTAGTTTTCTTTATATTAATCACTAGTATCAGATTGATCCTGTCTCTCCATAAAAAGAAGTTCCCAGGAACTTCTTCTTAATCATTAAAAATTGTATGCTTCCTGGCATTTCTTTGCATTAATCTCAATATTTTGTTTAGTAGTTTCAACTCATAGCATCAATATTTATGATTTGGCAAGAATCAGTTGTTTTCCTTGTCATTTGATTCTTTTTTTTTTTTTTTTTTTTTGGTTTTTGGGCCACACCCGGTAACGCTCAGGGGTTACTCCTGGCTATGTGCTCAGAAGTTGCTCCTGGCTTGGGGGACCATATGGGACACCGGGGGATCGAACCGCGGTCCGCCCAAGGCTAGCGCAGGCAAGGCAGGCACCTTACCTTTAGCGCCACCGCCCGGCCCCTGTCATTTGATTCTTAATTATAAATTGTCTATATGTGTGAAAGTGTGTGAGATATTTAATATCTGATACATTTTCGGACATATCTGACAATTTGCCAGTGGATAAAGTTTATTCCTTTAAGTAATAAATTTTCAATATTTTAATCAAAAATATTTCTGATATGGGCTAGATGATAGCACAGTGGTAGGGCGTTTACCTTGCACACAGCTGACTCAGGATGGACCTCGGTTTGATCCCCAGCATCCCATATGGTCCCCAAATGAGGAGCGATTTCTGAGCATATAGTTATGAGTAAACCCTGAGCATCACCAGTGTGGCTGAAAAACAAAACAAAAACAAAAAAAAAAAAGAAGAAAAATTCTGGTGTATTACTTTTTTCTTGAAATGGGTACAACTTATTGGGAGCCCTCCCAGCCATCTTCCATTTCTTTAAGATGTTCTTAACCCCTTGTACTAGAAGCCCAGATGACATGGTATGTTAATTTTCTGTTCAAGTCAGCATTCTGGACATGTGTTGTATTTAAGGACTGCAAGTTAGATTAGAATTCAAGATGGGCTCTGAGGAACTAGAGGGCATAAACAAACAATTGAAGCTTCTCTATTTAGAGATCAGTTAGGATCAGTTTTTCATTACTCATTAGTGTGTAGAGAAAAATATGATGTTTTTGAAGTAGATTGTGGTATATGAGGCTTTTTCCTTTCAATAAAGAACCTGGCACTGTTTTAATATTGGGAGTTCTCTTTCCCCTGTGGTTACCATTCTCACTTTGTTATAATGATATATATCATCTTTGACTTTTTTTCTTTCCTTTTCCTTTATTCTCACTCGTTGTGAGATCATAGTAGTTAACACAAGTTCCCTGTATTTCAGATGGCGAGAATTACTAAAAATATTAAGAGAAATTACTAATTTAAATACATGTATATGCACACATATTGATGCCATTTCTTTCTTTTTGAAGCCATTCTATTGAGAGAAGATTCTGTAATTTAAAAAAAATCTTAACAATATGCAGTGCTTACTGTTTCCCATTAAAAATAAACCTAACATCCACTGTTTTCATTAGAAACAGCAGGACCAAAATAAGTAGGAACTATAAAACTACGAAAAGCTTTTTACATATAATGATTGATGAAAAAGCATATACCTTTTATCGCTTTTGTTCCTCTATAGACAAGACATATAATATTGGTAAATGTATGAAAGGGCATGAATAAAGCTAAGCTTCTTCAAGTCAGTGATACTTATAGATGTTTAGCTTTAATTTCAAATTCAATGTTTGTCCTTACTGATTTATTTTTTAATTAAGGAAAAGTTAGAATCATGTACATGTTAAAATATTAAGAATGAGAAAACTAGGGTCTGGAGCAGTGGCGCAAGTGGTAGGGCATTTGCCTTGCATGCGCTAACTTGGATGGACCATTGTTTGATCCCCCAGCATCTCATATGGTCTCCCAAGCCAGGAGCGATTTCTGAGTGCATAGCCAGGAGTAAACCCTGAGCGTCACCGGGTGTGGCCCAAAAACCAAAAACCAAAAAAAAAAAAAAAAAAAAGAATGAGAATACTGGAGCCCGAAGCTATAGCACAGCATATAGTAGAGCATTTGGGATTTGCCTTAAATGTGGCCAACCCTGGAGGGACCTGGATTCAGTCTCTGGCATTTCATATGGTCCCTGAGCCTGCCAGGAGCAATTTCTGAGCACAGAGCCAGGAGTAACCCTTGGGTGCCACCAAGAGTGGCCCAAAAAATAAAACAAAGCAAAACAAAAAAAAAAAGAGAGAGAAAATTTATAGTTGCCTCTTAGAAGTTGTAATTCTGTATTATATTTTAGATTTATTTTCTTCCCTTAGATATCTATCTTCCTTTCTGCCTGATAGAAAGTCCCACTTTAGGCCCACTTCAGTTTCAGCCCCTTACCTCATGAAGAGTCCATCTTTAGGTTCTGAGGGGCCCGTGTAGCACTCTTGTGTTTTAGTACTTATGGGTGTCTTCAATTTCCAAACCACCTGGATTAATGTGGGAGCAAAGACAAGTCTAACAACCTGGATTCAAGTTCAGGTTCTCTCATTTCCTGTTTTTACAACCATAAACATATTATTTAACCCCGATCAGCTTCCAGCCCTCAGTCTCACTCTGTTTGGAAGTTAGTACCTTGCTACAGGCTAGTTTAAATGGTGGGGAGGATTAAAGCCCTGGTTAGAAAGAACCCACATGCTTTGAGATGTGTGAGGCAGAAGTTCCATTCAAAAAACAAGATGGAAGGAATCTTTGAATATACAGAGCTGCTTTCCCTGGCATCTGTCTGAATAGAATTGGTCAAGTTGATAACTATTATTGTCATTAATTTTGTTGTTATGTGGTTCAGGGTTCAAACAACTTAGTTTCCTTTTTATAGTATTTGGCATTATTATTTATTTATTATTTTCCACATACTTTTAATAAGTCTTTTTTCCAGGAACATACTAAGTAGTTTTTTGTATTATTTATTTTTATATATTTTTCCATGCTAGATTTCATCAATGATTTCTTTACTCTCACACCCTCAGAGTAGCTTTTTATATTTCTTTTTATTATTTCTCCAATGAAATTTTGTTTCCTCCTGAAAGAAAGCATTCTTATCACCCATCAGACTTAAATTATGTAGGCTAAATACTATTAATGTATAACTTTTATTTATATTTAAACATATTTATATATAAACATAACATTTATTTATATATTCTACATAGATCTGTGCTTTATGCTTTGAAGAGTTTTGACTTTGTCACCTCCATGTCCAATAAGGGCCAATTTTTATTTTTATATCCTTATTATATTTCATCTAGTAAGAATATATTTTCTGTCGTTTTAGAAATGATCAGATGGATGATATAGAATAATAGTTTAGAGGTTAGATTTTTGTTAGATAGCAGAATGAATTCAGGCTGCTTTTTATTTAGTTTTGAGACTTTGTTAGTTCTTGTTTTTTTTTGGGTGGGGCACACCCATTTGATGCTCAGGGGTTACTCCTGGCTAAGTGCTCAGAAATTGCCCCTGGCTTGGGGGGACCATATGGGATGCCGAGGGAGTGAACCGCGGTCCTTCCTTGGCTAGTGCTTGCAAGGCAGACACCTTACCTCTAGCGCCACCTCACCGGCCCCTAGACTTTGTCAGTTATTAAGCTCTTTGAGCTTCAGCTTCACCTGTGAAATGGAAGCAGAACTGCATGATAGTTCATGAATATTTAGCACATATTAATTATTAAATGTTAACTATTATTTTTTATTATACTTATGCTCAAAATATTTATTCTGTTTTATTTTATCTAAGACCTAGAGTAGCTGAATCTTCTCTTTTCCCATTTTAAATACTGTTTTGGGTTGTTTTTCTCATTTTTGCTTTTGGGTCACAATCAGCTGTACCCAGAGCCTATTCCTGGTTCTTTATGTAGAAATCACTTCTGGTGGGACTCAGGAACATATAGGGTGCTGGGAATCAAACCCAGGTCAGCTACATGCAATACAAGTACCCACACATTGTGCTGTCTCTCTAGTCTCAAAATACTATTTGTGTGGGGGTGTGTTTTAGGGGAAAAAATTAAATACTGAGGCTTTTTTTGGAGGGAAAAATGTAAGCTTGTAGTGATAAGATAAAATAAAATACTTAAATCTATTCACAAGTGTAACTCCCCCCCAGATTTACGTGTAACTACCTACAAGACCTGCCTATTTCTGGGAGAGGTCTTGGGGAGCAGATACTATGTGTAACTTTACCTGCAAGACCCCACCCATTCCTGGGAGGGGTCTTGGGAAAGTTAGATAAGGCCTTTGACCCAGGGGATTAGGGTCTTTGCCAGCATGAAGAGGTAAGAGGAGGAGACATGGCTGGAAAAGCTAAGACGCAGGGCAAGCTAAGGATAGCATGCGTAAATGGTTAAGATTGACCACACATGTAGTGGATAGGGTATGAATAAAGCTGAGACTTCCTGAAGCCTGCTTGTGAGTGAGATTTCTACCCACTGCTCTCATGAACCTCCAGACCCGCTGGCTGAAGGAGGTTGCAGAGCCACGTGGTCTGGGATGGCAGAGAAAGGTCTCTCCATCCATCCATCTCCATCCAGCTCCATCATAAGGGCAGTAACCCTACACACAAGTTATTGAATGCTAATTGGAATGATATTTGTTTATTATCTATGAAAGTACATGTAGTGTACTGCAGTGAAATAATATTGTGGCATGAATAAGGATCATTATTTTAAAAGTAATTATGGATTTTTTTTTTTAGATATTTGATTTAATGGATGCCAAAGCACGTGCTGATTGTATCAAAGAAATTGATCTTCTTAAGGTAAGTAATAAGCCATTGACTTTTGAACATAAATAAAATAGTAATAAAAGTGATTTATTAAAATATACACATAAACAAAAATATTTTAAGACAACTGATTCTATCATTCATTTTCAGTAAAATTTGAAGTTTAAAACTAAAAAACTTTTTAATTATATTAAAGGATGTATCATTGGATTCACTGTAAAGTATTTAATTGGAACATTTGGTAATGCTAGATTTTATTTCCCATTTCAAACTAGGAAATAGATTTTAAAAAATTCATGAAAAATCGAAAGCATTTTTATCAACCATCAAAATTAAATTCTGAAGGCTAAATAATGTTAATTGCATATTAGTTTTATCTCAGTAGAATATATATTGAGAATGTGAACTTACTGAAATGGTTCACATTTTGGGGCTGGGGAGATAGTACAGCAGGTAGGATGCTTGTCTTGCAAGAAGTTGACCTGAGTTTGATTCCTGGCTTCCCATATAATCTCCGTGAGCATCTCTAGGGCTGATTTCTGAGTAGAGAGCCAGGAATAATCCCTGAGCGCTGCTGGGTGTGCCCCAAATCTCCCTGTGTACCACCACCATCAAATGATTTACATGTTTACTTTTCACTTTTTTACCATTTTGAAGTGGATTTTTACATTTATAAGGGGAGGATTTAAAGTGTATGTTGAAATTAACCTCTAACTTTTTCATCTGCTCAGAAAAGATAAGACTTCGATTATTTCTGTAGTGGTTCTAGTTAAACTAAAATTTTGTTTGTGATTTTGGACAACACAGAGCTGTGCTTGCTTGGCTCTCTGTTCAGGGATCATTCTTGGTGGTGGTTGAGGGACCACTAGGGGTGCTAGAGATAGAGTCCCATTCTTCTGCATGCAAGACAAGCCTCCACCTACTGTATTATCTTTCCAGTCAATATTTTCTATAGAGGAATGCTGTAGATAATGCTGTATTTTTGATGTTTGATAAGACATGGATGCTTTTATTCCATCTGGGTTGTGTGTGTGTATGTGTTTGTGTGTGTGTGTGTTTGTGTGTGTTTCTGTACCTAAAATAAATCAGACAAAGCCCAAAAGATTAGAGTATGAGCCATGCTTTCCGACAGTTCTATTGTTCTGGATTTTTTCCCCTGGTACATGAAGTACTTTCTTTTAAAATGCTTAAAATTTTATTGTAGAAATTCAGAAAATGAGGTGGACTATAAATGGAAAGAGAAAGATGAAACGTGTAACCCTATAGGACAATTCTTGAATAATTTTTGGACAAACTATTTGTCATGTTATTTTCTTTTGTGTTTAAAAAATGATGATAGATTGTGTAAATTAGTGCATATATTTCTACAAGATGAAATTCTACAAGATAAATATGATGATTTTTAGAATCTGTCTTAGCATAGATTCATGTTGTATCTATATTCACAAAAGTATTATTTAGAGACTGTATCATAGATACCTTTAAAAAAAGAACCTTTTTTGTTTCATTGCTTAACCAATTCAGCTATTTCTGGAATTACTGTAGGGTTAGTTCTAACTCAAAGTACGTTATTTTGAAAATAATAGGGGTACTTTATTTATCATTGAGTATCTTAAAAAATTTTTTATTTTGAAAGGTATCCCCTTCAGCAACCTGTTATTGAATTTGATCTTTCAGTCACATGTATTTATATGCTTTTTAGGCAAGGATTATTTTACAAATCCTACATATTTACTTTTTTATTTTCTCTAAAGTGTTAAATAAAATTGATACCTACTTTTATTTTTAAATTAATTATAATACTTGTTTCATAGTTCACTGGAAAGAAAATATAGTCATGTTAAATTTCTGTAACTAAAAACTGCATTTCAGGATGGCACATTGGTAAGCACCTTTCTTGCAAGTATGAGCCAAGTGCCATCTCAGCACTACTTCTTATGCCTACTGTGAGCCATTGTTATCCCTGGTACCAAAACTAGCTCTGCATACACAATAACTAAAGTATGGACCCTTTTATTGAGCATCACAACTAAAGCATGGGAATACCACAGCTGAAACTTTAGTCATCACAACAATATCAGCAACAAATGGGAGGTTGAGAGGAGGAAGAATATGTAAGTTGTTAGTGACTTGCAGGGTCTTAAAGTTATTCTTAAATTACAAAACTGTGACTTGGGATTTTAATAAGAAAACTTTCATTGCATTTTTTTTCTCTTAGCAACTGAACCATCCAAATGTAATTAAATATTATGCATCATTTATTGAAGATAATGAACTAAACATAGTTTTGGAATTAGCAGATGCTGGTGATCTATCCAGAATGATAAAGGTAAGTTTGTTGGGATTCTCTAAGGAAACAGTTATTTTTTTTTCCTAATAGAGTTGCTTGTTAAGCATATAGGCATATGTAAAACTTAAATGACATCCATTTTGTAGGTATGCAATAAATAATAGATTATGAAACTGCTTAGCCTGGCGAAATTTACAGAGAGGGTAAATATATGAACACTTCAAACCCAATATGTTGAGACTTGTCTTTCTTAAATTTTTTTGAAGTTACAATTTGCAACTTAATTTCTCTGCTGAGACCAGAACCGATATTATCATTGGCTATGAAGGAAAAAACACAAGGAGATTCTAGAGCAGTCTGGTCAATTATTGGGATTCATCAGAGGGAAACACAGGTTTTGCATTCTTATCTTCTACCACAAACCTTGGCCGATTTAGCCATTTACACTTAGTTTCCTTTCCTAAGGGCAAGCTAATTGATGTTAAGTTCAACTGCACATTATTGAAACCCCCAAATCATAGTAGCTTATAAATTGCTTGTACGGGTTAACTTTTTAATTTCTGTGCTTTGGTTGGTTTGAAAGAATCACTAAGTTTATCGTTACAGGGAGCTGAGTACTGAGTTTCAGACAATTGGAAACCTGTGTTAATGGTGGCCACTGTTGTCAACCATTAGTCATATTCCTCTGCCACATACAAATCTGGGGCTAGCCAGGCACTTGTTGATTTGTTGGATCTTCAAGGACCTACCTCTTTAGAACTGAGTCACCATCCCAAGGCTTGAAGGAGGTGAAGGATGCTCAATGACTGCATCTTAAGGACTTGTATTGGCCGAAGCAACATAGTATGTTCAGCTGAATCCAGTTAGTCAGAATTAAGTCTTATAGCCATAATCATCTTTTGACTATACTATACAACTTCTGTTACCATGGGAGACGCGATGAGCAGCGTGGAAATTAGTGCAGACTAACCAGATGTGAAAAGTGAGGCTAACAATTTGGCAGGGCTTCTCAGGCAGACAGAGAAGTAGGAAAACTTGATAGTTGTGGTTGGGGAAAAGTGAGCACTTCAGTTCTGAGTCGAAAGCTGTTTGTTGGAGGGGCAGGCTGTAGGGAATCATGTGGGAGTGGATGTCTTTCATGCTTGGCTAGGATGGCATATTTTCTCTTCTCTATTTGTCCGAAGAAGACACTGGGCTAGAACTTAGGTATGCTGTTCGAATCAAGTCCTGGCTTTGTGGGGGAGGGTGATTATTACAGGAGTTTTTTTTTAGAATGTTCAGCATCTTCATTAATAATAGCTATCTGATTTTTCAGTGGTCTTATACATAGGCAAGCTTCCTGGTGTTTAAGTAGGTACAATGTTGGTTTCCAGATCAGGTTGTTAAATGTTTTATTTTTGTATTTAGTTTGGCCATCGACCATTTGTAAGTATAGTCTCAATACACTGTGGGCCATAGCTGCCTAGACATTCTTGGAAAACAAATGTAAATGCTTCATATACTTCATTATATTTGCTCTTTATAATGTTTCTGAGTGGAATTTTGACATTTAGAGGAGTTAAATATCGTCACTAGTAAACTGAGGAATCTTTTGTGTGATATAAAATTCCATAGATTTTGGATTAGTGGTCCTTAAAAAATGTCAAAACACAGAACTCCATTGAAAAATCAAATTAAAAACGTTCTTCCAGAAAAACGTTGATGTATAAATTGTTTCCATAGCAGAGCATTCAGAGATCATCTGATCTAGGTTTGCACAGACTCTTTGGCAGAGTTAAGAATCCTGTCTCCAGGAAGGGCTCCTTATCAACCACTTACTGTGTCCTATGATCAGTAATCTCACCTGGAAGGTGGAGACAGTTAAAGAGAATACCTTCTAGATTATGAAATCTAAACTATAAAAAGTGTATATAGAGATTGCTCATATGTACATTCATCTTGTGATAGTATATGTATATGAAGCTGATTCTTTTAAGTCCCGTGGTTAGTGTGACTCACTTCTAATCAGTTATCTGATTTTTTGTTTTAGGGACTTCCCATGAGTAGCACAAACAGCTTGCCAACAACAAAACATGTTTTTGAAAATTAATAGACAAAAACCCCCACAATCTTAATTTTTCAAAGAAATACAAACACACAAATGTAAATTATTATAAGACAGCTATTGAGATCAAACATAATGAGGCCTTATGAAAGAGAACAGCTAATATAAAATATTTTGCTGACACCTTTAGATACAAGAGTTATATAATTACTTATGGTGGAAAGGAAAGATGGCAAATCTTTATTGAATAAATACTTGTCAAAAGCAGAGCACAATACAGTTTTACTTTTAGCATCTTGCTCTGCTTAAGATGGATGATTCAGAATTTTGGTTGCCATCTAGAAGTTTTTGCTTTTGTTCAATTTGGTTATCTTCCCTTTTTCTTTTTCATACCTAACCTTATTAACCATTATCAAAGTATGTTTGAGCATATTGCTGTCTTTTGAAGGAGTATTGATTTAAATGCTTGTCCTTTCACCTGAGAAAAACTAATTCAGGGACAGGGGGCCTTTTGGAAATCATGTTACTGCTTGGATAAACAAATTCAGATTTTCTTAGTCTATGAAGAAGGGAAACTGTGTTATATGTTTATTGTGGCGACAAATGTATTAACTCTAGTAGATCTTGCTATCAGTTGACATTATCAGGGAAATTTTTCTTTTTTTAATCAGCTGACCCAGTGAGATGTAGTAAGATAAATTAAAGCAAACATAATTCTGTTTTGGTGATGAATAGAGACTTCCTGTTAGAGCTTTGGTAGATAAACTTTTGAAACGCCCATGGCACTTCTGACTGTGGGAAGCTATCTATCAAGTAAAAAACTATTTAGGAAGTATTTTTCAAAAGTAAAAGACAGAAACTGAATCCTAAGAACTTAGAAGCTTTTATATAAAAATCTCCCCACCTTCTTAGTTCCCCACTTACATAGAAGCTTCAAGTTCTTAGGTAAAATACTAGAATGGTTCTTCCATAGAAAACAAGTAATAGCATTCCTCTTTCCTCTCTGGTAGACATTGTTGTGTAAGACATTCTGGGTCAGTATTTCCCAGATTTCTTGGAACTATTCAAAAGGCTGAAAGTCTTGTTAAACCTGCAGTCCTGCTTAATGGCTGTGACAGAAAGTTGACCAAGAGTATCCTGGTGTACTTGTGTGCATAAGTCTTTTAGGGTGTGATATTTCAGACCTGAGCAAATACCGAATTGTACTGAAAGAGAATAATGTATTAACTTGGAAGCATCTGGCAAGAACTCTCCTGATCTTTCCAACCATAGAATTAATCTTACATGGATTGATGCATTTTAATAGTAATCAAAGCCTACTTTCTTCTCTCCATTTAATTTGATAGTTTAGTATTATTTTAATATAAAACGAAAGGCCTTTTTATATTAGCTTAATTAAGTGTAGAGGATTCTTACCTTTACTCCAGGTGTTTGCTTTGCACACAGCCAGCCCTGATTCTATCCTCAGCAACCCATATGGTCCCCTGAATATCTCTTGGAGTAAACCCTGAGTACGGAGCCAGGATTAAGCCCTGAGCACTGCTGTGTGTGCCCTCCAAATAAGACAAAATGAAAAACAAGTACTCATCATAATATATTGAATAGTTGTTTCATTGGTGGGCTATTGAACTTTTCTATTATTTTTAATTCTTACAGAGAAGTTAAAGAGAAGTTTTATGTATACTTATATGATAATATCACATACTCTTAAATAAATAATGGCAGATTTTTAGGAATCATCTCTGTTTAATAATAGGGAATGCACATTAGAAAACATAATAGATACCATCAAATTACTTTTAGTCATTCCTACATATAACTGAAAAATATTACTTATTGATTTATTGGAAATTTACTAGGTGTGATCTTGAAATACATTGTCTAGCAGGGGTCTCAAACTTACGGCTTGCGAGTTGTTGCGGCCCTCCCTACAACATTTTGTGGCCCGCGGCCAGCCTTCAAATATGCGATTTTTATTTGGTAAGCGAATAATCGTGAATACTGCGATATTTGAAGGCCGGCCGCGGGCCACAAAATGTTGTATGGAGGGCCGCAACGAATCGCGGGCCACAAGCTTGAGACCCCTGAAAGAGAGAGATATTTAACTTATAGGAAATTGCATACTAAAGTAAGTTTTATAAAGGAGTACTATAGGATTTAATGGTAGTTTGTAACAGGGCAACCAAACTCTGTGTAGGAATTTATGACAGCAGCGGTAGAATTTTAAGCAGTGATGCTATAAGATCTTAGTTACCTAATCTTACTGAACTGCCTTTTGGGGATGGTAGTGATCCTAAACAGTGCTCAGGGGTCTGGTATCTAGGCCCACTGATTTATGGCTAAAAGAATAGTGTTAGGGCTTAAGGAGGTTGTACTGATTGAATTCTGCCAGGCGCCACCTGGCCCACCAGGCCCACTCAGTGTGACTTTTAGTGCCACACTTGATGGTGCTGGTAAAATTGTAGGACAAGGACATGTGGTGCCAGAGAGTGAACCAGGCTCATCTGTGTGCATGGAATGCAGCTCAACCCTGTACCATCTCCCTGCCCAGGAGTATTATAATGAGGGGAAACATATATGCAGATACAAATATTCACATATATGCACATAAATACACATACAGAATTCCACTTGAATAGATTATATTAGAGTCTCATATTTTACTTTTTGGGAGGGGGTTTGGGCCACACCCGGCAGCGCTCAAGGGTTACTCCTTGCTCTGTGCTCAGAAATCACCCCTGGCAGGCTTGAGGAACCATAGGGGATGCCAGGCATGGAAACCAGGTCCATCCCAGAACAGCAGCATGCAAGGCAAACGCTTTACCACTGTGCTATTACTCTGGTCCCCATATTTAAAGGCATTTCTGATTATTTGTTTTCTGTTTTCCTAGAATCAACCCCTCTATACTTTTTATCCCATGACCTCATATATATCTTCTATGTTTGAATAAATGAGTCATCAGACATAAATGCCCTCACTTTTTTTGGCCTAAGCCAATTGTGTCTGTCACTGACCTCCTTCCCTCCCTCCTTCCCTCCTTCCTTCCTTCCTTCCTTCCTTCCTTCCTTCCTTCCTTCCTTCCTTCCTTCCTTCCTTCCTTCCTTCCTTCCTTCCTTCCTTCCTTCCTTTCTTCCTTCCTTCTTTTCTTCCTTCCTCCCTTCTTTTCTTCCTTCCTCCCTCCCTCCCTCTCTTCCTTCCCTCCTCCCTCCCTCCCTCCCTCCCTTCCTCCCTCCCTCCCTTCCTTCCTTCCTTCCTTCCTTCCTTCCTTCCTTCCTTCCTTCCTTCCTTCCTTCCTTCCTTCCTTCCTTCCTTCCTTCTTTCCTCCCTCCCTCCCTCCACTTCCTCCCTTCCTCCCTACTTACCTCTCTCCTTCCTCCCTCACTATTTACCTCCTTCCCTCCCTTCCTCCCTCCCTACTTACTTCCATCTCTTTCTCCCTCCTTTTTCTGCCTTCTCTCCCTTCCTGCCTGCCTCCTATTCTCCCTCCCTTCCTTTTTTCTTTCTCCCTTCTTTCATTTCCTCCCATCCTTCCCCTCCTTCCTCTCTCCCATCCTCCTTTTCTCCAGCAGGAGTCTCAGGAATGCAAACTTTTCAGAATCTCATTTATTATCATTTTTAAAAATGTTCAAATTCTTGGTAATTTAGACACATTCAGAAAATACAAGTTGAGTTTGTTTTATTCATTCAAAAAGATTTCTATGGGAAAGGCAAAATGATAAGATAGTTAAAAGTATCATATCAGTTATAACAAGTGCAATGAAAAAGGCAGTAAGGAATTTAGAGGAGGGTGTTTCCATTTGAAGGATCAAAGCAGGTCCTACTGAGTGAGTCTTACCACCACACCTTGGCCTGGCTTTGCTTCATGCTTCTTCACTTTTTCCCTTCACTGACACTCACTCCTGACCCTACTTTTAAAATACCTCCAGAGATGGCCATTAAGTGGTTCTGCTGCCTTTCCGAACACATTCTGTCTGATCTAAGCCACACTTGGCTCTGCTTCCAGGCCCTCCTTTTTAAAGGCCTCTTCCGCTGACTAATCAAAGCTATTGCTTTTCTTTCTCCTTCTTTGGAGACTTGATTTTTCACTGCTGAGTCAGTCTCTTCTTGGTGCTTTTCATGATGAAGTTTGAAATCTTCACTTTTCAGTTCAGCACTGAGTCCTATTTATTTAATTTTCTTTGTCCCTCCTGAGTGTTATCCAGAACTCTCCACCCAGCTCCATTGCCAATTCTCTCCCCATAGTGTGAGCTCTCACCTGAACAGGGGACTTCTTACCAGCTTGTTCCAAATCTCACTTGGTTCTCTCCAGGGGCTGCCACTTCCTCCAAGTGGTAAAGAGGGCAAAAAAGTAGAAAAGACACTTCCAGATATTTGTAGCTTTCCACTGAGTGTAAAGATGAACTCCTGTGCCAAGTTGGGAGTAATTCCAAATAGGAACTCTCAAAGGATCCATTTCACTGCCCTTCTGTGCCCTTCTGTGGGGCTTGGGACAGTGTCCTGTATGGAGCAGCTGCCAACACAGTCTCTGCACTGGATGTGGCCCCTTTCCTCAGGCGCTTCACACACTGACCTTTGTGCCTCAACTGTGTTTGTTTGTTTGTTTGCTCGCTTGTCTTCATGCTGCTTTTGTCCGTGATGTCTTTCACCCCAGGATTTGGCTGAATTGATCTGTTTGTGCTCCATTTCTCCACCCAGACCTCCTCAAGGAAGTAACTACTACGGACTGCTAAATAATGCATACTATTGCCTTTTCATAGCACAAAAGTAATAAAATGGTTATTTGTGTGGAAGTTCTTATCCATGTCTGTATTTCTGATTTGTCTTAAAACCTGGGTAAATTCAGAGCCCATCTGCTCTGCTAGCCAGACAATGTTGGTTTCTGGAAATGTGTGTGACTTATCAATAGGGTCAATCTATGTTTCCTGTACCTCTACCTGCTTCTCTGTTTCTGAGGCCAGTAGGTGGCGTGGGTGTGGTATACCTAAGTCCCAATCTTGCTATTATTCCCTTTTCTGCTCTCCTAGGGCAATTACTAAACTATTAACCTCTGCTGGCTCAGGAGGAGATAGTGTTCTGATGCAGAAAGGATTTTGATCTAGTTCTAAGAAATTCTAAAATTGTTTTCTAAACTCTCATATGTATACTTTACTCAATTTTTCTTTGAAAAGGAGAGGATGGAACACACCTTGCTCTACTTAGGGGCTGCTTATCAGGCAGAAAAATACTAGTGGTTTACTCCTGACAGTCTTAGGGGGCTCTATATGGTTCTGGGATTCAGCCCTAGGCCTCCTGCAAGCCAAGTATGTCTTTTAGCCTCTAGGGCTTTTTCTCTGGCCTGTACACACATTTCTTTATAAAAGAGAACAAAGAACATTTGGAGAATCAAAAAAACAAAAAAATTCAGAGGAATGTCTCTTAGGAAGAACTTAAAACTTTATAAAGTGATATCAGCAGACACTCGAATTTTTAGTAATGCTGCTCATTTCTTTTTAGTGAGTCATATTGTAACTTATTGCACATCACAATAATGCTTTTCACTTTCTCAAATCTTCAGTCTAATTGGTGTAGAAGAGGATCTAAAACCGGTCTGTATCCCGGAAATGAACCTCTAGATAGAATAGTATCAAAGATTTTTTTACAAGTAAATAATTCATTGGTTCAGAACAGGCTGACAAATATAATCAAGCAAGTTATAGTTGAAATATTCAGTATTTCTCTAATTAGTGATAAAGGACTACCTGAGGCTGTGGTCAGATGAAATACTTCCCAGATGAATTTTAGAGTAAAAGGTGATCTAGAGTTTTTCATCATAGATTTTGTTTACTTTAGGTAATTAGAATTTGGAGAAAATAGACTCTTTAAAGCAATTATAGTTATTTTAGTTGTAATATATGCTGTACATTTCCTGTATTGTACTTTACGTCAAACCCATGCATGTTCTATTTTTTGATATACTTTGAGAATATAGTTTATTTTACTCTTCTAATGATAAAGAAATACATTCTTGCTGATAGAAACAGTGCAGTAGAATAAAGAGACTAGAAGAATATAAACAAAAGTTCATTTCTGCCCATCAATAATAGTCAAAATGTTCAGAAATTTTAGAGTTCATTTTTACAAAATGTTAATTGAGCTGTTGATAAGTTCTGTAATTGCATTTTTGAGAGACATTATTATGAAAGAAGAAAATTCAACAGCATATATTTAGAATAATTTTTATTTAATTAAAAAAGAACTTCGGGGGTGGTTTGGGAGACCAACCTGATAGTGCTTAGACTTACTCATGGTTCTGTGCTCTGGGGATGATATGCAGTGGGGGAGGGAGAGGGTTAGGCCAGAATCTACTATGGACAGAGCAAGCGCCTTAAACCCCGTACTGTCTCTCCAGCTCCAGAATTAAATATTTAAAACTTATTTGCTAAAGTAGAAATGCAGCAAAATAAAATCTGCTGTAATAATTCTCTCAAGTGGACCCTTTCAAGTTTGTTACCTGCTAAAATATTTACATAACATAGCTCACTGCCTAAAAAGGATATGACTATTATGACTATTCTCTGGTGTGTGTGTGTGTGTGTGCGCACACGCATGTATGGGGGTTTATGCAGTAGAGATCACTTTAGATAGTCTTTCATGTTGGGTTTGGCACAATTCCAAACAATTGCTTAAGGTTATCTGTTCTTTTTCCTAATATACTTACACAGAGGATATCATATGGATTGCCAACTTTTAATTCTCCATTAGATTTATGAACATAACTATGTCTATATATTATTCAGACACAAAATTATATATGCATTTAGAAATGCCTTTGTATTGGTTTTTAAATCACTGCATAGTAAGTTAACACAAACATAGTTATTTAAAACCACTGGAATTTGTTCTCACTTTTTCTGTATGGGTTCCATAAGACTGAAAATCAGGATGTCAGCTGGACTGGAAGTTCACCTGAGTTGTGTGGGATTTTTTCTGCTCCTGAGCTCCTAGGTGAATTCATTTCTTTGTGGCTGCTTCACTTTGTTGCTGCTTCCTATGAATTTAGTTTTGGCCTGTCACCTGGGTGCCATCCTTTGGTCCACGAGGCCACATGGCCTTCTGCTAGCATTCCCTGTAAAGCCATCAGGAGCTTCTCACTGCTTTGGCATCTCTCCCACTGCCTGATTACCTGATTCGGTCAAGTCTCTGCAGGATACACCCCTTTTGGATGAACTCAAAAAAGAAGCTAGCCAGGAAACATAATAGCACATCTAAGATCTTTTGCCATAAGGTGAGACATGAGACAGATGGAGATGTTTTCTCATCCTCTAAACATGAATTACTCACCCATCAAAGCAAGGAAGGGGTTTGGGGAGTGGAATTTGCATACTGAGGAAGGTACTTCTTAGAATTCTACCTCTCTCAGATGAATACATTAATAGGACTACCAATAGTGCTTTGGTGATAAATGCTGTCTTCAAATATTTTAACTTCTAAATCGTGTTCACCTTCTTTGTGGTTTTATTTTTTTTTCCATTTTCAGACACAGTTTTTATTTGTACTTATCCAAATGTAAGGGCTGTACTAGAAATAAAATCACTTTGAAATGTCTTTTACGCTTTTGACCTTTGGATCCTGAAGGCAATAAAAGGTTCCCAGCTGTACCATCTATCTCTGTTAACTTGGATTTATAGTTTACCAAATTCTCCCACTTTCCCTTTCAGCATCTGACATCAAGCAGTTTGCTCAGAGCAGACAGCCTTGAGGATTTCTAGTGACTTCAAATGCAGGCTGTTTTCTGCTGAGTCTTTTGTATAAAATTGTTTTCTCTCATGTATATAACCTTAGAATTGTTTGCAAGTATTAAGGTAAAGAAATTACTGGAGCTCTGAAAACAAACTAAACCCAACTGAGTTTTAAATACATTGGTATACACATAATGGACAGGTATCTTTGTCTACTCAAGTGGATTGATTGCTTTGTTGATATTTTGTACATGTAGGTGTGTTCTACAGAATTTTTTCAAGGAAATACTATTACTGATATAACTTTGACTTTCTTTGATACTTATATAGTTTGATAGTGAAGTAATAAAAAGCTGGATCCTCAGACTTTTTAAACAGGGGATCAGTTCACTGTCTCTCTGATTTTTGGAAGGCCAGACTATAGTTTTAAAAAAATATGAACAATAGAGACCAATGGGTCATATTTTGAGGACCCATGCCCAATACTGAGAGGAAGAATCAAGAGACAGAGAAAAGGAGAATCAGAGAGTGTGGCACATTCCACACCAGTATCATGTTTGTGGATTTAATTTTTTAACTACTGCAGTACATTTTTAAAGGATAGTAAAAGTTCATTTGCCAGAACCAGTCACATAGTGATGGAGCCCTTATTTAACCAAAAACAACAAAACACAGTATGCTTAAAAAATACTTAGAAAAAAAGAGATGAGGGCCAGGAATGAGCCAGCCTGGAATGAGTTGGATGCTTAGCAGGACAGGCAGCAGTGGCAAAAACACACCCAACAGACTGGATAAATGTCCTTGGTGGGCTGCTTGTGGCCTGCAGACCATAGTTTGAGGACCCCTTCCATAGAGGCTCCATAGTTATAACAAAAAAGGCAATGTGTCAGTTTTGAATTGTGCTTACTTGAGAAAACCTTGAAGATAATTTGTACCCCTTATTTGAAAATAACATTGTTCTGTAGCTGTCTTTCAAAAACCTTGCAATTCTGCCACAGATCGTCAAGTAAAGAAATAAAAAAATTCTTGTTCCATTTTCTTTCATTTAGCTTTATATTGAGCAATTTATACTGATTCATTTAATATTTGTTAATAGCCTATATAATTTTGACCTTTGATAATGAATAGGCTACATCAATGGTCTATTAACTTGTAACCTGGAAATAACTATACTAACTGATTTCTCAACTCTAACGGAAAGAACCAACTAGAAGAGCTTGGAAAGAAACTATTTTATCAGAGTAGATGGCTGATCTTCCAGTGATCCATATTATCAATGGTCTCATGACTATCTCATTTTATTTTGTACCTTGTAAGCAACTTAAGGTATCTGAATTTTATTCATAAAATTTATGTCATAAAATTGTATTACATGCTAAATTCTAGCTGGGATGGAACTGGTTTATACAGTATATAATTCTCAAAGTTGTGGAAAGCAAATGTTTGTGCAGTATTGTTGAAACTTTTTACTTTCAGAAGAAAACTGTTTACCTGGAAAGATATATATGTATATATATATATATGTATATATATATGTATACATATACATACCACATACTTGTCAATTATGCTTTCAGGAGCACATTATCTTGTGTTTTTTTTTTTTACCATTCAGTGTGATTTAATTTTGTTCTGCCCTATTGGCCTTAAACACAATATATTCATCTGATAACTAGCATTCCTTCTGATGATAAACATTTGACCTAGTTACACATTTATAGCAAAGGACTCTAGCACATATCATCTCATGAAGACCATAAATAGTATTAACTGGACTTACGAAGATCTCTGAGGTATTTTATATTTGTTTTTATTGGCTCTATTTGAAGAGTAGACTCTACCAATAAAATAGCCTTTTATAAAATGTGAAGCTTTTATAAAATGTGAACAAATGGCATTTGTTATGTGTATATTTTATGTAACAAATGATAAGATCAGATATTGACTGTATTTTAGAGGTGATGTTGACCCATAGATCATCAGCAAACTGTTTATAAGTGAGGAAACTGAGGTACAGCAAGGTTAAGTGACTTGTTCACACCACTGGTTGCTGTCACGTCTGCTGGTCCATTCTGCTTTCTGCTATTAAATGTGAATATGGATTCTCTTAGTGTCACAAACAGTTGAGAACAATCCCTAGAAGAAAGTATTTCCTTATTTAACATAAACTACTTCCTCTTGTTTGGTAATTGGAAGTAATGGGAAGCAGTTGCCAGTGCAAACTTAGTTCTCCTATGACTTCATTATTTCTCATTATTTAATTATAATTCCTCTTATCTTCAAGAGTGCTTTGGCTTACTAGCAATCATGTTTGTGGATTTTGTATTTTAACTACTGCAGTACATTTTCAAGGATACTAAAAGTGTATTTGCCTGAACAAAGCGGTGGAGCCCTTGTTTAACAAATAACAACAACAACCACAGTATACTAAACATACTTAGAAAAATAGAGATGAAGGCCAGGAGGACTGGACCATGGTACGGAACTTGCCACAAAGATTAGTGAGTGCAGTTAAGACAGAGACCACTATGACAATGATAGTTGGAAATGATCGCTTTGAAGAAGAAACTGGGGCTGAAAGGAGATAAAGTGATAAACATTATACTCCTTCAGTAACAATATTACAAACAACAGTGAGTGAGTGAAAGAGACAGAGAGAGACAGAGAGACACAGACAGGAAAAATGTCTGACATAGAGTAGGTGGTGTGGTTGCAAAAAAGAAAACTGGAAACATTGGTGGTGGGAAATATTCACTGGTGAAAGGATAGATGTTGGACATAGTATAAATGCAATTCAATCAAGAACAACCTTGTAAATGTTGTATTATGGTGATTCGATTAAAAAACTATTTTTTATTCTTTTTTTAATCCTATTTTTTAAAAAGTGATCAAACATGAAGCTAAGTGCAGGGAGAGCCACAGTGCACATACTGCAAAGCTGCCCTTGATGTTCTTACTAGCTGTTTTCTCCTCTGAGGCCTTAAATATTTGGACATACCATAGAGGTTAACTTTGTATCCTTAAAACAAGAAACTCCTTTCCTGCTTTGGGGTAGGGGGGTTGGGCCACACCCAGTGACGTTCAGGGGTTACTTCTGGTTATGCGCTCAGAAATTACTCCTTGCTTGGGGACCATATGGGACACCTGGGGATCAAACCACTCCTAGGTTAGCACTTGCAAGGCAGAAAAGCCTTATGGCTAGCGCCACCACTCTGGCCACCTCCTGCTTCATTTTTTCCTTTGTTGTGATTATATTATGAGTGAGACCATTGACGTTTTCCTGTAATTTCTGGTGAGGACTAGTGAGAATTTTCTGGTGAGGACAAGTTTTAGAGTCTGAAGTCAGGAGCCCCATGTCCCTGTGGAGTTCAAAACTGGCAGTGTCTACTCTATAACTAGATTTGTTCATGGTCTTTGAAATGTCACAAGATGTTTGATGGCTGTTGTGTGTTTTGTTCTGGGACCATGTCCAATGATGCTCAGAGGTTACTCCTGACTCTATATTCAGGAATTACTCCTGGTAGTCACAAGGAACCTTATGGGATGCTGGGGATTTAACCCAGGTGAACCACTTTCAAGGCAAATGCTCTACCCTCTGTACTATCAGTCCTAGTAAATGTATTTTTATGATTGTGTTTAAGGTTTTGAGTAGTGGAAATTTTATTCTACTCTTTATAAAAAAGACTAAATAAAAATTGTTACTTAAAACTATGGGCTAATTTATGAATCCTCATAGGGTATTTTTTTTCCCTTGGTTTTTCCGCCACACCCGGTGAAGCTCAGAGGTTACTCCTGGCTATACGCTTAGAAATTGCTCCTGGCTTGGGGGACTATATGGGACGTTGGGGGATCAACCAGGGTTCCTCCTAGGCTAGAGCGTGCAAGGCAGATACCTTACCTCTTGTTCCACTGCTCTGGCTCATTCCTCATAGGTTTTTATATTTCTTTAAGGCATAAAAAATTTCTATATATATATGTATATGTATATATATATGTGTGTATATATATATATATATATATATATATATATATATATATATATTTGTTTTGTTTTGACTACATCCAGCAGTGCTCAGGGGTTACTCCTGGCTTTGAGTTTAGGAGTCTTTCCTGGTGGGATGCAGGGGACTATATGAGATGCCAGGATGGGACCTAGGGATTATATGCAAGGCAAGAACCCTTCTTCATTGTACTGTTGTTCCAGCCCAACAATTCTGTTTCTTGATACATCCTATTTCTTAAGTAGTACCATATTATATTATATATTTATATTATATATTATTTATAACAAATATATATTTATAAATATTTAGTGATAATGCCCATTAAATTTGCTATCATTATTTATTGCTTAATAAATTATTTTAAATAGAACATACACATATTTATTTTTTTATTGGCTTTAGGCTGATTTTTAATCTAGGCATAAATATAAAGGTAGGGTTATCTTGTTTTCCAGAAAGAAGTTATTTCAGATAATATTAAAAATGTTATTTGAATGGGGAATTAACTTTTAATATAGAAATTAATTGAGCACATATAAAGTGTTTTATTTTTTTTATAAAATTATCTCCACACTGTGAAATTCTAGCTCTGTAGTGCTAATGTCAAGTTTATCATTAGTAAAAACTTAACTGTTCTTGCCATTTTTTTCTGCTCATTTTCTTTTTAAGATACAGCCAACAGTGCCACCATCAGAACAGATGGGTTCTCCTCACCATCAATATTGGTTTTCTTTACAAAAAAAAAAAAGAAAAAACAGACTGCAGAGGGATGGTTGAAAATCTACATCTATTTAAACTATGCATAGAACATATAGGAGACATCAGTGACATAATAAAACTGTTTTTGTCTTATTTTGTGATCAAATCACAAAATTGTTCATCTTAAAATTATTCCTCAAACACATGTAACTTAATTTGAATACTTAAGTCTGCCAGGTTTATTTTGGGATGTAGCATCATTTCATGTCAGTTTATATTGATTCCGTCATCTTTAATTTGTTAGTTAAAAGATTACTGGGAAAGAACATATAAACATTAAAATAAGCATCCCGTTTTCTCTTGTGCTTTACGAGGGTAATTTCTTTTATCCAGGCTGCTTTTTCCTTTATGTATTTGACTTATTTTGAACTAATGGGCCTGTAAAAGTGAACTGCCAAATCAGTTGTAATTATGATTTCAGAATCTTTATAAAAACATAAAATTTTTTGCTCATATTCTGATATATACATGATATAGTATATATATATATTTTTTTTTGAATGAAAAGAAACCTGATCCCCATCTTCCTGTTGACATCAAACAGTCTTATGATATGCTAATTCAGCCTGGCAAGCGCATACATAGGCTTTCTTTGGACTCTTTCCAAGCATGAAAGAAAATTATGTGTATAGAACTGATTTTGCTGCATTGCCCCCTCAGAATCAAGCTGATGTTGACACAATCTGCAATTAAAAAGACTTAATATAGAAACCTGCTGAGGGAGGTTTTTAACGTTCTAGTAATACCCTGCTTTGTTTTTCAATTACCTGGTCATCTAATTGTTATTTGTTTCTGCTACTGAAGTTGTAGCCATCTTTTAACCATGGAAATGATGGCATAAATTTTCCTGTGTTTTAATAAAGATTAACTTAAGGTTATTAGCTTTTCCTTAAAGATTTCTCCTTTGGCATGTTGAGTGCATGTGAAACAGTACCATCTTTACTCATTATTAAGCAGAGATTTTAGCAGATCTTTCTGTGTTGTTTTTAACTTTTAGCTTGTCACAATTGGTCACAAGGGTAAAAATTGACAGAGGTGGTTATTTTAAGCTTGTCTAAAGTCACTTTCCGTAGTCGATAACAAAAAATCAAATTGGTTGACCTTCGGAAATGTCAGGTTTCCAGATAAAATGTGTTAAGTTACAAGGGTTTCTATTATATTTGTAAAAGTTAAATTTATAGTAAAGTGTTCTGAAAATTCAGTTAATACAATTTTTATGTTCACTTGTAGATTTTGTTAAATAGAACAACTTAATTTTTGTTTTTGAAAAGATTATTTTATGTAGTAAATCTTTGTGAAACTAAAGCTAAGAATTTTAGTTTTGATTATATTATTAGTAGATGCAAATAAAAGTATGAAAATAAGCATAAATATGCAACTGACTTTAATGATGACTAATATTTGGCTTTTGTCTGGGTTCTTTCTATGAAGTTTAGTTTCATTTATACAAAATAGAATGCAAGTTTGACCTGTCATATGTAATAGAAATAGCCACAAACCAATTTTGTTATAAGACCATTTTATTAATTTAATTTTAATTAAATGGATTTTAGTTCAATATTTGCAACAAATTCGGAACTAAAATCATGTTTTAAAAAAATTGCCATTTCAAAAAGTCAGATTACTTTTAGGTGTATAGATATTTTTACTTTGGTTTTCCTTGAGATGAAATTAGATTACCTCCTCTTTTAAGGAAAATAATTATTTTATTGAGAGAAGTTATTTTAATGCTTGCTCATCACAAAAGCTCAATTTTATATTACCTTCATTAACTTTAGATAAATGAGAAAGAAATATAAGCTACTGTGACAAATGAAATTTTTTTAATCATTTCAGTGTGGAATATCAGATGCTTTTTAGTTAGTAATATATAAAAAAGAATAGAAGGGTTTCTGACTTAAAACATTTTTCTATATCACGATATTCTGATGCTTATAGTTATTTCTAATTTTATTTTACAGCATTTTAAGAAACAAAAGAGGCTAATTCCCGAGAGAACTGTCTGGAAGTACTTTGTTCAGCTTTGCAGTGCATTGGAACACATGCATTCTCGACGCGTCATGCATAGAGGTGAGGTCAAACTCAGTGTCTCTTGGCACTTCATTGGTGCACACACTGTTTAGTAGGCTAGGAATGTCTTTTCATTATTAGATAGCAGATGATCTCCTTCCAGATTTTTATTTTACTAGATGACCATCCTCTACTTAAGGCTCTGTGTGGCTTTAAAGAAGAGAATGAGTTGTTTTTCTGCTTAATTGCTGTGTATAGTTCTGATAATGTTGATATCAGACAAACAAAAGGTGCAGAAAAGAATATGCATAAACAAGCGACATGTTTATCCATTGATAAGAATTTATATTATGTCTATTTAGAATTCTGGTTTTCAGCATTAACTCTTAATATACTTTTGCTTGTCAGCGAAATGGTTGGGAAGATCACATAACACATAAATGTTTTATCACTAAGAAATTGATCCTCTAATTTTGGGAAGGTGAAAGCTGTCAATATCATTTAGTTAAGCTATTAAGGGTTTTAAGGCCCCGAAGTTAGTCATTATATATGTATGTACTAAAATTATTATTTTATGTCTGATGTTAGTATATTAATAAGATATTTTTGGGGAACAGATTTAAAATAGACACACATTTATTTTGTGCTTTAAATCTCACCAGTGTTTATTTTAAAAATGGAAAGAAAACAATTTTTAATGAAAATTATGCCTTTATTATGCTAGCTGGTGATTATAAGAAAATTGAACTCTGAACTGTTAAAATACATGAACATTATTCAAAATTATATCATTTCAAAATTTTAACTGCTTTTCAATTTTTATATCTGTTCAGAATTCTGCTATGAGTAGATTTTAATCCCTTGCAGATCTAAAAACTGACATTCTCTTGAAATGATCCCTTCATTTCAACAGATATAAAACCAGCAAATGTGTTCATCACAGCCACAGGGGTAGTCAAACTTGGAGATCTTGGGCTTGGCCGGTTTTTCAGCTCCAAAACTACTGCAGCACATTCTCTAGGTAAGAGACACTGCATAAAGTTATTTACTTACCTCTGAGTGTGGGCTTAAAAGTATAAGGAATGTGCCGGTTAAATATTGGCTTCTCTATTTCATGTGAAACTACCAGAATTTATTGGGTCCTGAGTAGATGTCCACTCTACTAGGTGTCATCTGTCTGCCAGAAGGGTTGGATTCTTGGTGAATTTGACTCCAAACATGCCCCTTGGTAAAAGAAAATTTGCATGTTCAAATCTAGAATACTCTGTTGATGTGGAACATTTCTTTTATTATATATTTAATACTATTGAGGTCATATAATCAAGAAACCATATCTTAGGAGATAGTAAACCCTTGAAAAAGGCAAAGAGGGGCCAGAACGATGGCATAGAGGTAGGGCGTTTGCCTTGCACATGGCTGACCTAGGATGGACTGTGGTTCAATTTCCCAGAGTCCCATATGGTCCCCCAAGCCAGGAGCGATTTCTGAGTGCATAGCCAGGAGTAACCCCTGAGCGTCACTGGGTGTGGCCCAAAAACCAGAAACAAAACAACAATATCAAAAAGAAACAGACAGTGTGCATACACACACACATTTAGACTCTGATAATAAGAATGAGATTACCTAAAAGGGTGATAGGGACACTGTGGAAAGGAAGGGAACGTGGGCTCTATTTGTAGGTAGATTGGGCACTTTGATGGTAAGCTTGGCCTGGTGTCCCTAAAACTTAAAATAGTTTGCATTTTTATGTTTAAACTAGTAAATTCAATCTTTTGAATCTGAACTGCTACTTAATATATTAACAATAAAAATAATTTTAAAACATTATGGTTGTTATTACTGCAGAAGAGATTCCTGCAGAAACCTGTGACTTGTGAAGAGAATATTCTCCTAAATTATATAGCAAAATTTATCTGTTTTACTCATTTTCAACTAATAATATAGTGATGTTCTTTGTATATAAAATTAAACTGAACATAGTAGTAGTACAGCATTATTTTTTTAATATAAAGCAAGTTGTTCGTTTAAAAACAGCAGACATTACACAGGAGAAATTGTTTAAATTGAGTAACTTTGAAGAAGTAAAAGAGCTTGTCTGAAACTTACTCAGAGGGGGCCAGAGAGATAGAATAGTGGCAAGGCATTTGCCTCGCATGCAGCCAACCTGGGACAGACCCAGTTCGATTTCTGGCATCCCATGTGGTCCCCTGAGCTTGCCAGGTGCAATTTCTGAGCACAAAGCCAGAAGCAACCCCTGAGCATTGGCGAATATGGCCCAAAAACCAATCAGTTAATAAATAAATAAATAAATAAATAAATAAATAAATAAATAAATAAATAAACTGCTTACAGAAAAAAACTTACTCAGAGAACCAGAACAATAGCATATTGTTCAGATAGGGCATTTGCCTTGCAGACAGCCGACCCATGTTCAGTCCCTGGCATCCCATATTGCCCCACCAGCCTGCCAGGAGTAATCTCTGAGTGCAGAGCAAGGAATACCTAACTCCTGACCCTTGCCAGGTGTGGCTCAAAAAACAAAACAACTTATTTTAGTCGGGGTCAGGTATATTGCTCAGACTGAATTTGGGGCATAAAGAAACCACTAGATGTAACAGCCCCTAACCCCAATACACACATTTAAAATTTAAAACAGAAAAAAAAATTCTCTTTAGATCATATATCTTGGTGTAACATAATATAAGACAAAATGCTAACAATTAGAATAAAATAAGAATTAAATTAAAAATAAGTTGACTTTCATAGTATCTATTATTTATGGAAAACTATTCTCTTTTCTTTTTTCTTTTTTTGCTTTTTTTTTTTTGGCGGGGCGACACCCGGAGGTGCTCAGGGGTTACTCCTGGTTCTGTGCTGCTCTTGGCAGGCTTGGGAGACCATATAGGATGCTGGGAATTGAACCACTGTCATCCTGGGTTTGCCATGTGCAAGGCATACCACTGTGCTATCTCTCCGACCCAAATTTATTCTTTTTTTTTTCTTTTCAAAAAAATAAAATTGTTGATAAATGTGAAATCAGGAAAAGGAAATCTTTCAGTCTAATACAGAATGAGGGAGGCACTTTACATACAATAGCAGTGAAACCAGCATCCGGTTAAATTGACAGAACATTCTGATTTTGTTCCAAAGTTCACTGTGCACTTGAGCCTGTTATGTCTTTTGGCTGTATCTAGAACAGTATCTGCCTTGTAGGTTGGCAAATACAGATTTGCCAAAGATCAAATTCCACTTGAAAGAGTGGTGGGAAAATAAAACTTTATTAAAACTTCAAGAAAATAAAAAGATAAGCCAGAGCAAGTAAGCTGCTATTTTTCTTATATTTTTCCATTTAATTAATCCCCCCCCCCATAACCTGTTTCCCTTTTAATTTTTGTAGCACTTTACAGCTTTTCTGTAGTGGAAATACCTGAATGTTCATACACCTTCATGGTCCAGTTTTACACATAATAACAAAAAATTGTTACATTACAGTAAAAATATATTTCTTTGTTAGTTAAGGTAACCTATTTACTCTGTGTTTATTTTCTAGCTTATGAGGTACATAATTATTGCACCACCACCACCAAAGTGTCCAAGACATTATTATGTCCATAATCCGGACATAATTTGTACCACTTGATCCACATTCTGTGTCCATCAGAGATTATTATTCCAGTTTATTTGCTCTGTGAACTGAAAATTTGGATATTTTGAAAGTTAAGTTCTTGAAGTAAAGTGCATTTATTCAGCACCAGAAATTAAAATCTGGGGTCTGCAGTGATAGCTTAGGGGGTAGGATATTTGCCTTGCATGCAGCTGACCCGGGTTCAATCACTGGTATCCCGTATGGTCTCCTGAGCCTGCTAGGGGTGATTTCTAAGCGCAGAGCCAGAAGTAACCCCTGAGCGCAACAGGGTATAGCCCAAAAAACAAAATAAAATAAAATTTGATTTCTGCTTTAAAGACTATTTGAACCCAAATGAAACCCTTTAGTACAACCAGGAAAATCTGAATATCAGTGTTTCACCTAGCAACATGCATTGCGGAGCCCCTGAGCCCCTGGTGACTTCCAAACTAACAAGAGTTAAAAAACATCTTACATAGATTTATGTTTTATTGACAAGATGAACCCAATTTCTATTTGTAGTGAATATTTATTATCCCTTGCTATTGTCATATATTTTTAGTTTGTTGGTGGGGGTGGTTGGTTGGTTGGTTGTTTTTGGATTTTTTGGATTCACACTCAGTAATGATCAGGGATTACTCATGGCTCTATACTCAGAAATTACTGCATGCAAGGCAAGTTCCCTAAGCTCTATACTATTGCTCCGACTTCTGTATTTTCATTTTTAAAACAAGTGTAAAAGGGGCCAGAGCAATTTAGTACAGTGGGGAGAGTGCTTGCATGGCACCTCATTTGGTTTCCTGAGCACCCCCAGGAAGATCAATATCTGAAAGTAGCCAAGTGTGGCTCAAAACAGCTACTCCTATGTGGTAGTTCCAAAATGCAGTGGAAGATTTAATCTCCTATGCAAATTTATTTTGCTGAAGATAAATTCTATAACAAATGATTTGTTTTATAGACCAAATCTAAATTCTAGTAAAGCTATAAGTAAATGATATGTGTAAGTTCATCAAGAAAATATTCATAAAGAAAAAAATTCAAGTAATTTTTTCTTTGAAATCTGTCCTAGAACAAATTTCATTTAACTTTGTAATAGAGACTTTCATAGGTTTTATTCAAAATCACCCAGGCTCTCAGTATAAACGTCTTATTTTACTTTTCTGCTTATGGCTTTTTTTTTTCAGAAAATACAAATTTTAGAAGAATGAAATTATTTTCTTTTCACTTATTTTAATTTATTAACAGGGATCCATGTCTTTTTTTTTTATTAAGAGATTAGCATGTCTGTGTTTTTTTTCTTGTTTTTTCTTTTGCATCTATTGCTTGAAACATATCACATTCAAAGATAATGAAGGACACCGTGATTTACATACCTACTGTTCTGTAGGAACTTGCTAAAATATTTGTTCACTTTTCAAAGGTTCAACTTACAGATTTATAGTAAAATTGGAATTTCAGGAAATAACCATTTCAGTTGTCCACTAGCTTTCAACTAGTTCCTAACCTAATAATAGAAATAATATAAAAATGATTGGTTGTATAAATGTTAAATGGCTTATGTCACATTGATGGGGATGATCATGAAAATGCAAAAGAGAAGAACTCTTCTCTGGTCTATTCTGTAATAGCTGAATCTGCTCATTCCACCATTTATTTTAATACCTTTTTTTTTTAAATTTATCTTTATTTAAACACACTTTATTTAAACATTACAAATATGATTGTAGTTGGGTTTCAGTCATGTAAAGAACACCCCCCACTTCACCAGTGCAACATTCCCATCACCAATGTCCCAAATTTCCCTCCTCCCCACCTCCACTCACTTTTTTTGGGGGGGTCACATCCAGCAGCGCTCAGGGGTCACTCCTGGCTCTATGCTTAGAAATCACTATTGGCAGGCTTGGGGGATCATATGGGATGCCAAGATTTGAACCATCATCCTTCTGAATGCAAGGCAAACGTCCCACCTCCATGATATCTCTCTGACCTCATACCTTTATTTTCAATGTAAGAACCAAGACCCTGAACAAGACAAGTTCTCCTCTTTACAGAGCTTACCTTCTGATAGAAGAAAATATATAAAAACATAAAAATAAAAAAATGATGACTGTCCATCTGGATCAGAGCAGGATGATGTATAGGGAAAGTTTTTGAGAAATAGCATGGACAAGGCCTCTGTGAGGATATAAGGTTTGAACTGAACTTAGAATGTTCCAAAGGAGTCTGATGTTTCTCCAGCTGACAGTAGAGCAGTCTATCTAAGGAATCCAACAGGCAGATGCAGATTGAACTGGAGCCAGGTGGAGTAACTGTCTTGACCATCTATTGAAGAGTTGTTTTTTTTTGTTTGTTTGTTTGTTTTTCATTTTATTCCAAGACCTTCTGTGAGGTTGAAACAAAGTCAGTGGCATGATCTCTCATTTGGAGACAGCCATGAATTGCCCTTCTTTTCAGGGTATTCAGACCAGCATTGTCTGTGCTTTTTCAGGTTCTTCCATGCTTGACTGTCTTCTTCATTTCCCATTAGTGAGCAGAGTGTCCATGACACAGGAAGTTTACCTCTTGCCTGTGATCTATACAGTTCTTTGATTTTTGTCTCCCTCCTATGAATTTTGTATATTTGAATATTGTTTATCAATTTTACAAATATAAAAGCTGCTAGAAAATGGTAATATGTTTGGCTGTATCTTTAAAATGTATGGCTTTAGAAGCATACTTTTGAGTAGTGTAGATGAGTGACTTTCAAAAACTTTTTTTAATGGGCCACACTCAGCAGTGTTCAGGGACCACTCCTGGCTCTGCACTTTGAAATCACTCCTGACAGGCTCAGGGACCATATGGGATGCCAGGAATTGAACTGGAGTCTGTTCAGTTTCGCCGCGTGGAAGGCAAACTCCCCTACTGTTGTGATATCTCTCCAACCCCAACTTTTGAATTTTTTGACAATCATCTTCAACACCAAGGGCCATCACAAGTCTATGTAACTGGAACCAAAGTTTTGTGTGACAGTGTACCTTGTTTCCAGAGCAATTCCTTCTAATATTTGCTATTCCATTTTGGTTTATTTTGCTAAAAATAAGCCAGGTGAATCCCAGTGAATTTATTTCACAACGCATTTATGCATTATGACCTGCAGGTTGAAAAACAGCAGTCTGTGGTTACAGTGCTTTCATGCTGTTCCATTTACTTAAAGACAGATACTCATTTATTTACTTACTATGATACACAAAATAATTTTGTTTTGGGTTGGGTAACCATAAATGAGTCACTTCATAGTGCTTCCTATACTCATGCAGGTGAGTGCTACTATGCATGTCAGTTTTGCAGGTCAGTCACTCCCCAATATTTTTAGAGACTTCCATGAACCACATCATCAAATTGACAAATAGCTTCCCTTGTGGAGAGGGGCTTGGAAGCACTTGCTTGTTAGGAGACTGCAGAGCTAGAATAGAGTGATTGGAGCTGTGGCTTCCTCATCTTGGTTACTCCCCCCCCCCCCCAACTTTATCTTCACTCTCTCAATAGCTCATAGCATTTCCCTTTCTATCCTGTTTTCTGATTTGTTGTTTATTTCCATCTGGAATTACCACTTGGGCCTTTCTTAGGAACCTAAAATACATAATTTACTCTGTCTCCCTTTCCTAGTCTTTGCTCTTGCTGCTTCCTGATTCTGAAATAAATAGGAAATTAGCCTTTTGGATCTCTCCAAAGTATTTCTTCATAACCATTCCATCTCCTGGCAATTTTGAAAAATAAAAAAAAGTGACTCTGGAAAGTTCACTTCAACTTGGGAGAAATAGAAACATGGCAATCATGGCAATATTTTATTTCTTATCACAAAAAAGAGTATATATTTTTTAATACAATTCTGTTTCTTACCTTAGTCTAAAATTTTCTTTCAGAAATGCAAATTCTAACCCAGGACAACTTGCTAAAGGATCATTGTCTTTTTTTTTCCTTGCCTTTGAATATATTTTAAAAGTATGAGACCTGGGTTATAGTATAGTTAGTAAGACTCTTGCTTGCCCTGATCAGATTGTCACCTGAGCACAGAGCCAGGGGCATGCCCAGAGTATTACCAGTGTAGTCCCAAGCCCTCTCTACTCCCCTCAGCCCAAAAGACTAACTTAGCAAATTCTGAGCAAAGAGATTATTTTGAAATCTAGAATGAAGCCTTGGATTCCCTCGAGTATTGATTTCTCATGACTTTCTCTGCCAATAAATCTGTGGTTATCCTTGCTGGACATGCTCAGGATGGTCTTCTTGAATTTGATTAGAAACATAATTATTACTTACCACCTTTAAATCATCAGCTCTAGACTAAGTATCAAATAACACATACAAAACTTTCTAATTCTGCATCTCTTATTCAACAACTTTCTAAAGTGGTTTGGAGTTAGTGAACAGGCCAGAACTGTTTTTGGTTACTAGAGAATACCCTTTATTCATTTTAAAGTAAATGTTTGGCCTCTCCCATTTCCATGTTTACCTTCCCTTGCAAATGAACACAAACACAAGAAAAAATAGAGAACCTACTTCTTCACATCCCAAAGTGAACCAGTAGTCAAATGTTTTTCCATCTATACTGGAGTCCCCCATTCTACTTAGTGCTTACTGAAGTTCTTGGTATGTGGTGAGTTCTTAGCACACTGAACTAAACATTTCTTTCTCTTGTACAATGCATGAAACATCTACACATGTGTAGGCGTTTTCTGCTGCTACCCTAACAAATTATCACAACTTCTGCAGCATCAAACAGCTGGAAGGTATTTGTAATTTTAGAAAAGACTAGTCTCGTGGGACTTAGACCAGTCTAGAATCATTGTCCACAAAGTCGCCTTCACTTTGAGATCCCAGGGGAGAATCTGTTTCTGCTTAGTTTGGTTCTTGGCAGCTCTAGATCTTTGGTGTTGAAGAAGT